>NW_022985444.1:829990-1008326 GCF_010093595.1 Mytilinidion resinicola
TGGGTGGCCTGTGTCGCAATCTGCATCGATTGAGTTGGTTCCTGTCCACCTACAACACTATCTGCTCGCTCTGCACGAGCAGTAGTCTTATGAGCTCGCCGGAGATGCGACGTTCCTCCACGTGATCCTGGCCCTCCACCACGCCGTCGTGCTCGCTGCGCCGGAGCTTGTTGATCAACAATTTCGAATTGAGATGGATCACGTCGAGTTGCATCAGCAGGTGCACGAGCACGGCCACGGGTTGATTGACGAGGTGCAGCAGGGCCCGTTGGCCTGCCTTTACGACGCTGTACAATTGCCGGAGCCTCGATGAGGAGGAGAGGATCGATAGGAAGGTTTACCTCGTTTGGAACGGGACGATTGAACCACCAGTGCTGATGAACATCCTCCAGGACAACAGTATACGTAGATGTCGCTGTAGCGTGCAGTTTTCGGTGTATTCATAGTGTTGAGGTGATGATGTAGAGGAAGTGGTGTTGATGCATCGAGAGTAAGTGCGCAGGTAATGTAAATTCGAATTGAGCACGAGCGGGCAAGCGGGTGAGTTTGATTGGTGGAACAATATTTATACGGGCCGGAGCTAGGCCTAATATAGGGGGGGTGACACGCAGAGAAAAGGGGGGTAATACGCAAAGAAAGGGGGGGTGATAACTAAGGTGCTCTAATTTTAAAGCGCACGCCACCTAATTAGGTGGAAGTCGTGGCGCCTGTCTTAGCGTATAGGAAACGCGTCCGCTTTAGCGCCTTTTAGCCTTTCCTTTATAAGCGCTTTAACAATAAAAACAATACTATTATTTACTACTATACTGCTGCTAATTATACTGCCGCCGATTAAATTTACTACAACCTTACTTCTATTATCCTTTTCTACTGCTATTTATATATATATATACACGCGCTATTTACTAATTTTACACGCCTTAAATACCTATCTAAGCTATACGCTGCGTGAATAAAGGTGCGCCCCTACTATTATAGCCGGTATAAAATTACTAATATTCTTTATTTTTAGAGCGCTCCGTCTAGCCCTAAAATACTAATCCTACTCCTTATTATATTATAGACAACTTAGGCTTTTATTATTACCTGCTTAATAGAAAAAATCTAGCAACTATTAGCAACTTTAAATTTATTTAAGCCTTTAAGAAATATCCTGTTATCTATAATAAAGGAATAAATATTATATTATAGTAACTACCTGTAACACCTTACCTACTACAATTTGCCGATTACGTGTCTAGATTATATAGCTTCGTCACCTAATCTCGCACGGAACTCGTAAGCTCGCGCTATGCGCACGTCCCACCGCTATATCTTCTTCGCCGGCGCTTTTAATTTCCCGTTCCTTATACAACGTCTTAAACCTCCACGTAATACTGTATATAGCACCTAATTAATACTTTTATCTAAGCCTTATACCTTTGCTTATAGTATTATTATAATATTATATTATATTAACCCTTACTACTATAGCAACCCTAAATAACTCCGCTATAATATTCCTGGAGCTAGTTACTTCTATAAAGGAATAGCTTGCCGCTGCGCAGTCCTTTTTTACAGGAGCCCTATAGAACTAATAAACCTTTTTTACTAAAGCTCTATTAGCTTAGAACCGGGTAATAAAATTTCTATAAAAAGAAATATTAATAATCCGGTCTAAATCCTCCCCTTCTACACTACCTGCGCCCGACTAATAATCTGTAGAAAATCCTAATCTCGAATTAAATAATAGCTTAAGGCCTGCCACCTATATAACACGTATACAGACCCTAACTATTAGGATTACACCCCCTTTCTCTCCTAAAGCTTCCCTAATACACCCTGCCCTATCTGCTATAAAGTCTAATTAACTACCTAACTCTTCTTTATTTACCGGCCGATAAAAAGACCTTCCTATATTTATCCGGAAACTATAATATAAACTAGAAGGAAACGCAGACTAATACCTAACTAAACAATCCTGCCTTTTCTATACCTATTCCCGACTAGAACGCAACCTGTTAATACTAATAGATCCCTTAATAGATTATAATATATATATAGTTAAATAATTTATCTAGTTTCTATAAGCTATATATAGTAATCTAAATAAGAAGTTTATAGCTCTAAGCAAACTTAACTTATTAAAATAGGAAAAACGCGCTTTTATATCCTACTTTGCTAAATTCTAATGCTTTACTACAGATATAGGTTTAAATAAGATTAGCTTAATTACTTAACTTTACTATTTGCTTTCTAATAAACTATATAGGGCTATAGTTGGCGTATATATTCTAAGTAACCTAAATAACTACGCTAATTAGATCTCGGCGTATAATAATAACCTGTAATTCCTGCCTAGCCGTTCCTCCCGCTATTACGCTCCGCTATATAAGGATTTAAATATAATAGAAATTAATACATCTAGATACGCACCGGCTGGCTCCGCCGAATAAAATAAACGCCGCTAAAAGGGCCTCTGCTTTAAATGCGGCAAATATAGCTATATCTTCTATAACTATTCTATTCTCTTACCCTAAGTCTAATTATCTAGCCTAGATAAGTTCCTAAGCTTACAGCCATATATATATACGCAAGCAGCTAACTTAACCTAATCTTTACCTATACGCTGTTCCTCTATATCTATAAATTTATCTTCTAACTCTAAATAATTAAAAAATAGACACTTATCCTATGCAAAGAAATAATTAAAAGCTTAGTCCCGGGCCTAAGTTACCCCCCGGGACTATTCTAACCCCGGATTTCTATAAATCTATTTAAAGAACCTGTAGTTAACTCCTAGAAATAATAGATTTTTACCCTATTTTCCCTGTAGTAAGGTTCTATATAATTGGATGCCTAAGCCCTAATTAACAGCAGGGCTACCGGTATAGGTTATATTTACAGATTTCTGGCGTGCGTATAGAACCTTTATTTTAACCTGCTACTAATTATTTTACGCCTAACTGGATTTAATAGAAAATAACTAAAAAAAGGAAAAATTACGCACTCTATACGCGTAACCCTCCGCTACCTAAACTATATAGAACTAATCCGTCTCTATATACTAGAGATTGGAAAATATAACCTAATACTAGGATAACTATAGCTGTATAAGCACCGCGTTAGAATTAATTATAATAACTAACGGCTGCTCTTCCGCTTCTTCTATTACTAGGCTTATTGCCTATATAAACCTGTTAATATATTCTAATATAATAATAATAAAAACCTGTATTAAAAAGCTTCTAATAAAGCACCTTATTTAATAACTAAATACTTCTATTCCTAATAGTTAAGCCTATATATATAACACTAATATAACTACTAGCTTTCTAAGATAAACCGCCAGCTAAATAAACCTAAACCTAAACCTAAACCTAAACCTAAACCTAAATCTAAACCGGATCCTAATATAGAGCTTAACGCTAAACTAGATATCTACCTGCTTAAAGTAGAAATATTAACCTAATTAGTCTAATAACCTAATTATAAAATCTTTACTATTACTATTACCGATATTAATAAGGCCTTAGCTAAGAAAAAGTACACTAACCTAGTAATAAAAGTCCCTGTGGAATATTACTAGTTTTTAAAGAACTTTTCCTGTTAAAAGGCTAATAAGTTACCTAAACACCGCTTATACGATTATAAAATTATTCTAGAAAAAAGGAAATAGTATAGATTCGGCCCGCTGTATAGTATATCGCAGAACGAACTAAAGGTGCTTTAAAAGTACCTTAATAACAATCTCGCAAAAGGATTTATTCGCGCTAGCTTATTACCTGTTGCTTCTCCTGTTATCTTTATTAAAAAACCTAAAAAAGGCTTCTAATTTTGCGTTAATTACTAAGCACTAAATATAGTAATAATTAAAAACTATTACCTAATTCTATTAATCTAAGAAATACTAGCCCGACTTAGTAAAGCTAAGTATTATACTAAGCTTAATATTATCTCGGCGTTTAATCGCCTATAAATTGCGAAAGGAGACGAATAGCTAATAGCCTTCCGGACACGATACGGCCTATTTAAATACCTAGTTATGCCCTTTGGACTAGCTAACGCCCCTAGTATATTCCAGTACTATATAAATAATATACTCCGCCTATACCTAGGTATATTCTATACTATATATATTAATAATATCCTAATATACAGCGAAAGCTTTAAGGAACACTAATACTATATAAAACTGGTTCTTAAGGCCTTAAAAGATATAGGACTGTAACTTAATATTAATAAATACAAATTCTACTAAAGCAGCGTTACTTACCTAGGGTATATAATATTAACTAATAGAATTAGTATAGACCTTAACAAGATTAATAATATCTATAACTAGGAGACTTCTTATAATATAAAGGATATATAAGCTTTTATAGGATTTGCCAACTTCTACTAATAATTTATTTACAACTTTTTTAGCTTAGTTGCACCTTTTATTGCTTTTATAAAGAAGGGCGTATAATTCTAATTTAATAACCCCTATAAAAAAGCGTTTAAATATCTAAAAATAGCTTTTATAACTGCCCTAATTCTCCGCCACTTTAACCCGGATCTACTAATAACCCTTAAAGCCAACTTATCTAATTATATAAACGCCGGAATCTTATTATAGATAGATAAATAAGGAGTTCTAAAACCTATAGCCTACTTTTCTAAGCAGCTAAACCTAGCCGAATATAACTATAAGATTTATAATAACAAACTCCTAGTAATTATCTAATGCTTTAAATAGTGGCGCCTAGAACTAAAAGGTGCTGCACTTTTAATCTAGGTTCTTAGCAATTATAAAAACCTGCAGTACTTTACTACTATAAAACAGCTTAGCTACTAATAGGCCCGCTGGGCGGAATACCTATCTTATTTTAACTTTATAATTATATACTAACCTGGTAAGTTTAGAGAAAAGCTAGATGCTTTAACTTACTATACGCAGGATATACCCGCACAGGAAGAAGCCTAAGCCGCCCGAAACTAGACTCTACTGCGCCCTAAGCTATTCACCGAGTTAAACCTTATAAAAACTAATCGCATAATTTAAGAAATTATTAAGGAAGAATACCCTAATAATAAATTTATATAAGAAGTCCTAGAGTTAATATAATCTAGAACCCGATATTTAAAAAAGATTACCCTAAGCAAATACAAAGTCCGCAATAGTAAACTATTCTACCGCAATTACTTAGCAATTCCTAACTATAATAAATTAAAGATTAAGCTTTTTTAATATATATATAATTCACCTATAGGTAGTTACCTAGGCCGCGGAAAAACTCTTAAAATCCTCTAGAGAGAATACTATATTACAACCCGTAATACGAACAACCCGAGCGCAGAGGCACTCGCGGAAACAAGCAAGCAGATAAGACTAATTACGCAGAACTAGGTTACGGGACTAAGGGGGTTACGTGTAGGACGCATAGGGATCCTGGATTCCCCCACAGACTGTTAGTAGATAGGAACGATCTAAGAATAGGACATCACGAGGACAGGGTCACGTGATGGCTCGTTAAGCTCGCAGAGAGAAGTAAGCATAGAGCCGAGCGAGCGCTTATCGGGCTTAAGGCGCTCGAGGGCTACGAGCTCTAAAAGCAGAACGAGCAAACGGATTTTATAGGACGGACTTCTCGTATATAAGAACGCTCCTTTATATAAATAGGAACCTCGTGTTTAACTTAAAACTTTAATACTACCTATTAGAAGTAATAACCCCGTCTTATACCTAAGATTAATCTTACCTCACCTTTTAAAGACTATTGCACCCCGACAACAACTTGCCTATACCCTGCCTTAGTATATAATACTTAAAAGGTATAGAAAAAACGACCCGTTATATACTACTAGCCCTAGATATTTAAGATAATCTGTTAATATATAGCCTATTGCTACACCTATTACTGTATAAAGGCTTTAAAAAAAAGTATAATAGATTCCTAAAGCTATTACTAGTTCTACTGCGTTACTAGCAAAATATCTCTATTAATTTTATTATAGATTTACCTAAATCCTAAGGCTGCACTAATATTATAGTTATAGTAGACCGCCTAAGTAAGTACTAATATATTATTTCTTATAAAATAATTATAGCTTAAGCTACTGCTAACCTGTTCTACTAATATATTTAGGTGTATTACAGCCTTCCTAATATATGCGTTTCCGACTAAGAATTATAGTTTATTTCTATATTTTAGGATAAGCTATATAAATAACTATAAATTAAAGCCTAACTATTATTAGCTTTCTATTCTAAAATAGATAGTTAAACGGAAAAGGCAAATTCTATACTAAAATAAGCCCTCTATACCTATACAAATTACCAGTAAAATAACTAGGTAACCTGGTTGCTATTAGCCTAATTTAAAGCAAATAATATAAGATCTAAATTAACTATACTAATACTGTTTATCGCTATTACAGGATAGAATCCTTAAATAGGTTTTAAACCCCCTATAGGAATACAGCGCCCTACCTACTAAATACTATAAGCCTGTAAGGCTAATTAGATAATTAATAAGATAACTAATATTAAACAGTTTATCTATAAAGAGATAACCTGGGCATAAGCAATATAAGAAAAGTTTACTAACCGCCGGCGCACCGGTGCACTATTTTACTGTATTAGTAATAAAGTTTAGCTAAACGCCCGGAATATCTATATAAAACAAAAGTCTAAAAAGCTTAACTAGAAAAACCTTAGAAAGTTTCTAATTATATAAGTAGTTTTACTATACGCCTATCGATTAGGCTTACCTAATATAATAAAGATCTATCCTATCTTCTATATCTCCCTTCTAAGGTCGGCCGCCCCGCTATCGGATTACCTTCCTAGCTAAGAAAACTTTCCTCCTAAACCTGTTAAGGTTAATAGCGAACCGGAATACTATATTAACTATATTAAAGACCTCTGCTTTAACCGGCGCCGGAAGCAATATAAATACCTTATTAAATAGACTAGCTATAATAAGTTATCTTAGGAGCCTGCCTTAGAGCTTAAAGATATAACAGCTGCCGCTAATTATTATCGCCGGCACCTTAATATACCCGAACCACTTAATATATAATTATATAATTATAAGGGCCCTATATAGAAGGCTTCTGCTAACTACTCTAGGGCTATATAATACAACTTTAACGCCTAAGAGACTTAGGTTTAGGAAAGGGGTACTGTTACAGTAACTACCTGTAACACCTTACCCACTATAATTTGCCGATTGCGTGTTTAGATTATATAGCTTCGTTACCTAATCTCGCACGGAACTTGTAAGCTCGCGCTATGCGCACGTCCCGCCGCCATATTTTCTTCGCCGGCGCTCCTAATTTCCCGTTCCTTACACAACGTCTTAAACCTCCACGTAATACTGTATATAGCACCTAATTAATACTTCTATCTAAGCCTTATACCTCTGCTTATAGCATTATTATAATATATTATAAGGATTATAAAAACTACGGCTATAAAAATAGGCTTTAAAGTTCTAGAGTAGAAAGCTTTAGCTATAAAATACGTCTACAAATATTCTAATAGATAGATATAACTACCGCAAGTCTATTAAAGTTTTATTGCAGAAGGCAAGGGCTATATTATTATAGAATTTATTAATAGAAGTTGTTTAGATAAAGTTCTATAGAGGAACCGCCCTGTTTAAAAATAATAAAATATTATCTACTAAGTTATAGAAGCTCTTCTTTCTCTCTAAAATATATAAGGCAATAGCCCTGGCCTAATTAGACTAGGAATTCCTACCGGCAGACTTTTTACTATTTATAGTGCTAGCACAGTGTTTATAACAGTAGCTAATATAGAGTAATAGTTTAATAGGAAGCTGGATATATATAGAAACAGGAATATTTAAGGCAAATTTAAAAATCTAGTAATATATTATATAGATATTAGTTTAAGAAACCTAATACTAGATAAAACTAGGAAACTATAAATCCTTAACTAGGCTTAGGCTAGCTTCTTCCTACTAGAATTTAAAAAGGCAGGTCTTCTATATAGAAGAGTAGATTACCCTAATTTTAAATTTATTTAGGAACTTCTATATAAGCTTAAACTTCTAGGTTAGAATAATACGCTATTAGCCCTGCTGCTATACGTATATTAGGTTAATAATAGCCCCTTTTAAGGTTTACACTTTATATAAAAAGTGTTAGGTTCGTGGCTAGAAAAGGGTTGTATTGCTATTAATAAGGTTGTATAGAAAGGAGAAAGGCTCCGGCCACAGGCCTGCTATATAGTTAAGCGCGCGCCAGTAGAACCCCGGGCGCCGGCAGAACTCCGGGCGCCGGAAGAACCCTTGGCCCGGGATCACGTGACGTCTATATATATAATAATCCGAGGCCTTAATAACTACTAAGAGAATGCTAAGAAACGACGTAATATATGCCCTTTTTTTAAAAACTAAGCTTTTATAAAAATATAAACGTAAAAAAGACTTACTATATAAACTTATATAGTAGACAGCTAATATAGGCGTATTATAATAATATAGTAATATTCCGGTAGTTCTAAGTAGGTAGTGTCTAGTTTTTTAGTTTAATAAAATAAGTAGGTGGTTTAGGTTTCTATAGGTTATAGTAGTAGAAATTAAAAACTTTATAAAGGCAGCCTTTAATATTTTTAGATAGTTGCTAGTATCTATATAGCCTTATATTGCTAATATAGTAGACCTTATACTATATATTATTATTTTAAATTTATAAGTTAACTATTTAGGTAACTATCTATTTTTTAATAGGCTTATTATTATTATTGCATTATATTAGCTCGGGCGGTGGTGTAGGTTTAGGCCGGTCCTGGCCCTTAATTAGCTTAGAAGTATTAAGCCGGAGCAGTAATAGGTGGAAGATGTTATATATTTTAGTGTCGGACAGCAGGTCTAATTAGAAAGCTGCGCCGCGATTAATAACCTTATTAACACGGAAAGGGCCAATAAACTTATTATTAAGCGCCTTTTTAGCGCGGTCCAGCTTAATATTCTTTATATTAAGCCAGACTATATTATTAATATATATATCTGCCGCAGTATTATAGTAGTAGTTAGCTTAGTAAGCTTATTTCTTTTAAGCCTATATAATACAGTTCTATAGGTAGACCTTAATATTCTTAAGGTGTTAAGTAAGGTTATTAGCTAGTTCGCGTTTAACCTCCCTGTTTTTGGAAATCTTCTTACTATTAGCTAGAGGCAGTTCCAACTCTAAGCGTGGATTATAGCCGTAATTAGCAAAAAAAGGGGACAGGCCTGTTATAGCTAAAACGTAGGTATTAGCAACTAGTTCTGCGGAGGGCAGTAAGTTATACTAGTTGTTTTATATATACTATATATAAGCCTATAGGTACTTTTTTATATTAGTATTAGCAATTTCTATCTAACTATCTATTTCTAGGTGGAAGGCGGTGGATATATTAAGTAATAATTATAACTAATAATAGAGGTGCCGCTAGAACTTAGAGGTGAATTATATACCTAAGTTACTAGTAATAGATGCTAGCAGGCCGTAGAGCCGGTATATCTATTAGAAATAGACTTCTGCAAGCTTATCTACTTCTAGTAAAGTAATAGTAAGAAAGTAATATTTTTTTAAAAGTTAATTAATTATAATAAGTATATAACAATACTTATAGCTATAATATTTGCAGATAGGCAGGTCTATAATATAGTCTA
Source organism: Mytilinidion resinicola (assembly GCF_010093595.1). Taxonomy (NCBI): domain Eukaryota; kingdom Fungi; phylum Ascomycota; class Dothideomycetes; order Mytilinidiales; family Mytilinidiaceae; genus Mytilinidion; species Mytilinidion resinicola. The sequence continues at coordinate 839,641 of NW_022985444.1, forward strand.
TAGCAATATTACGCCAGTAATAAAGTAGGACAGGCAGAGGCCGTAGGAAACCTTACTTAGCAAAGTTAAATAGCTTAATATTATAGCAGCGTTGGCAGGCGTTAATATATATTATAATTAATTTAGTAAACTATAGCTAGTAGTAGCTAGGTTATATATACTAAAGGTAATTGGCGTATTCTCTATACCCTGCGCTGGTATAATTATAACCTAGCTATATAATTCTAAGTTAAAGAGCGGCTAATTAAGGAACAAATAATTGTCTGGAGTTTTTATAGTATACCTATAGCCTGCTGTTTATAACTTCTAGCTTACTTATAGATAGTTATACGCGCTTATTCCTTAGGATATTATATAGTAGTTTGCGGTTGCCGTGCTGCTTTAATACTATAATCCGATATATAAAATAAGTTAGTAAAGTATTATTAACACTGCTGCTATTATTAAAAGCAGCCTTATCTATATTATAGGCTTCCTTAATAAGTTTATAAAGGGGCTTATTATAGTTAGCTTCTATAATACCTATAGCATAGAGGTAGAGGTTTTTAGATATTTTAGTAGTAAGGTTCTTTATTTTAATTACGGTTTGCTATTAGAATAGAAAGCGTTTGTTATTATTAGACTGCAGAAGATTTTAGCTTCGGCGTGTAAGGCTATCGGGCTTAGCCCTAAGGCGGCCGGGACGGTATATTAGGATATAATTAATTTCCGAGAGGATCTATAGCCAGCGCATTTATTACTGGTTAAGTTATTATATAGTTATAAAGTATAGCAGATTATTAGGTTCGTGGCTGGAAAAGGGTTGTATTGCTATTAATAAGGTTGCGTGGAAAGGAAAAAGGCTCCGGCTACAGGCCTGCTATATAGTTAAGCGCGCGCCAGCAGAACCCCAGGCGCCGGCAGAACTCCGGGCGCCGGAAGAACCCTCGGCCCGGGATCACGTGACGTCCATGCACGTAATAATCCGAGGCCTTAATAACTACTAAAAGAATACTAAGGAACGACGTAATATAGATTTCGGTAATCTATTAGCACTTAAATAAGGTTTTAGTATCTATTATTCTAATACTATAGCTTCTATTCTTTAAAGGTAAAAATAATAGTAAGCAACTCTTTATTATAGATTTTATAGTTATATTCCGCCGGCGTTATTTTATATAAGTAAAAGGCAATAGGGTGCTATATACTGTTGTTATAAAGCTAGGAGAATACCTCTGCAGCTATATAGTTTAATACATCCGTTTTAATATATAATTTCCGGTTAGAATTAAAGTGTTTAAAATAAGGTGCGGTGGTAAACGCCGTTTTAAGGTTATTAAAGGCCTTCTAGCAATTTATCGTCTATTTAAAACAGATGTAACTATCTAGTCCTTTCCTAGATAAATTAGTAAGCAGCTTATATAACCGCGAGAAGCCTTATATAAAGCGTTTATAGAAGTTAGCTAAACCTAGAAAAGCCTAAATATTCTTAAAGTAAGTAGGAGTAGCCTATTTAGTAACGGCCGTGACTTTTTCTAGATCTATTTTAACGCCGTTAGTTATAATAATTAGACCTAAATATTTAATACGCTTAATAAGGAATTTATACTTATTAATATTAAGGTAAAGGCCAGCCTTATAAAGGCGGTCTAGGACTTTCTATATATAGGCAATATATTCCTCTTTAGTTCTATTAGTAAACATAAGTATATTATTTATATATACCGAATAAAAGTTGTCTAGGTACTCCTGCAGGATATTGTTAATAAATATTTAAAAGGTGCTAGGCCTGTTGCATATACTAAATTCTAGGACCTTAGATTAGAATATACTGTACCTTATAATAAAAGCAGTTTTCTATTTATTACCTAGTTTAATATATACGCGGTTAAAGGCGGAAATAATATCTAGCTTAGTATACTATTTAGCTTTATAGAGGCGATTTAGTATCTCTTAGATAATAGGAATTAGGTATTAATTCTTTATAGTAATAGCGTTAAGGCTTTAGTAGTTAACGCAGAAGCGGTATATTTTATCCGGTTTCTTAACTAGAAGAACTAGTGCATGTATAGAAGAGTTGCTATTTTTAATAAAGCCTTTACCTAGGAGTTTCTAGAGCTTATTATAAATAATATAATTCTTTTCCTCTAAAACAGCTTAGGTCTTATACTTAGGCAGGGGAGTGTCTAGTTATAGAAGAATAGTATAGTTATAGTTTTAATAGGGTAGCAGGTTTCCTACCTTTTATTATAACTATATATTAACCTATAGATAGAAACATTTATCCAGGCGAGTATATAGCTTATTAGGTAAGTATATCTTTTATTTCTTTATAAATTTGTTGTACTTATTAACACTAAGGGCGTATAGTTTAAGCGTGCTATCGGCCTCTAGTATACTAATAACGTGCCTAATTACAGGTGTATTAAACAGGGAGTTATTTAGTTTAGGTATAAATTCCGGTCTATAAATCTAAATAAGGTTCTTAGGCTTAGCGCGTTAAATATAGCGTTCTATAGAACTAATAAATGTTGCAAATAAAAATATAGATTAAAGCTTATTAGGCCCGGCGGCGTAGAAGGGAGCCCCTTTGCAGAAAATTTTAGCTAGCACGCTATTATAGTAGTAGTATAGATTACAGCATTATAATTAATAGAAATAAAAGCTTTTCTTAATAAAGTTAATTTCTGGATTATAAGTTTTATGCTAATCTATTCCTAGAACTAATAGAATATACCCTAGGTCGGCAATATAGCAGACTAGCTGCTTAGTATAAAAACCTATAGCAATATTAACAATTGCGGTATAAGTAATAGATTAAGAGAAGTTGGAATTGTTGATATATATAAGGTAATAAGGTAAATTAAAAGGAATTTAATAAATTTTATATTTACGCGTAAATAATTAATCTATAAAAAAGGATATTATACTATTATTAGAAAGAGAATATATATAAATAGTTTAATTACTGTCTAAGACTATAGAATAAAAAAGCAAATACTAACTACCTTCCTTTAGCTAGAGCTTTATAATATTATACTGGGTACAGGTAATAGCTGTAGTAGAAATATAAAGTTCCGGCTAACTTTCCTTATTTTTAATATACTCTAGTACTTCCTATAGCTAGAAAAAAGTGTTAAACTATAGAAAAAGTTCTATAGCCTGCTTTATTCTGTGCTTTTTAGGTGTTCTATAATAGGTACCCCTATATTAGCTTTTATACAGTTTCCTAGGCTTTCTTTATAGGTCTAGAAGGTTATTAGTAGAAACTAAGTTACTGTATTTAGAGGAAGTAGATAAAGAATAGAGGGTAGATAATAGGGTAGATAATAGGGTTAATAATAGGGTTAATAACAGGGTGGATTTATAATTAATTATAACGGGTTCTTAGGCGCGACTATACATAAGAACTACTTATTTTCCTAGCCGGAAAATGTAATATCTATAGCGCGGAGAGGAAAACCGCTAGTTATCTAAATAGAAAAGTTCTAAAGGGGGCAGTTGTTATTAGTAGCGCGGTAGCTAACGTAATAGCAGTAATTGCAAGCGCTAGCTTAACGCGTCTGCTTCTTATTTTCTATAGAAAGCTTACCTATACTCTAGATATAAGCTAGCTTATTCTTAGGCTTTATAGTATACAGGCGCTGTTCTATACCTAGCGCAGCTATAATAGTATAGGTGCGCGAAGCGTTTAGAGTAGTTATAGTACCGGTAGTTATAGTAGTAGTTCCTATTGCAGGCGTAGGTAAGTATTCTTTACAGCTATAGCTATAGCTATAAGTAGACTAAGTAGTCGCTGTAGATAAGGTGGCCTAATAAGGTTAGAAGATAAGGGTATTATATTTCTTAGATTGCTGGAAAGCAGTATCCTATATATCTAAAGTGCGAATATATTATATAAAGTTATTAAAATAGTAATAAACTACTCTATTTACTAGCTTAGATTATAGGTGCAGTATAAAATATATTTTAAACTAGTAGATAAGCTTAAAGGGGCTTTAGTTAAGGTTGCCGGTAATATTAAGAAAATAGTTATAAAAGGCTGTAAATAAATTATTGCCTATATAGAAAGTTTTAAGCTATATTAGGGCTTTAGCTTTAATATTATATTTATTATATCTGTTATCTAAAAAGCAGAGGGCTTCTACTTTATTATAGATAATCTATTAGCGGTAATATACCTATACGCGCTTAAATAGTCCGCTAAATAGGACGCTCTTAATATAGTTAAGCTTAAAGTTGTCCGTCTGCTCTAGAAACGCGTAACAGATCTTAGTAAGAACCTTACTGCGCTAGATAGGGTAGCTATTAGTATCCGTTCTATTAAATAGAGCTAGGTTAGGCTAGTAGTAGCTAGGCTGTAAGGAGACTAATAATAGGGGCTAGGTATATAGTAGTATATAGCTACTATAGTAGCTGCTGTCCTTATAGCAATAATTATTATATAGAGAGGGTAAGCAACAGGCCTAGTTATTGCCGCTACTATATATATTAGCTATAGGTAGAGCGTATACGGGCTTAGTATAGTTATTATAACTATAGTTATTAGGCCTGCTAGTAGGCTGTCCTCCGGCCCTACTATCTATCTGCTAATAGTTAATATTATTATTGCGCCGCCTATTCTTATTAAAATAAACAGGTTCTTTAGAAGTTTTAATAGTAGGCTTAGACTGTTATTATTAAAGGTTGTATATATACAACTTAGCAGCTTAGAGTTTAATATTAGTATAGTTAAGGCAGAGCTTTAAGTTCCTAATCTTCTTATTTATAGTATTAAATTTATTATAGAGGGTGTTTAAGTTCTTTTTCTATTCCTTTATACTAGCTCTATACTTATTAATATAGATAGTAGTACTCTTAACTAAAGCGCGCAGCAGCTTAAAGGCTTAGGTAGGCTTGCTATTTACTTATGCGCGGAATTCTATAGTATTCTTAAGTAACCTACCTTCTATTTATTTAATAAGATTGTTAATATTATGCAAGTTAAGGAGAAGGTTAAAAGTAATAGGGTTCTTATCGGCCTAAGAGTCGGCCGCGATAGTGTTGGATTCCTAGGTAGTAAAGGCCTTAGAGATGGCCATGTTAAGGATTTTGCTAATACGCTTGCGCCGCTTATAAAGACAATTCTATTAATTCTTTTCGCGTAAGGATAATTATGTGAGGTTCACCGGTGGTGTATTTTCATCCTTTTTAAAGATATCACCTTATATATCACCTTGTGTGTTAAAGAACTCCTAGTAACTAACCCCCTCTGCACCTGTTGGAATATTGGAGTAATAGGGTCGCCCACCGCCGGAGGGCGTATTGAGCTAATCGGGCATACCTGGTTGCTTGTAATAGGGCCTAGGTTTCATGCGAGTGTAGGAAATAAGTGAGTAAGTGAGTGAGAAAAGGAAACGTGTTAGTAGAGGAGGTTAGTGATTGAGTGATTGTATGGCCGAATCTCGAAGCCAGCGGCACCAGTATAGGTGTGCGCGCGCACGGCGGTGCAGCCGTGCAAAAAGAAATCGAGGTTTCTGTGTTTCTGGGTTTCTAAGAACGACGCAACCTAGTGTCAGGTTCGTGGCTGGAAAAGGGTTGTATTGCTATTGACAAGGTTGCGTGGAGAGGAGAGAGGCTCCGGCCACGGGCCTGCTATATAGTTGAGCGCGCGCCAGCAGAACCCCGGGCGCCGGCAGAACTCCGGGCGCCGGAAGAACCCTCGGCCCGGGATCACGTGACGTCCATGCACGTGATGATCCGAGGCCTCGATGACTACCAAGAGAATGCTAAGGAACGACGTGACAAGAGTACGCCTTTATAAATATAAACTAAGTCTTATATATTATCTCTTTATTAACTAGTTAGTTAGAGTACTTACGCTCTTAGCAGCTCGAACTCTATACGTATATTATTTTCCCTATAGTATTATAAGATGGTTTGTATAGGAAAGGGTGCTAGTGCAATAAGTAAGACTAATAAGAAATTGTGGTGTTAAATAAGTTGTTTGCGGTTTTAATGCGCCAGGGTAGAAAAAGCTAACTTAAGCCTTTGAAGTTATAAGTAGGGTGAGTTTTAAGGCTCTAGAATGTGCAATCGTGATACAGATGATGGTGAACGAAGAACGGGAGTTCTGGGAGCGACAATCCTGCCCGTGCGCAGGCAGTGGCTCTTGCCAAGCCTCGTTCCCAGTATATCACGTGCAATGTGTCAGGGATTGAAGTTGGGCGGCATATTCCGCCGCGCTAGCTAGGCAACACACCAAAGTAACCTTTGTTGCATTCACATCTCGCAGGCTCCACCGTGCTATTATTTGATTCCTGTAGCCTCCAGGTCTTTTTTGCACTACCTTTTAGCCTTTCCCGACGCCTCCCCAAGCCGCGCAGAAACGACGCCAGCTTGCTCTCCATGGCGGTGGCGTCTGCAGCTTGTCAACGCTTCAGATTTTGAAGCAGCTGATGTACGTAGACCACCGACCCGGAATCACCACTGATGGTATTGTAGAATTATGGGACTCAGGATAAAACCGAACACTGCTTTGAACACAGCCCTGCGACCCATGCAACCAGAATTCCGCAAAGGTGGATTGCAGAGAGCAGCAGGAGGTACACCGCTAGGAGTGATGGCAATGTTGATGTCGTAGCTACCGAAGGACGTCAACGCCCGCGCAGAAGACGCAAAACGAATGGAGCACCGTGCTAGGAATCATCGCGCCGACGAGACTCACCTCTATCTAACAGACCCTCTTCCAGGAAATTCCTTGGTCCTTTAACAGTTTCGAAAACGCATCTGACCTGAGGAAGCATCGATCCAATTCTGAAGTGCAAATTGGAGGGTCATTACTGTTCTCATCCACCCATAGGTACCTGGAATCTAGCCTATCTCCTTTCTATCTCTGCAATAGTGATCGTCAGCCAGATGTGCACAAGTGCACCACTTCCCTGAGGGGGTTTCAGAGAACGTTGTTCTACAGAAACGGATGCTGTCTAGTCTGAACTTAGTACAAGGACAAGTATGAATGGAACAATTTCTTCGATTGTCGAGTTCATCAATGGGCCGATAGAGTGACTCCATTAAAATTGCCGGTGCTCGGAGTGCTGAGGCCTCCGCTGAAGCTGCGGGTGGAAATTCTATAGCTCTATATGGCTGCGGACTAACAGGTGGCAGGTTTGATGCTGCCATGCTTTGTGAGAAAAAAAAGTCGAATCGCTAGGAAAAGGATCGTACAATAACTGCTGCGATCTGCTTTTATGGGTGCAGTATCGTGATGTTCAACTGGAGTATAGGCTTGTTCAGGATGCTCGTCTTCTTGAAGCCAAGTGTAGATGAAGATAGGGAGCTCGAGTACGAAACCCATGAGCTGTCGTCTGGTGTGTATAGTCTTGTGGAAGATCCTGACGGATGTCGCGACGCCCGCATCTGCCCTGTCTGACTTGAAGTAATAGCGTGCGTCATGCCAATTGCCATGGTCAGCGAAGGCTCAGATGTCCATTCTGCATGGGGGTAGCTAGAGTTCATAACCGGTCTCGGGTAGGGAGGTTGCAAAATTTCCTGCCTCGCTTAAGGGTTGCCTATAAACAACGGCACATGTGGGAGACCTTGGGAGGAGTTTGTGGAGAAAAGGTGACCGCCGCTCTCGTTCTTTATTTTGGGCCCGTCCACACTTGGCAAATTGCTCCTGTCTCGTTTATCCAGTTCTTGAAGCAGACATCCATTTTTCTTCAGTATATGGTTCTCTTGCTTCAGCCACTGATTTTCTTTCTTGAGCTCCATAATCAGTTTCTCAAGAGATTCAATCACGTTCTTGGCCCGCTCACGCATGGTCCGCTGAGCTTCTCTGTCCCTGGCCCGCTTGCGCTCAAGCTGGGTGGGGGTAAGACGCAAAACACTGCGACCAGGTTTCTTGGTGGACCTAATTGCTCACTTGCGGTCAGAATCGGGTGATGTATACACATGGCTGTATTAAGCGTTATATTTACCCAGTGCTACCATTTTCTGTCGCCTCATAGACACGCCCGCCTGATAGGCTCGGCTTCATGAGTCTATCATGTTCAAACGAATGCTCTGCGGAGATATTCAGGCCTAACGGATGCTGATTGATATACGCCGCGTGTTGGACTGTGGGATCAGACATGGCCAACTTCTGGCGACTGTGGAAGTTGAAGCTAGATGAGAGGGGACACCATGTCATACATCTTCGCATGCTTGTTTGGCTTTAAGATTGCCATGTGCGCACGTTCAGAGCAGCCCCTACGCTGACCGCTACAGATGACCGCTTTCGATCCAAAGGCACGACGGTGGACTTTAGTGCGCCACCTTCCAGGTCCGGGACGATGGTACCGGACATCTAGTGGGAATGCACAGAGCCTTGCAATTGTGGGTCACGCCAATTTTCCCACTTGGTAGCCCGTTCAATGGACAGGGATTCCACGGCACAGTCTGGAAGGTTCATGAAGCACATTATGACAAGGTGGCAGCTGGCGTAGGAAGGGCAAAGGATCAGTGAGGAAAGCATGAGTTGTATTGAGGTGCTAATGAGTGGCTATATAGTGAAGAGAGACCAGGGGTTGCAGGCAGCAACGGTGACAAAACAACAGGTGAACCCTGTCCAGCTGAGAAGTGAACCCTGTACAGCTGAGACGCGTAGACAGACGTGCGTAGGAGCATTCTAACTGGCTGCCACAAGGTTAGCATTGACCCGTAGGAGGGACCTACTGCAGGTGGGTCCACCCCACCTTGCGGTTTGTGCTAAGTGATTTTGCCGTGAGGGTTGATCGATGCCGGACCCGAATCTGAGCGTGGCTTCGATGCTCTCCCCGACTGCTCTCGTTCGAGTTGACACTTGGCGTCGGGTGGGCCATTTCTGGCTCGCCGAAACTATCGCAGTGGCTTGCGTCGAGTCCTGATCATTGCAGGCGTCAGACAAAGTTTTCGTGAGGGCCGCGATGTAGGATCGAGGAAATTTTACGCTTCGTGGGACAATTAAAAGGATGCGCTCATGCTGGAGACGGTGAACTGAGAATGTTTAAGTATTGTTTTGACAAGCTTGCCAAGATTAGCTTTCAACTAATCCTGTTTTGGTTAGGCGCATATGCATTTGCCAGTCGGTCAGGATTGAGGCCACCCCCGATACATATCCGCTTGCAAGCTTAAAACCAGCCTTACTTTCTCTCTCGCTCGCAGAGCGTGGCCTAGCCTTTCAGTCTCAAGGGCTCGTCTGCAGAAGGTAATGTCGCTCACTCTAACTGTGCTGGCTCTGCTCACATCATCCACAGCTGAAGTAAAAGAGCCGTCCTTCTCCTCTGGAGTTCCGAGACTTACACCTCACGGCTACACGTTTACTGGTCGATACAATCACCTTAGCCTTATGTTTTAATTGTTATAGAACCTTATAATCCTTTAGATCTATACTAGCACAGCTCCGAACGCCACTACACCCTTTTAACGTTAACTTTCACCAAGAGAGAATTGCGGAAAGAAGAACTTCCTTAGTCCCTATATACGGGAGAACCGGTCTGGCCTCGTCACTCTTAAGAGCGATTGCGAAATAAGGCAGCTGCGCTTTAATTTATTGCCGCATATATAATAATCCCTATGCCGCAGTTTAAAAATATCTATATATATAACGGATTACTCTATCTTTAGACTAAATATTCGGACAGTATTTAACTTAGTATAATTAATCCCTCTTAGATAGCCGATACTATAGCAAAAGTAGATAAGATAATAAATTTAACTATACTACCTTAACTTAACAACTTCTAGCAAGACTTAATAGGAAGTATAGATTTATTGCTTCCTATTTTTCTACTAAGTCGGATTATATATCTAGATAAGTAATCTAAGTAGCCTTAAAAGTGTTTAGATGCCTTAGAGTATACACTATATTATAACAACCTTAGCTAGTATAATATTATAGTACACCCGGAGACCTATAAAATTATAGCTATTATAGATTAGGAATTCTATAGGTATTAGCTGGCAGAATTTAAACTTCCTCTTTAGAAAAACTCGCGGGCGGAGAATAAGGAGATGTATCGGAAATATACTTTACAGGTAGACCTTATTTTTTAGACTTGGTTTTAAATATATAAAAATATTTACAGGCCTAATAACACCTAATAGCGGGAAGCTTTATATATTTTACTACTAATCCTATTCTTTAAATATCTAAAACAGTTAGAGCCTTTAACTTACTAACCCTACTAGTTGTTTCTCTATTACTATTATATTAAACGCATAACGGAGAAGCTACTAAGTGCGCACTTGCGGATATAGATTCGATCGTAACCGCGGTTATAATTGCAGGAGGTTATTTATACACTGGGTTGTAATTAATATACTATATAGAGGAGGTTCTAGCAGTTTATAGTCCGAGTTTTGCATGCATAGAATATGGCGTTTTCCGCAGCCTTAGACAGATATATCCTATAAGCGCGCTAACTGCTGTATATATAGGTGAAAATATAGGCTTATAAACGTAGACACCTAGACGCTCTAGCACGCCTAAATTTATTAAGTGCGTTTTAATATTAATAACCTAAATCGGGTGTATCTACTAAACCTATAAGGCGGCTAGGCGGGGGCGTAGTTAGATTAAATTAAAGGACTACTATAATCGCGGATTAACAGTATATATATAAGGTAATCCGGAACCCAGAAGGGCTATAGATAAAAAGGCACGGGATTTAGGCAATTGCAGCCGCCGGGCATATAACGTATCCTTGCGGAAAGAGCTGCAGACGTGCTATATTAAGTGGTGCTTAGTTGTTTAGGTGCTTAGCAGGATCTTTATGCGGCCGGCGAATAGTTATAGGTTCTTGCCGCTAATTAGTTGTTTATTCTAAATATTTACCTATATATTTTGCTACCTGTGCTATTTACTAGACTAGGAAAACGGAGTAAGTGCGAGTATTTAAGAACCTTATCCCTTATCGGCCGCTATTAACTCTACCTTTTACCCTTACCTTTTTTAAAAATCTACTAAAAATACCTACTTCTTTATATATTTATTGTCTTACTGTTATATCTGTTACCTAGCCTTAATACCTAAGTTATAGCTTTGCACCCTATATAATATGCAATAATATAGAATATAGTTAAAATCCGCCTTAAAAACACACGCTAAAATAAGGTAGAAACCTAAAGCTCTATACTAAACCCTCTGCTAACCGTAGAGTAAAGTATTTATTTGCCCGCCCGTTTAGAAAGGTTGTAATTCGGAAGCATTTTTTTTATACTTATATCGGCGACTATATAAATATTTTTACAAACCACTATTATATTATAGTAGTTTAGGATTAGATAAGTTAGGCGCAGATAAGTGGTAAATTAGCACTAATAACAAGCCAGCAATCTGCAATATTCACCTAGAAAAGGCTTACTATTATTATGCTTTTCCTTAAGTGCGTAACTAGTTAACAGTACTAAGTATTTGCGGGTGGAAGTTCCTTAGTTATCTGTTTCTTAATATTTATTTAAGGTTAAAAAGCTTAATTTTAAGTAAACCTAAGTTAATATAAAATTAAGTATCTAAAAAAAGTCTATTAAATATAAGCTAAAGCTTAGACCTTAATTATAATCTTCCTTTTACTATCGCCTTCTAAAGGTAAATAATAAATTCCCGGCACAACCTTATTATTGCCTTATTTTATAAGTAAGTATAACTCTTATCCTTTTATTACTATATTACCTACTATAGTCGGCTTTTCTATTACTTTATTATTGCCTTATTGCAGAGGCGGCTTTTAATAGTGTTCTAAACCCGTTTTCTTCGCGCGTGTGCGTAAGCGTAGTTCTTATCCTTTCTTTACTATATTCTTTACTATAGTCGGTTTTTCTATTAGGCCAGACGCTTATAATATATCTGTAAGAGTACTAGGGAACTAATTCTATAATCGGTTAGCAGTAGTAGAGTAGGTTTTAAAGTATATTTACTTACTATTGCTATTAGCATATTATATACCTTAGAGTCTTCGCTAGCTAATATATAAGCAGCTGTAAGTTTTTAAAAGTTATTAAGAGCTTTAAATAACTTATCTACTATATATAATATTATCTCTACTAACGCAGAAGGCAGTCTAAAGGTATATATAAAAGCTCTTTTTAATACCTTTAAGGCATTTATATTAACCTCTATATTGGAATAAATCTAATAAAATATTAGTTATATATAGAGTATTGTAATCCAACTTATATAGAATTCCGGAGGGTACTTAGTTATAGGATTATTCAACAAAAAACAGCCTCTAGAAGCAATAATTAAACCGGATAAAAAAACTAGTAGACTGGACTAAAAAACCTGCAGACCGGAAGAGAGGTATCCTCTAATCCTATAAGGAAGTGCCTTAGCTATTAACTGCACAAGGAATATAAGATAGAAACGCGGTATAGGAACGCAGAAGCCCGAAAAACAGGGGACGAGAACAGCGGTAATATAGAATAAGAGAAGGCAAATATATATATTACTAAAGTCGGGCGTTTAGGACAGTAAACGCAAGTCCTACCTATGCCATCGCTTTAATATTAGTACGTATAAGGATAAGAGATAGTGTAGAGAAAGGCCGTGCGGGAGACTAGCAATTCCGAAATATATTAGCAACAGGGATTGCTGTGTTGTAGGGGGCGGAAGCAGGCCGGAGATCGGTGGAGGAGGGTCGTGCGGGAGACCAGCAATTCTAAAATATGTCGGCAGCAGGGATTGCTTAGGTTAGAATAATAGACCGTGCGGGAGACCAGTAATTCTAAAATATATCGGCAAGTACGGAAGCCGGTAATCGGTAAGAAGAAAGGCCGTATAGGCCGCTAGCTCTCCGCGTTGCTAGCGCTTCGCCGTTCTAACAGTCGAGTAAGGCACTGTTTATAACATACTACTCGACTTTCCAGGATAACTAGTAATCTAGACGAAGTCCTTAAAATCCGTTACCTTGTAGATTTTTCCGACTTTAAGCATATACTCGATTACTATAGCCTTGCTCTGCGGCGCGCAGAATGCTTTTATTTAATAACGTCTGGGTGGGCATTAGCATGTTTATTCGAATATCTATTAAAGTACTTTAAGGGCCGCAACGCGCGAAGGAAAATTCGAAAGAATATACTTCTAGTACTAAAGAGAAGTTATCTAAAGGTCTATTAAATTATTTTCCTGCTTGCGAGTATAATACTATAGAAAGAAATCGACTATCTTCTTTAGGAAGAACTTATTAAATAGATAAATTAACACCTTACTATATCTAAGATTTCTGCAAAATTCCTAGATAAATTTAAAGACCTCTGCAATAAAGACTTTCCGGCAAATAAAAAAGTGCAGCACTTATAAAATTATGCGTAGTCCTTACTGCAAGAAAGCACTGCTAATAGAGCTATAGTTTTTCTAGATCCACGTCCTAATAAAAAGGGTTTCCTTAATATACTATATAATCCTCCTACTAAGTCACCGCAATTAGATTTAGATAAACCTACTAAATTACTGTAAGTAAAGTCGGATAAATCCACTAAGTTACCGTAAGTAAAGTTGGATAAATCTAAACCCCCTTTATCTTCTTAAGATATTGTAATTCTCCTTTATCTGCGCCCGAAGAACCCGAATCTTCCTAATAATAAACACGTTTAGTATATACCTATACACGTTTCTATAAACAGTATATTTCTAGAGTCGAATTGCAGTTATAAATATCTAATAATTAGCTTTAAAGTCCTTTTACCCCAATTTATTAAATCTAAAACCAGCTTATTATTCGCAAGAATATAACGCGAGCCAGTATACTCTATTAAATTTATTACTTATATTAACGACCTTTAACTATACTATATAGCCGTTGCCGGCACTATAGCTAGGGGAAAGTAATTAATAGCGTAAAAAACAGAAGGCTGTTAATATAGCTAGGTATATAACAGGTATATAATAGGAGTAGTACTGTGCTACTATAATATCCTAATAAAACCTTAGAGGCTATTAACTAAGCGAATTAGCCGATGATAATAACTGCGTTAACACACCCGATTTACAGCACTCCGTTTGTTAAGGATATATCTATATTACTGCAACAGTAATATAACTAAGGGGTTCTAGGTACTAATTCCACGTGGGTATATAAGGTCTACAACCCCTTATAGCACAACTTATTATAGTTATTCGATGTCTATAACCCTTTATAGCACGGCTAGAAGGCTGCTTATAGTTAGCCGTATTATAATAACAGAGGGGCAAATTCGACTTAGTTATATAAACCTTTCTAGTAAGTAGTTTTCGATATTCTATAGCACCCTAGGTGTTATAAGGTTCTTTATCCCAGCTATATTATATAACTATATACTATTCCATAACTTTATTTATATTAGCACAAATTTCCAACCTAGAAAAGCTAGTATTCTATACGAAAATAATTATAGGCACAGTAAGATCTAACTAATCCGGTGTTCTAATCTTACGAATCTAAGCCTTTTTATCCGTTGTGTCCTTAATATACTATCCGGAGAGTTTTTTTTTCTCTTTTTTTAATACGCCTTGCGGTTAGGATAGCTGTATATTAACTTAACTTATAGCAAAATATACAGTTCTAATATCCTATTTTATAATAAAGTTAGCAAATAATACTATTTATAGTTATGCTAGGAGGTATATAATAAACGTAACCTATTTTTATAAGCTCGTTACCTAAATCCTTAACTAGCGTTGCGCTGGTTGCTTTATTAAGCGTTACGCCTAGTATTATATAGTAACTTATAGATATCGATTTTATCTACCGCAGAGGCAGTAACTGCTATTATACTTAGTTCCCTAAATCGATAATAATCTATATATAGATGCACCTTTCTTTAATACTTTAATCTAAAAAAAAACCTAAAATATTGCTATTATAAAACCTGTAATAACGTGGCGTTACGAAGTAAGAGGCTGTTACGCGCTCGAGTATTCTGTATCCGAATTTGTTTCGGAAGAAAATCGGAGAAACTCGGCCTCCGCGTGCCCAGCCTTAGTTGCTTCGCGGCAGATACCGCGTTGGCTTTGTTAGGTAACAGAATATATAACTATAGATAAATAACTACCTAGCACGTGATTATAAGTAGGGTCGCTTACATCGGTATATTTTAACGGTTCCACCTAATTCTCTTTCTAATTCCAATTATAGTATAATATAATATTCGCTGGAAAAGCTTCCGTTTTTTCCTAGTTTATCTTAGCCGACTTTTATAGACGGGTGGCCGTACTTAAGTTCTATATATATACTACCACCTGCGCGCATCTAAAAATAAAAGAGGGATACTAGGAATAAGCTATTAGTTAATTCCTTAAGCTCTAAATAAATAGGACGTCTAAAGGGGTAACAGGGTCCCGCAGAGCGCTACTAGCACGGAGTAATTAGCCTATACGCCCTGTATAATAAGTAGCGTTTTAAATATAGGCTACTTTTACAGCCTCGCCGCTTCTAAATATAAGATATAGCTTACTAATAGCGGATTATCCCGTAATCTCGCCTAAACCAAGTCTATTTATATCTAAACCGGGATATAATAGCAAGATATAATATAGTTTTAAGTATTACTTTACCGGGTTGCAGGTGGCAACTGCCCTCTGGACTATATTATTTTATACTAATACTAACTCCTATCCTGTAGCAGGCGTTTTAATACTAATCTTATTTTAATATACTTAATATAACTTCTATACTATATTATAGAATTCTAATATAGGCGCAAAAAAAGTTAAGCTATTAATATTCTAAAATAAGTTATTATGCCTTTAGGGGCTGCTGCGAATATACTTAGCAACTAACGCCTAAAAAGGTTGTAAATAGTATATAAAATAGTATTCTCTTTTACTAGCTAGCTTTAATATCTATAGCCGCTAAGAGTTAGCTATATTAGAAGAAATACGTAGCAACTAGTAAGTATAACACGCGATATAACCTAGATATATATTACCTTATACTAACTATAAGTAAGTAATTAGATTTTAGGAATAGCTTTATTATACTAATAATAGAACAGCTCTGCAGGTTAAACGCGGGCGGAGGACTAGGAAGTAGATTAAATCTCTCGGGAGCTAGTCTATAAAGCTCTAGCAAAGAAACTAGCGGCTAAAAACTAAGTACTAGCAGCTAAATAATAAGAACAAGCGGTTAAGCGCTAAGAATAAGCATCTAAGTAATAAAAATTAGCGGCTGGACGCTGCGGTCTAGGAGCTAAGCGATGAGATTTATATACTTAAAAAAGCGGTATATCTACGGCAAGGACCGGATAAGTAAGACAGCTAGAAAGCATTATAACTTCTTACGCAAAGTTTTACCTTTATTATTATAAGTTGTAAGTCTTATATTAGATCTTCTATAGTTAATTATACTTTTATAAAATAAGTGTCTAACTAAACTATACAGTACCTTATCTATTAATATAGATAAAGGTTAAGCGGAGGAATACGCTAGTTTTATAATCTAAGGCTTTATAAAGTTTTGCTAAATTTCTTTTTATATAAATATTAGGATACAGAATAGACTTTACTTATAGCTCTTTAACGTGTATATTAAAATTGCGGATAGACTAAGAAACGGCGTTTAAGGAAATAGGGGGAGAGGTCCTTTTTTTTAGGAGAGCGTTAGCAATTAAATAAATAAATCTATAAAAGTAGCAAGGGTAAAAAGAATAGATACTTTAGCTATTATATAAGAAATTTAGAAGTTTAGTATAGTATAGGCTGCAGTGCAGAGGCAAGTAGAGGCCTATACACGCTTGCGCTCGCCTATTTACTTTACTAGAACCTTCTACTATATTTTAGGTACTTGCTATTTCGCCATAATAATTAATAATAGAAGGTGGAGAGCTATATTTTTATTATTGTAACCTACCCTACTAAACGCAGCTAAGCTAAGTAGATTAATTAAGCATTCCGGCGCGGAATAAATGCGAGCCTAGCGCGCTTAGTAGACCCTAACCTATCTACCTATTATTATATCTCTCTATTAACCTATAGTATCTCTACTCTTTTCTAATACTTCTACCTAAATATTCGAAAAAATCTCTCTATTATATAGAAGTAAGCTTAGTAAGTTAGGCACTAAAGCTTTAGTAAATATATCTAACGCTAACTTTAATATCTTTTAAAGCTGCACTATTTTTCTAGCTACTAAGGAGCTGTTCGGTCGCACCGCCTTTAAGTTTAAACTCGAGCTTGTTTTACCCACGCTAATTACCTGCCGGCGTAGAATAGCGCGTTGCTAGCAGCAGTTAGCCGGACCAGCTAACTCGGAGTTATAGAACTCGAAATTAGGCTACTGTTCGGTTCTGGTGTTATATAGCGCAGGCCTTAGCACCGCGCAGAAACTTTAACCTTATTAAATAGGCTAATTTTTATATATAATTATTCGTTCCTAGTATTATATAATATTAAATCGTTAAACCCGCGTTAGTAATAGGACGCCGGCGTCTATAGCAGAGCCTACCGCTATACTACTAGTAGACTCTGCTATTGCATCTATAGTTGCGCTTAAAGCTATTACTACTATTCTACTTATTAGTTTACTAGTAAAGAGGAAAAGGGTTAAAACAGCTTATGCACTTGCATCGCTATTCCCTTCGCCTACGCCTTCTCCTCCTCCTATTGCTATAACTCGCTGTAGTAAGGCGCTTAAGTAGTTGGACGATATAGTAATAGCTATATATAATAGCCTGCTTAAAGGCGTAAATATAGGCCTCTATACGCAGAGCGGTTACTATTCTAGATGCTAGCAAATTGCAATTAAAAAAGTTTAAGCAGTTATAATACAGCTAATTAAACTTACGCAGATAAAGTTAAAGTAAGCGGACGGGCGGAGGCTCTAGCAGAGCTAGTAGCCTTATTATAATTACTCCGGCTAGAGTATTATAGAAAAGGGTATACCTGTTTCTAACTCTAAAGTTATAGAGGCTAACTTTCTATAGAATAAATCGCATTATAGATAGCACTATAAGGCGCCTTTTGCGTATAAGCAGATATATACTTTTTTTAAAGAGATTATAGCAATAGGGTAGTATAGTTAAACTGCTTAACAGGCGCGTAAAAGCCTGCGCAGTAATACAGAGAAGGCTAATATAGAAAAGGCCGCTATAAAGAAAAAAAAGAAAAAAAAGGTATTAGCTAAAGAGGTAGATAATAAGGAGAATAGTAGTAATATAGAGCTGCCGCGAACTGCTACTACTATACTATTAGTTTTTAGTTTAGTAGTATAAAAAGGGTCTACTTTATTATCTCGCCCTTCTCCTATTTTTTCTGTATTCTCTTAGTTATCTACTCTAGTTACTGCTACTGCAATAATACTACGCCTATTAGCCACGCCTAGGCCGCCGGTTATACCTACGCCTAGGCTGTTATCGATTGCCCTGTAAAAATAGGTAGCAGAAGCATTAGCTTATAGTGCAGAAGAGGCTGTAAAAGGGAAGTATTTAAAAAAGCTTACTATTACAGAATTAATAGCGGAGATTTCTAAGAAGATTATAGCCTTAAGGCATCTAATTATTATAACCCGCAATATAAATAACCCGAGCGTAGAGGTACTTACGGAAATAAGTAAGTAGATAAAACTAATTATATAGAACTAGGTTATAGAACTAAGGGGGTTATATATAGAACGTATAGGGATCCTAGATTCTCCTATAAACTGTTAGTAGATAGGAATAATCTAAAAATAGGATATTATAAAAACAGGGTTATATAATAGCTTATTAAGCTTATAGAGAGAAGTAAGTATAGAGCTAAGCGAGCGCTTATTAGGCTTAAGGCGCTCGAGGGCTACGAGCTCTAAAAGCAGAATAAGTAAACGGATTTTATAGGACGGACTTCTTATATATAAAAACGCTTCTTTGCATAGATAGGAACCTTATATTTAACTTAAAACTTTAATACTATCTATTAGAAGTAACAACCCCGTTTTATACCTAAGATTAATCTTACCTTACCTTTTAAAGACTATTACACCCTAATAACAACTTAACCTATACCCTGCCTTAGTGTATAATACTTAGAAGGTATAGAAGAAACGACCTGTTATACTTTAAACACCGCTATATTAAAAAAGTCGCATATAAACGATTAATTAAAATAGCCCTACTAACCCCTTCGGGTAGTATAACTGCTAGACTAACCCTAACTATAACTAAAGTAGTAATATATATACAGGCGTTGCTTATATAAATACAAATACTAGAAAAAGCTAGTAATACTAAGAATAAAGAGATTATAGCCCTATAGGGAAATCTCTAGACTATTTAAAAAAAGCTTACTACTACTAAAGTAGTTAGCTATAGAGGCTATAAGATAAATAAACCCGAAAAGTTTACTAGTAATAGAGGAACCTTATAAGTATTTATAACGCAGATAAGACTATACCTGCGCATAAACTAGGGCAACCTCGAATTTAAATTAGATAAGGTCTGCATAGCAGCCACCTTTTTAAAGAAAGAAGCGTTTAACTAGTTTAACCTAATGCTTACAGACTAGCTCGGCAATACTAACGCGGACGATTAGAAACTAGAAACTAATATTATATTTAGCAACTATAAATGCTTTAAGTTAGTACTCTAAATAACCTTTAGAGACACTAATAAAGAGCGGACAGTAGAATAAAAAATTGCAGTTTTAAAGCAGAAGGGCTTAACTAGCCGCTATACTTTAGAATTTATATAAATCGCGTCTAAGCTATTATAGGGAGATAAAGCTCTGCAAGTATAATACTATAGAGGTCTTAAAGAAAATGTTAAAAATAAAATTGTATAAGGCGAGAGGCCTCTAATACTCTATAAACTTAAGAAAATAGCAATATAGATTAATAGTTAATAGTATAAGCAATAACTAGAACGGGCAGATAAAAAGGAACTTTATTCCTACGCCTAACTAGCTAGACTAAAACTAAAAGTAACTAATTACAACTATAGAGATCGTATAGAGATCGATATTATAAAACAACGTAATAACTAAAAGGGTAGACTAATTACCGATAAAGAGAGGCAAGATAAAAAGTGCAACAGCGCATGCCTATTATACGGAGAATAAGAACACTTCGCAAATAAGTACTCTAGGAACACCCGAACAGCAGCCGTTATAATAAAGCTAAATATAGACCGCCACAATTCTATATTATAGACCGCGTGCTATAATAATAACTACTTTACCTATTAGTTAGATAAGTAGGCAATAGGGTACTATCTAACGTAAAGGGCGAAAGAACGTACTATTACTATAATAAGGAACGAAAAGTATAACAGCAACTCTATAGATAACTACTATACGGATATAGAAGTTAAGAGTATAGAAATCGACTACCTATTAGAGACGGATAAGGCGTTCTAGATAATTAGACCGCGATTAGAACCCTAGAACAACGTACCCGAGCTATAGAATAATAGCAAAACCGAGTTACTAAACACGGAAGTATAGGTTAATAGGGTTATAGCTATATACGAGCAAAGCGCAAGAGAAATTCTCGCACGCCTTAATAAGGGACAAAAAGCGTAAGAGGCTAAAAACGCTACAGCGGGCGCAGAGCTAAGAGTACTAGCTAGTTACTAATTCCTAAAAGCTATAGGAAAAGTTATAGAATAACTCGCCAGAGAAAAAGAAGTAAGAATAGCCGCAGCCGCAGGGATATTAACAACAGCAACTATTAGCGCAGAAACCTGCGCAGGATTAGATATATTAGAAGGCCTAAGCTGTAATATCTAGTAAAAACTGGACAATAAATTACCTATTAAGGATAGTAAGAAGTACTATAATAGTAATAAAAACCGCGAACTAGAAAAATAGTCTAGTAACGGAGAATTTAGTATTAGACTAGAGCGAGAACCGCTAAAGCTATATAAAAGGCAAACCGAGATTAAGATCTATAGAGCTTTATACTCTATTAGTAAAATAGGTGTCTATAGTAAGGAAAATAAATAGCTGGATAGAAACCACCTACTTTATAGATAGATATCTTAGGTATCGTGTATTAAAGATAAATACAACAAGCACGTAATATATAAAAAACATCGCGGATAGTACCTATATCGGATAAAATATTATATTATTACGCAACTAGTACTGTTTAAGGAAATAGAACACTATATTATAGGTAAGAAAAATAAACTTATAGAAGTAGCTACTATAGTTCTAGACCCTTAGTACCTAATAGAATATAGGAAAGGTAAAAACTAGCGAATATATTACTAGGACTTATATTTAGTATATTGCGAAACAAAACACGCGAACTATTAGCTATAAAAACAGCTAAAAAACGAGCAGGCGCTTAAGCAACAGAACGGCCAGAGCAGCCAAGAATAAGGTCCTACGGAGCAGCCACGGACGAAGGAATATAAACCGCGACTATTACTACTCTGGTGGGAAAAGCCTACATCGCAAAGAAAAAAAAAACCCCGGTAATACAGCCTAACTCTATTCCTATTTAGAACTATAGATACGTAATCCTATTAGTTAAAATTAGTAGAAACCCGGTAAGAGCACTGCTAGATAGTAGCGCGCAGGGAAATTTTATATTCTATAACTTTATTAGAAGAAACCGGATTTCTTAGTAATAGAAAAATAGACTGTATAGACTATATATAGTAGATAGCACACCCGTATAACACGGTAATAGGCAGGTAACTATAGAAACTCGACCAGGTATTATATAAATTAAAGAATATAGAAAAACTATTAGTATAGATATAACTAATATAGTAAAATATAATATAATCTTAGGTATACTATAGCTAAAGCAGTATAACCCCTAAGTCGATTAGAAGTCTAGTATAGTAAGGATCTAATTAGAAAGCAGACTAAAAAGTACCCTGCGCTAGGATAAGCCTAAGCAAAAATAAGATATTAATATATATACCTTAAAAGGTAAAAAAGCCTAAAAAGAAAATAAGGCAGTAAGCTAATAGTAGCCTAGACCCCTAAGCAGCCGGCAGCTAGCTAAGGCAGTAAAAGCACTAAACGTGCTAGAAGAATATAATAAATTTAAAGGAATTTTTATAGAGAAGGTTTAGAATATACTACTAAAGCACTAACCTTAGGATTACTATATTCCCTTAGTACTAGGCGAATAACCGCAGTTTAAACTAATCTATTTACTAGCCTAGAGCGAGCTAGAAGTGCTGGAAAAATACCTGGAAAAGAACCTAAAGCAAGGATTTATTAGACTATTAAAATTACCCGCAGGTTACCCTATAATATTTATCCTAAAACTAAACAGTAAGCTATACCTTTATATAGACTATAGGTAACTAAACAAGATTATAATTAAAAACCGCTATTTATTACTTTTAATTTCCAAACTTAAAAACTAACTATATAAAGCTAAGTACTTTATAAAAATAGACCTATATAAAGAGTACTATTTAATTAGGATAAAAGAAAAAGAAGAGTAGAAGACAGCTTTTAGAATTTAATACGGACACTTTAAGTATATAGTAATACCGTTCGGGCTTACTAATGCGCTAGCAATATTCTAAGTAGTAGTTAACTTAGTACTAAAAGGCTACTTAAATCGGTTTACAGTAGTATACCTTAATAATATCCTTATATACTTAAAAACGCTAAGTAAACACAGGATATATATGTAAAAGGTGCTTAAAAAACTTAAAAAATACAACCTTATAGTAAACCCGGATAAGTATAAGTTCTATAGGCAGAGAGTTAGATTCCTAGGATACGTTATTAGTCTAGGATAGATTAAGATAGAAAAAGGCAAGGTGTTTTCTATCTAAAAATAGCTAGAGCCCGCGAATTTAAAGGAACTATAGTTGTTTCTAGGGTTAGCTAATTACTATAGGCAGTTTATTAAAGGCTACTCGAAAATTATAAAGCTACTTATAAGGCTTACTAAAAAGGATATTAAGTATAGATAGACCTTAAAAGCGCAGAGCGTATTTAATAAACTAAAAGCACGGTTTACTTTAAAACTAGTATTAGCAATTTTTAATCTATAGAAACTAGTTACTATTAAAAGCAATATATTAGATAAAGCATTAGGAGCAATACTTAACTAACTAGATAAATAAGGGAAACTACACCTTATAGCGTTCTACTTATAGAAGCTAAGCCTAGCTAAGCTAAACTATAATATCTATAATAAGGAACTGCTAGCTATAGTAGAAGTATTTAGTTAGTAAAAAGTTTACCTTAAAAAAGCGGTATATATAATACAGGTATACACGGACTATAAGAATTTAATATACTTTACTATAACTAAGGAGTTAAATAGAAAATAGGTAAAATAGTTAGAGAAACTAGGAACCTTTAATTTTAGGATTATATACTAAAAGGGATCTAAAAACGCTTATATAGACGTATTTAGCCGAAGGCCGGACTATATAAAAGGAGCCGGAAAAACCAGGCAGTTTATACTTAGGAAGAAAAGTCTAGAAACCTTTAAATTTAACTATATATAAGCAGCAGCTGCTTATAGGTTTAAGGATAACAAGTAGTATAAATAAATTAAGGCAGCTTAGAAACTAGATTAAAAGAGCCGGGATTTAGCAGGTTATAACTAGCAAAGTTTGCGCCCAGAACCTATAAACTAAGAATATAGAGAAATCTAGGACAGTATTATTACCTTATAGAATAGGATATTTATACCTAAAACCTTATAAAAAGAGCTTATTAAGAAATTCTATAGTACACTAATACACGGGCACTAGGGAGTAGAAAAAACACGGGAAAGAATTGCAAGGATATTCTACTTTCCTGGACTCCGGAAACTAACAGAGAAAATTATATATAAATGCGAGTGCGCAAAGAATAAGTTAGTATAACACGCACCGTACGGACTAATAAAGAGTCCCTCTATACCGGAAAAAGTATAGGAATTTATTATATAGGACTTTATAGTTAAGCTACTATAGTTTATTAAACCTATAATAGGTATAAAGTATAATATAATATTAGTAGTTACAAACTAACTAACTAAATATATATACTTTATCCCCTACTAAAAAGTATTAATAGTAGAAAATCTAGCCTACGCTTTTTTAAAGTACGTTGTTAGCAACTATAGGCTATTCCAGGAAATAATTTCAGACTAAAATAAGCTCTTTATATCGAAATTCTAGCAGACCCTTACCGCATAACTAGGAACAAAGTATAAGCTTTCTACGGCATTTTACCCTTAAACGGACAGGTAAACAGAAAGGCTTAATTAGACTTTAGAATAGTACCTATAATACTATATTAACTATAGGCAGGATAATTAGGTGTTACTGCTACTAATAGCCTAGTTCGCCTATAATAGTATATCTATAGAAATAATAAAGGTATCGCCCTTTTTTATAAACTATAGTTTTAATCTAAAGGCGTATTAAAAACCCTAACTTAGCAGTATAAGGGCCTAGAAGGCACTGCTATTAGTTAAAAATATTAAAAAGCTATAAGAATAGCTTTTAATAGATATCTAATTCCTAATACTAAGGTTAGTAAAATATTATAATTAACACCGGAGTATTACACCAACCTTTAAAAGGGGGGATAAAGTCTACCTACTCCGCAAAAATATTAAAATAAAACAACTAAGTATAAAGTTAGACTATATTAAAATTAGACTATTTAAAATATAGGATATTATTAGCCTAGTAAACTATAAGCTTAGGCTACCTAATAGGATAAAAATATACCCGGTCTTCTATATATTGCTACTAGAACCCGCACTACCTAACGCTAAGCTAGAAAATAATATTAAGGTCGACAATAATAATAAATATAAGGTTAAGCAAATCCTAGATTCCTAATAGCACGGTTAGTAAAAAAAGTACCTAATTAAGTAGAAAGGATATAGCACCTTTAAGAATATATAGGAACTAGTTAAAAGTTTAGCAAACTATTAGGAACTCCTGTAGCAGTTTTATCGCTAGAATTCGGAGCAGCCTAGAAAAACAGCAATAGTGCACTATCTAACTAGAAAGGATTAAAGGAACCTAAGAATAGATTGCAACTATTATATAATTAGAATACACGGCTTTAAAGAAGATAACTAGAAGTGCCCAGTATATCTAAAAAAAAAAGAAGAATACCCGACAGTTTCTAAGGCAGAAGGTAAGCCTTCCTGCTCGACACGCTTTTGTTTTTTCTGCTTAGCCTCTTTCTAATTATCTTCCTTAAGCTCTTCCAGAGTTTTAAAACTATAATATATTATCTCCTTACTATGCTTATACAGCAACCCTTTTTAAGAATCTAAACGCTTAAGCTTTATTATAGCAGCTCTCTAGGTATCTAGAAGAGAAGAAAAGGTCGCGCAAGTTTCTAACTTCTTATAATAGAGTTTATCCTTATTACAGGACAACTTTCGCCCTAAACAACTTAGCAAAAAAAAGGGAAAAAGCAATAGTAAAGGTAACTAGCTTATAGGCAGCTGCTAAGATGCCAGTAATATTATAGTTTAATTGTTGCGCCTAAACGCAGGCTGTATAATAATCTAAGTTAGGTATAGAAACTATATATAATAAACCCCGAGACTTGCACTGGGAATAAGGTATAACTTTTAAACCAGACGCGTTAATATAATTAGTAAGTATAAGACAGCTTTTTTACTTCTTAGCTTTTAAGGCGTTGGATATTATAAAAAAAAAAATAGAGCGGCATAATAACGGCCTAATAGATAGGGCATCGCCAGCTACTTATTTAAGACCCTACCACGGAAATACTTTCGGGCTAAAAGCTTTAGAAGGGGGAGCGAGTATTACAACCTGTAATATAAACAACCCGAGCGTAGAGGCACTTACGGAAATAAGTAAGTAGATAAAACTAATTATATAGAACTAGGTTACAGGACTAAAAGGGTTACGTGTAGGACGTATAGAGATCCTGGATTCCCCTACGGACTATTAGTAGATAGGAATAATCTAAGAATAGGATATTATAAGGACAGGGTTATATAATAGCTTGTTAAGCTCGCAGAAAGAAGTAAGTATAGAGCCGAGCGAGCGCTTATCGGGCTCGAAGCGCTTAAGGGCTACGAGCTCTAAGAGCAGAATAAGTAAACGGATTTTATAGAACGGACTTCTTATATATAAAAACGCTCCTTTATATAAATAGGAACTTTATATTTAACTTAAGACTTTAATACTACCTATTAGAAGTAATAACCCCGTTTTATACCTAAGATTAATCTTGCCTTACCTTTTAAAGACTATTGCACCCTAATAACAACTTAACCTATACTCTACTTTAGTGTATAACACTTAAAAGGTATAGAAAAGACGACCTGTTATACTAATAAGGCAGGCAGTTACTCTACTACCTATAGTAGTAGTAAAGAATCTCTAAAAGAAAGCAGTAGCAGTATTTTTAGAGTATAAAGATATTTTTTTTATTAATAAGCAGTTAGCAGTATAAAAGGTATTTAAAGATAATAAGCAGGTAAAAAGCTTTTTCTTAACCTCTAGAAAGCTCTATAATATATAGGTTAGCAAAATTATAGCCTATATAGTGCAGTTAAATATTTAGAGTAGTATTAAAGCTGTAGATAATATTAAAAAAAAGCCTGTAGAGCAGGAAAAACTAGATTAGCTAGAAAAGAATAAGGAAATTAGGTTAGCTATAAAAGGATAAGGGAATTAGCTTAGCTATAAAAGGATAAGAAAATTAGCTTAGCTGCGCAAAGCTGTATAAAATAGATAGATTATATAATATTCTCTATTTTATAGTCTATACTAGACTACCTAGACTACCTAAACTAGCTATACTATACTAAACTGCCTAGACTATAAAATAGAGATATCCTATAATCTATCTATTTTATATAGCCTTGTATAGCCGAGCTAATTTCCTTATCCTTCTGCAGCTAAACTAATTTTCTTATCCTTCTACAGCCGCTATTATATAATCCTTATCTATAATAAACTACTACTATATTCTAATAATTCTAGTAATATAGAAGAAGCTTCTAGTGCTGCTAAGGCTGCTGCCTAGTAATTCACGCGTTTTAACGCGTTAAAAGTTGGCTAATTTCTACTAAATAGTGCAGAATTATATTATATATTATAAATTTAGATCTAAAACAGGGGCGTTTTTCGCTGCATAGCGCTAAATTCGCTACTACCTAGGCTGCTGCCTAGCTAACGTGTTAGTTTTATATTTCCGGATAAGAAAAACGGCTAGGCTATATAAGACTATATAAAATAGATAGATTATAGAATATCTCTATTTTATATATAACCTTAATTCTCTAGTAATAACTTACTTACTACTTTTTTCCTATTTAACTAGCAGTTCCGTATATACTAATTCTATATAATTCTTGCAAACTAATCTTTCCTATTATTTATACTAAACTTGCTCTCTACTTTAGCTTTAAGGGTATTCTAAGGATCTAGATATACTAGCTTTTCTGCAGGTATATTTAAATTACTCGGGCGGTTTAAATTAATAAAGTTATAAACAGCTATATAGCAGTAGACTACTTAAACCTATATATTTAGCAGGAAGTTCGCCCTTAGTGCGTTAAAGTACTGGAATCTTAATTTAAAAATACTAAATATCCTCTTAATAGTATTGCGCAGAGAGGTGTATTATAAGTTAAATAATTCCTTTTTATTTACTAGCTTTAACCTTGCTCTTTTATTTTCTTTTAGGTAATAGCAGACTCTACAGAACAGCGCCAGCATAATAATAGTATTGCTATACCCAGCGTCTGCTATATAGTAACAGCCGCGAGGCACCTTAAATAGATAGTTAGCGTTCCTTACTACAGCAAACACTTGCTAATTATAAGCAGTACCCTTCTATCCTGCTAAGGCGTATACAAAATTACACTTAAAATTAACAGCTGCGAATACATTCTGCGTTAGTTGTTGCGCCTTGCCCCTCCACGCCGCCTAATAATTCTCACCACCACGAATAGACACGGGCAGATGCGTGCCGTCAATCGCGCCGAGGCAGTTATAGAAAGCTAGGTCTCGTTTTAGGTTATCCAGGATAGCATCGGGCGTCTTATTTCGGGGTAGAACTATAAGCTCAGTATAGAGCTCAAGCAGGGCCGGAATAACCTTATAAACCACACTTCCTAACACGTTAGATTTTGCTAACAAACTGGCAGGGCAGCTCGACAGCTTACGAATGTATGGTCGACGAGCTATACTGCATATACTTGCCAACCTGGCGATAGGAATTATTCGCCGCAAATACTAATAAAAAGATGAGCAACTTCTCTTCTACAGAGAGTAGCGTTGTGTCCTTTACAAGCCCTGTTCCTTGTAGGAATTCAGACAGCTTAATAAACACGTCGGGTCTTATCCTCACCATGTTTTGCATCCTAATTTCGTGGCCATGTATAAGCGAGGCCGTCCACATTGCGCCTCGAAACATATCCGTGTTCTGTACCCTAACGCCCACAGGTTCCTTATGCGCCGCCGTTAGGAGTAGGAGAAGGGCAACATTATAAAGCAGCAAGAGGTGGACTAGCAGTGCGGGTGGCGGCGGTGCCATTATCACGAATCTGCAGACGTTGGTGTTGAGAAATGAGGCTTTACGGGTGCACGTGACGAACTCGAACTCGCTCGAGTTCTGAACTCGAACTCGAACTGCAACTCAAAGCTGCAGTTCTAAACTCGAGCTCAACTCGAGCCTTGGCGGCCACATAGGGTTTACCGCGCACGCTTGCAGGGTTTTTTGAAGCCGTCGACGCCGTCTCTACTAGCGGGCGAAAACTCTTACAAAACTAGAGGAAATCGCCGAACACTACCGCGAGTTCGAGTTCAAACTGCAGAAGTTCAGAACTCGAGGCTAAAATCGCGTTCCTTGGCGCTCGAGTTCTGAACTCGAGGG
The DNA here is from genome assembly GCF_010093595.1 of Mytilinidion resinicola. NCBI lineage: Eukaryota > Fungi > Ascomycota > Dothideomycetes > Mytilinidiales > Mytilinidiaceae > Mytilinidion > Mytilinidion resinicola. Next base: position 868,364 of record NW_022985444.1, read on the forward strand.
TGCGACCGAACAGCTCCTAAGTTAAAGACCTATTAAACTAACAAAGCAACTCGCTTAACCCTTAGGAACTCTCTTCTTAGTAGCGTTTAATCCTGCCTCTACTAACCCTTCTCCTAATATTAACTATTGTTTGCTATAGCTTATAGCCTTTATTATTACGCTGCAACCCCCTAGTGTGGTAAGGTAGAACGGTACCTGTGAAGATATAGGCACGTGACCACACTATTGCTATAGATATTACCCTATAGAAATTAAAAACACTAAGTAATGCGCGTAAGCTAGGGTTTTAATTAATCCTAATTTGTGATTAGATATAGAAGTATTAGAATTCTTCTCCTATATTAATTATCCAGTCACTTAATCAGCTTTAAAGGGGCGCTAAGGTAATAGGCTATAAGCTAGTGTTGCTGCGTAATCGCGTCTCTAGACTTAGGAAGGCAAATAAGGCCGCTACAAGGCGTAAACAACGTAAAAGGAAACAGATCCAGAAGCAAGGCACCTTAACAAAGGCAGAAGGAGAGGATATTATTGCTCAAAGGGACGTTGAGCAGCAGCTAGAGAGTGAAACGCGTCAAGGCAACGCGCAATCAGGTGTCAGCCGGCAGGCCTCAGCGCGCTGTAAGCTTTGTAGACAGCCTGGGCATAACTCACGAACGTGTGAGAAACGTACTCTAGATACTATCTAGTCCTGCAGAGCTACTATACTACTAGTATTTCTATGCGTTGTTGAGTTATAAGTTGTCGCGTTGCAAAAAAGTTGAAGAGTGCGCGACTCGCTTGCCTGCGCGACTCGCTTGCCACCTACGTTAACCTAGAAACAAATGCAGAATATCCGTCGTCTGCTTCGGCTCCGTGTTTCGCGTACTTCCCAGATCGATGCCGTGTTGTAGCAGCTTGTTAATTATCTCTATGGGAGTATTCAGACGCTCTCGCGTTACTGCCCAACCCATCAAGGGCCAGCTGCCATCTTCATTGATGCCACTAATGTTGTGACGTAGGAGATATTCAACAAGGTGGATACGGCCGCACCAGATGGCCCATGCCAAAGTTGACCAGTCGAAGAGTCCCCCTTCGTAAACAGATTTGTGTTCTCCGTCTGTCTTCTCTATCTCCGCGGCGTTCTCAGGCTTCCATGAGAGAGCACGCTTGTGGAGCTCATCTTGAAGCCGCGCATTGAGTAACGAATGAGTATGAGTTCCGGCGAGCTGCTTCAGATCTCTATCTGTGCAGTACTCGGCGATCTCTAAATGGAGCTCCATAGGAAGCGAAAGGAGTGACATTTCCGCAGCCGAGATCGGAGGTGGAGATCGAAAGATGGCAAAAAGTGAGCGGAAAGCCTGCAGAGAGGTGGTGATGACGAGGATTGCTTGAGAAACTGAGAGAAATAGAGAGGTGGGAGTGGTGTTTGTTGTTGAGGGTAGGGAGTAGAAAGCCCCGTGCCAAAGCTGGAACGTTATAAGTCGGAGTTTCGAGGCGATGGTGAATCACTCACTGGCTGCGATGTTCTCGCAGCTACTAGTAGCTAGTAACAGACCATGATGCGTGGGTTAGGAAGACAGTGAATAGGGCGGATGGCACCTGTGCATTCTGGTTGGCGAATCAAGGGGACCTCTGATTGTGCTAGCTTTCATGGAAGGGACAGCCAAGAAACGCGAGATCCGAGCACTTGATTGCGCGCGAGGAATCTTAGATTGGCGTTTGGCTGATGATGTGTGACTTTTGCGAAAGGAGGACCCCGGATCGGAACCGATGCTGCTGGAATAGGACAATCGTGCTATGTATAGAGTGGTGCCTTACGCGGTTCGTCAAACCTAACGGTACACGAACCCGACTCAGTGTTTCTAGCCCTCCTTACCTACCATTCGTCTGGGACTTGTTTTTAGAAGAGCATGCACATGCGCCTGTTCTTCAAATCCCCCCTTGATTTCGCTGAAGTCTAGCGATCACGTGATATGTCCGAGGGTGCTTCAACACCTTGTCACCGTTGGCAGCTGTGCGGAAGTGTTGAGCACAATACCAGCACTCCATCTAGAGCGATGAAAAGGGGAGTTGAAACTGAAATCATACAAGCCTAACCGTTCCTAACTCGTGAATAGGCCAGGGAGGCTCAGTCCAGTCACGTAGGATGCTTTTAGTCCCAGCTATGCTCCCGTTATGATCGACGCGTGCGAACCCAATTCTGTGGTAAGAAGTAAGTTCTCCTGAATTTGCCGAGTGGTGCTGAAGCAGGAGCCCGTGGAAATTTAGGTTGATTCTCCGTACGTCGTCCCGTACTTCTGCAATGGGAAGGAAATATGTTATGTCCATCTGGGATGGCAAATCGCTCCAATCGTCCAACCCAAAGGACCACGGGTCATAATCGTCATCGTCGACCCGCACATTCTCCAGGACCCCATCAAATTCAGGAAGCTTAAACAGCTTTCCTGCGAGATCGATGTGACCATATGATATTTGGCCCAATTCATCATCAGCCAAGGGCAATATGTGCGTCGTCAAAACATCTACTAGATGTTTAGTAACTGTGAAGAGCCATGGGCCGGTGGTTACTTCGCCATCGATCGAAGCCCATGACCATGACGGCGCTACAATGCACATTGCAGAGTCAGATGTAATCTTAGAGAGGTTACACCGAGATCTTAGAGTATTTACCTCGGTATATTTTAGCACGGGTTGTATCTTTCTTATCCTCACCGAGATCATGTTTGCCAACTGACCATAGAAGCCCGCGGAGAAGCTCTTTGCTCCAAAGTCCAGCGATATACCTGTCTTGGAACAGAGACTGAAACAATCTAGCGATGCCGGATATAGCAATGAGTTTGTCCTCTGGTCTGGTCAAGAAGCCTTTGGTGTAAGTCAAAACAGTGTGATCCCAAAGATTTAAAGGGTCTTTCCATCGCGAAAAAGGTAGCTTCGACCAAACTTTATTTGTCCTACGGTCGCGGGGCCCGTTCAAGCCATGTGGGTATGCCTCGCAGGCTACAAGCTCACGACATTCCCAGAACATTGGGGTCGCAAAGTGAATCGTGCGTGGACTTAATAGCCGCTCTTGAACCACCCAACCTCGCTTGCTCAATGGACTCGTCTTACGCATATCCTTCCACCAGTCAAGTAAGCAATAATAGTCTTTTGGTTGGTCCTCTGGCGTGAAACAGACTTTGAAGGGTGTGAACTCGAGGGTATCTCTGGTCTTGAAGAGGCCCTGGTGGGGTTCGCTGGCTTCGGACGCAGCTATTACACACAGACTGTTCTTGTACACTTCGTGCATCATGGATGACTCGATTCGCCAGTCTTCCGGACTGTCTTGAAGGATGCACAGGGAGTCAATCCAGAGGTATCGTACACCGAGTCGTCGTGCGACTGTAATAGCGTCTAGGAACGTCCTTGAAAGATCTAGAGGAGATATCCTCTTCTGAAGATCTTGAATATTTAAGGTTGTCAGTTTGGTGAATTGTGACTTTCCCCAAACGTGGCTGAGCGCAAGGTAATTCAATGGTCGTGGTGTCTGCTCTGAGGATATTATGAGACGGACATGGTGGTGAGACAAGTAGGGCTAATTTCAATCAAGCGAGTAGGAAGCCAGTTTCTATTGGTATCCTCCCGGTATCTCGTATGCTGACTCAAGCAAGTCACTAGAGAACTCGTAATTGCATTCCAGACGTCCGCTGACGATGAATCGGCCGCCGGAGGATTGACGATAAGCTGCAGCTCGGCGTCTATTCAATATGTGAGTACAATCTCATCTAGGAGTCAAAAAAGGGGAAATTTGTTAGACTTTATTACAGTAGCACTCACCTTCACGAGACAAAAGGTTTACCGTTTTGCAGGCAGCGACACCAGAATCATACCCTTCGAGTACCAATTCAATGAGCCTGGGTTTGAGGGTGAAGCTGTCAATTTCCATGCCGACACTCACTTTTGAGATCGGATCCCGGAGTACTGCCTCATTTCTCTCGATCAGGACCTTCATCAGGCGACATAACCGACAGTGTTGTGAGTCTTGGACGTATCGAGCCTTCCACCTTCCGAAGTGTACGTAGTAATCCTTATTGTCAAGTTCCCATTTCGGCCCTTTCCCAGATTTCGAATTTGGTTGGTGAGGCAGATCGTCTCTTGCGTTATACTCCAAGATATCCTGGCTCAGCTCACTCAACCTGTTGCGAAGGGACTCCAGATCGTAGACGTCATCCATTTCGAGATCGTCTGCCTCTTTTCCTCGAGGCTCATGGGCTTTTGATATTCGTGAGATAAATCATGTGCCGTTGTTGCTCTCATTTCGTTGAAGATTGTGAGCCCTGTCCAATCAAAGATGGCTCGACAACGGTGGCACAAGGCGGCATTCATCGTATCGACTTCAAACTTTTCAAAGACAAACCGAATAGTATCGGGAGACGTTGCAGGGCAAAGACGGATGTGAAACCTTTTATCGTTGATTTGAGAAAGAAGAGAAGACGCCGCTCGATACGTTCTAACAAGGTTGTGGTTTGTGAGAGGTAGGCAGACATGGGATTGCATCTCAGCCGCACGAGAGAAGGCCTCGTCTATCTTATCTTTCCATAAAACCAGTCACTACGCTTGTACTATACATCTATATATTCCTAATTCGGTATATTCGACACGACTGTAGGAATAAGCATCCATCTGAGACGATTGTAGAAATCAGCGTCCCGAGCGGGAACGCTCGCCTGAGCACGTGACGTGGTCCACATTCGCCACATAAAGCTGCACAGCCACAGAACTAGGCCCGGAATGCGCGTCGACCGCTGGCGTCATTCCATCGACCATGGCACATGGCGTATTCTAGTCCTCCGGAGCGCCGGTTTACGCGGCTTTCAGCTGTCAGATTTAACCCTACCACCCCACCATCTCTGCTTCCTCTTCCCTGTTCGTTCGAGATACCTCGAATCAACCTCCTACAGCACCCAACTTCGATCCAGACATATCTGTTCGTGCACAAGCACTTGTGGAAGCAATGGCAGACTTCGCGCCCCCATCGGTATCTACCTCGTGTCTACACCTATGCGCAACCCTCTCTAACCTCCGTAGGGTCCGCCACCCCCCAAAGTCCCCGAGGGCTATAAAGCCGTCTGGAATAGTACGACTCCTCATCTATTCTGCCTCTTCCCGCAACACTACATCGCGGTCTACTAACCCCCAACAGACGAATACAAAGAATGGTTCTTCGTGAACATCTACACCAAACAATCCCAATGGGACAAGCCCACCGAGCCCGTCTATCCCTCTGATCACGACGGCGGCGCTCCCCCCGGCCCGCCCCCCGGCTACGCACACGGCGGCGCGCAACCCCTCACCAGCGAGAAAACCGGCCTGAGCTCCAACAACCCCTACGTCGCTGCTAGCGGCGGTGGTGCATCTTCGCACGATATCAGCGAAGACGAGAGACTCGCGCGACAGTTGCAGGAAGAAGAGAACGCGCGCGCGCGTGGCAGTGCTGCGAGTCCTGGTAGTCGCGGCGCGGCGGATGAGTTCTATCAGCAGCCAGGTCAGCAAGCGGGGTATGGACAGCAGGCCTACGGACAGCAAGCGTATGGGCAGCAGTCGCAGCAGTATGATCAGGGATACGGCCAGCAGCAGGGATATGTGCCTGATACGTCAACGAAGTCTAAAGGCGGCTTTCTTGGGAAGTTGCTCGGGAAGAGCCATTCGAAGCTGCCGCAGCAGTATGGACAGCAGGGTGGGTATGGGGGTTATCCGCAGCAAGGTTACCCGCAGCAGGGTTACCAGCAAGGATACCCGCAGCAAGGTTATCAGCAGCCTGGAAGAAAGCCAGGTGGGCTGGGCATGGGAGGGGGTTTGGCATTGGGCGCGGGTGGCGGATTACTAGGTGGTATGCTACTTGGAGAGGCTATGGGAGATGCGGGCGATGGTGGAGATGGTGGAGGAGACTATGGAGGTGATGATGGAGGGGATTATGGAGGAGGGGACGGTGGAGGTGGGGACTAGGCTTGCATGAGAGCTGAATAGCTATGGCTCCCGGGTTTCTCTCTACATATAGGTCTTCCATTCGAGTTACTCGAGGTCTTCAGTGTATTACATCTCAATCAACATACATACATGCTATGACGTCGCTATGCCAAGGAGAGAATTTACGTGGCGTCGATCGATCTGCGGCTAGATATCGATAGTGAAGCTTGACACTTTTAACGCCACCTCTGCTCCTCAGGTCTTCTGTAAATGCTCCTCGTCCCATCAATGCTCAAAATGGCGTCTCAAACCGAGAGGAAGAACATCGTAATAATAGGTTGCCCTCACACCTCACGTTCGCCCTCCATTGCTGACCAAATGTCTAGGCGGCGGTATCATTGGATCAACCACAGCCTACTTCCTCTCCCATCACCCAAAATTCAATCCCGCTACCCACACCATCACCCTTCTCGAAGCCACGAAGATAGCTGGAGGGGCTTCCGGGAAAGCAGGAGGCCTTCTGGCGCTATGGGCATATCCAAGCTGCATCGTTCCGCTCAGCTACCGGCTACATGAAGAGGTGGGTCGCCAACACATTCGCCACGGGGCATTGCCTGACGAAACATAGCTCGCAGACAAGCACGGAGGGGCTGAAAGATGGGGATACCGCGCTGTTTACTGCGGACAGCTAGACGCCAAAGCCCGCCCAAATACCAACTCCAGTGCCAAGACTAAAGACAAGGAGTCTGTCTCCTTGAAAAAGCGGTCCCAAAAGGCTTTCGACCTTCTGAAGTCTGCCGGCATCCCTAAAGACCTAGATTGGGTAGACCCCGAAAGCGTTCGCGCGTATGATTCCATGGGCGACCCCTCTACCACTGCTCAAGTGCACCCATATCAGTTTACGACTTCTATGGCCGAGCTCGCTGGAGAGAAAGGCGTTGAGATCATTTACGGGTCTGCAAAAAAGATTGACCTTACAGCTGACGATTCTGCTGTTACTTCTGTAACCTATGCGGCTAAAGAGGATGGATCCACCCGCACGTTGCCCGCAGATACTGTCATTCTCACCGCTGGCCCATGGTCAAGCACGGTCTGGCCCGAGACACCGATTGAGAGTGTGAGGGCGCATAGTGTTACAATTCGTCCCTCCCGCCCTGTCTCGGCTTATGCGTTGTTTACGAGTATAACACTAGATAAGCAGCGGACCGTCTCCCCTGAAATCTACGCCCGGCCGAACAACGAGGTATATGCCTGCGGGCCGGGCGACATGACAGTCCCACTCCCGCCCTCTACTGATGTTGTGGAGATTGATGACGCGCGATGTAAAGACGTGGTTGACCAAGTCAGCGCGATCAGCGATGAGCTCAGAGATGGTGAGGTTACTGCGAGGCAGGCATGTTATCTACCGCATGTGACGAGTGGGGATGGGCCATTAATCGGGGAAACGAGCGTCAAAGGTTTGTTGATCGGCACGGGGCATACTTGTTGGGGAATTCAGAATGCGCCGGGGACGGGATGTGCGCTGGCTGAGTTGGTGTGGGAGGGGGAGGTAAGGAGTGCGAATTTGAAGAGTCTGGACCCTAAGCTCCACATGTAAGGCATTGGAGCAGGGTAATAGGCAAAATGACTCCTTGTAAAATTCGTGAGACTCCTACATGTGGTAAGTGAGGTACATCTGAAGCATGAACGTAAGTCAAGCGTAGTCGAGGAGGGTGTTGAATGGGCACATCATGTGATGTTCAAACTGGAGGAAAGTAGGCTCGATTTCTACTCGTCTTTCCCTAGCCCAAGAGTTTGTGAAACGATCATCCCGAGGAGTCTACACATGATTAATTGGTAAATCTCGTGGGTTGCTGCTCGTACGTCTTGGCCGATCGGCGATTTCATAGTGTTATAGTACCTGGGCGAAAGGCTGCGCGCTCTTGCTTGCCACTATCCGAGGTACTGCGGCGCATCAAGAAGAGTTCAGAAAAGATGTACAATCCCAAGCAGCGCAAACCGGAACGAATCTGCATGCTTTGGATTGACCTATCTTGCCATCGTCTGGGGTAGATCCGCATGTTAAGAGGAAGCAGGAAGAGGTTTTAAGAAAGAGTACAGACTTGCGTCATAGAATAGCGCTGCATTCACTCTCGAGTCCCAGCCCCACATTTCGAAGGCCCCAGCGCTAAGCCTCTTGGCAATGCCACCATCAACACAGCTCTCAACCTCACTCTCTTCCTTCCACGAGAACCTCACTTCAATCGCCACGATGGCGCTCCTAGCACTTCCTGCGGAGCTTCACCTGGAGATCGGAAACCGCTGCACAGACAAGGACCTCAAGAATCTCATCGAAACACACCCCTTGCTCCGTGCGCGCCTTCAAAACGAACTCCACAAGCGTGCGCTATCCTGGCAACCCACGGAGAATGCCGAAGACAAACCTAGATGGACTGATGAGGAACGCACAACTATATTTTCGGCAGTCCGTCTGAAACGTGTACACCATGTGGATTATCTTCTCCGTCATGGCATCAGCGGGATCAAGGATAATGGCGATTGGCGTCTTCTAGGGCATACACTTGAGTTTGGCTCTTCGGAAATTCTCACTAGGCTACTGCGATACCTGTCCGACTATGGTCCCATCTGCATGAAGCCCGAGTGGTCGACGAAAATTCTTGGAGTCTACTTGTCACTAGTGCCCCAGTATACCTTTCAGTCCTCCGAATCCCGCGAGCATCTACCATCGTGTGAGCGCCGATGGGCTTCGACTGAGGCCGAGCTCGAAGTCGTAAGTGTTCGCCATTGATCATACGTAATAGCAGAAGTCAAGCAGAAAAACTAAAGAAATCGTTTGAGGTGAAATGCCTGCTAGATCTTGGGGCTCATCCCATGGGCTTCTCGCTCTTCTCTGGTCTACAAGAAGCCGAAGACGTGTTTTACGATGATCCTTATGGCCTATCGGCATACCCACCAGACGTGGGAGGTGACTACGATCATCAACCATTCACTTTCAGAGCCAAAAATGCTCGCATGCTCAAACTTCTTGTCGATGCGGGAGCAGACATCCATTGGAAGACTCCAGCGCTCTCCTGGTTCGCGCCCATGTCAGTGATCTTCAAAGCCTGTTATGATGCCGAATCTTCCCCTGGAGTAGTTCGAGAACTCTTAAAACTCGGTGCCGATCCGAACTGCTGCCATTCTGGAAGGCACCCACCTCTGATCTACCTCCTCAACGGTTCGCAAGATCGACTTGTGAAAGCACACCATCTCCTTGACTACGGCGCAGACGTTACTACAAGGGACTACTCAGGCGATCGCTTCATTGACAAAGTTTCAATGTATGAGGAACAAGTATCCATCTTGAAGAAAGTCATTTCAGTCACACCAAACATCGACGAATGCAACAGACACGGCTACACAGCATTGCAAGTAGCAATCAAATATGGCCGGCTTCATTACGCCCGACTGCTCACCAAAGCCGGCGCAAACGTGTGGGCAGAATGCAAGGGCAACGGCCTGATGGGTCTAGCAGAATACCATCTGGGCTATGGCGGCGTTTATGGTATGAAGATCGACCATGGCACTCTCGACCTTCTAGGCGACAATCCTTGGGAGCATCGAGATGATCTCGACTATTCATATGACCTTCGCCGAGCTAATAGGATCCGGTTCTTCACTGACTATGCACTTGAGTCTCACGACTTAAATCTCATTCCCGCACAGGAGGCTCACTCTCATGCCTTGAGGCGCGAGCATGTTGAATCAAGATCCCTCGGCTCTCATCATCAACTGAGTATTTCTTTCAAGTTCCTTTGGAAAGCTCTTCTCAACATCAAGGACGCCCTGGATCGATTCCCAGATAGAGGAGGGTGGAAAGGTATGGTATTTCGGAAGCAGTTGAGAGACTGGTACGCGAAAGGTATCGAAGATCAAATTGGTGAGCAGGACTGGATGAACTGGTCACCCGAAGAATGGGATATCGACCGCCAGAACCAATGGTGGATGAAGGACACCTCAGAGTTCAGTATGCGTTACGACATCAGTTGGGCTGCAAATAACAGTGTTCATTGAGCGTCAAGGTACTGATAGCGCTCATATGGTTAGTTGCTTCACTCGAAGCTTCGAGGTTTACCCGTCTCAATGCTACTTTCTCAACTCTCTCATGAATTTGCTTGCATTAGTCAAATCCTCAAGCTTTCAATCAAATTTTCTTCTAAAGGTGTATCACGTCCTCCGATGGTTGAGCAAACACGTTTCCATGTATACCCCATTTTGATTGGACGAGCTAATGATGCCCCTTCTGGTGCTACAGTGGTAGCAAATTAATTCGCTGATACTAATCTAACGCCGCCTGAAGCGCTTTGACTCATCGTCAACAATCAGAAATTACCATTTTGACAAGTCTCGCCGAGCCATTTCCGGCAGCGGTAGATGCCTGTACGTACGTACATCATTTCCAACCTGCCTAATGAAACTCTTTGGCCTGAATGCCGTCGCGCCAGACACTCCTAATGTTGAGGGTAGCATTGATATCGTCCAACGGATTTCCTTCCATCAGAACAAGATCGGCCTTGAGTCCTTCCGCAATCTCTCCTCGATCCTTCCAACCGAAGAGCTTAGCGGTCAATGCTGTTCCAGCGTGGAGAGCCTCCTCGGGCGAGAAGCCGCACTCCTTAACAAGCAGATACAGCTCGTGATGGAACGTCGCACCCCATGCCGTGCCCAGCCCCGGTCCAGCCGAGTCAGAGCCCCTAAGAAAGCGTCAGCACCATCCCCCATACCTCGACCAGTCCTCATCCATCCACCACTTACACAATAATCGGCACTCCCTCAGCTTTCAACCTCCGCACCGTCCCATAAGCATTCTCCACCGTGGCCCCCTCCCTCGAAAACCCCATGCATCTGCACAGAGTCGCATGCCCCTTCTCCGTCAGCTTCCCCTTCACCCGCTCGTCATTCGCAAATCGCTCCGCCACCGCCGCACCCTCCTTCGTAAAGCTCCCCAACAGCGCCAGCGTCGGGCTGCACCACGCACCTGTATTCTTGTACGCGTCCACGATTGCCTGACTGACGGGCTCGTCGATGAAGGTGTGCGCTAACCCATTAACCCCTAGCGACAGGACCTCCAGCGTGTCGGCGCGCGCGAGGCAGTGCGCTACGGCGACGTGACCGGCTGCGTGGGTTGCGGCGATGACGGCTTTCTGGATGTCGAGGGACGGCTTGGGGAAAGCCTGTCCTAGAGCTGCGCCGGACTCGTGCATCAGCTTGATATAGTCCGCGCCACCGGCGGGCGACAGGTTACGAGCGACGTAGGCTTCGGCTTCAGCGACAGAGGCAAGTTTAGGCCAAGTTGCGATTTCGGCGGCCGTCTGCAGGATTGGAGGTCAGTTCTGCATCCGGAGTGGAATCATCAGCCTCACCTCCTCGCTCTTATCATGCGCCATCACCACAGGCATCGGCCACCCGCCATCAATCGTCGCCGCCACGCCGGCAGCCTTGAAATCGGCAGCCTCGTCCTTTTTGTCCGACGCGAGCTTCTTCAGCTTGTGCACGTTGACCGTCTCGTTGTGCATGTCCATGACGGTGGTGACGCCGAACGCGAGGGACTGTGTCAGTGCGAGCGCCTGGCCCTTGTCGGCGTGCATGTGGGCGTCGATCAAGCCGGGGACGACGGTGTGGCCGGGCTTGGAGAGGATGGGGATATCAGTGTCGGCTGGTGGTGCACCAGCGGATACGGTGGCGATGAGGCCGTTTTTGATGGTGATGTGGCCGGATTCGATGGTGGAGGTGCCGGTGAAGATGCGGACGTTGGAGAGGATGAAGTTGGGGGGTGCCATTGTGGGGAAATGGGTTGGATGTGGTTGATATTGAGGGATTCTAAACTCTTGTAGGTGAGTAGGTGCTTCTTGTAATTCTGTACTCGATAAATTTGTATTCTAGATGGACAATCGCTTGTCTTATATCTATGAATGATATGCTAAGAGTATACAAGGGTTCCGTATATATGTACCAGTTTTATACCGCTTTAAGCTTAGCACCCGACAGTGTCCGACAAGTCCGACAGCTGTCTCTTCTCGCCACATTCTACTTCGAGTATCTATCTCCGGTCGTTCATTACGTATGGGAACGCTAGGTCCACGCAAGTCACAGGTTCGCAGAATGTATCGGCTGAGAAAAATTAGGATGGGAGGCCATGAGTTCATGCCTTACTAGGTCATAGGTATCGATGAACTGAAGCGTCACATCTCTCTACTTTTCACGCATTGATTCGTATTGTGTCCCGCAGGTGATGAAGGGAGGAGCTTCACAACATTTTATGCGAATAGTATTAACTATAAAGCCTAGTAAGGTGCGATATGGTCAGGATGGAATCCTTCTGTACTACTTCGATTCAATACTTCTCTGTGGTTTCTTTTGCTATCATCAACAAAGTCAAGCACTGCTCAAAAGCGAACGTCCGCCTTCAACTTATCCCCTTCCACGATTTCGTCTTTCTTAGATTCCAATTCCTCCACATCCCAAGCCACACTGACGAATCGGCCGCCCAGCCAGGTACGCGGCTGGCTGGTGAGCCAGACGAAGAAGCCACCAGCGAGGTTCGGACTATCGGTGAGAACTACAATAAAGGATTTAGTACGTACAAACAATACGAGAGAGAGAACACCAGACACAACGGTTAAGAAACCCTGGACATTGCGACCATGTAGCTTGGAGGACGATTTGTGAGTCGCATACTTTCCTCTCTGCCAAGAGTTTCTCCGGCCAGGCATACCCAGATTTCGACAAAGTAACAAGAAGAGACTGAACTCACACGGCTGAATCTCCTTGACGTTCCTCGACAATTCCGTCAAAACACCGCCAGGATGCACGCTCGTCGCCAGGACACCCTTGGCTCCATACTCGGTCTGCACAAACTGTGTCAACCGTACAACCGCCAGCTTACTAGTCTCATATGCGCTCGCGCCTGCTATGCAAACTATAGCACCAATCGACGACACATTCAGGACGTGCACCAACGCCCCCGTTTTCTCATGCGTCTCCGTCAGCAAAGGGAGGAAGGCGTGCAACACCAGATACACGCCCTTGAGATTGACCTCCCATGTACGCCAGTAGTCTTCCGGGTCCCCATCTGCGATCGGCGCCCACTCGGGACTGTAGCCGGCGTTGTTGATCAGGACGTCCAGGCGGCCGATGTCGTTCTTGATGGTTGAGGCGGCTCTGGCGACGGCTTTTCCATCAGTGACGTCCAGCACGAGCTTGACGATGGTCGGTGGGGACGTAAGGTTCAAGGCCAGGATCTCGGCTTCTGTGACATCGAGCTCGGATGAGGTGCGAGCGGCGAGGATGAGAGTGGAGGGAGAAGCTTCGGCGTAGCGAAGGGCGATACTGCGGCCAATGCCACGGCCGGCGCCAGTGACGAGGATGCTACGGCCGGAGTGGGAAAGAGAGGGCTGTATGGTTGGATTGATTGCGGGATAGATGTCCTTGTGGATTGTTGGGGTGAAGGTCAAGGCAGCGTTGCGAGTCATTGTTGTTGATGTGGTTGCGATTGAAGATGGGTTATTCGGAGGTGATAGAGGTTGTGAGAAAGGCTTGAAGGGCTTCGGAGAATGACAGGATTATAGGGCTTGATATCAACCAGGAGCCACGTGTTTTAAATATTTGTAAGACTTTATTTTTTACTAGATATCAATAATGCTCAGAAGATGTGGGGTAGCATCCGATTTTCCTAATGGTAACAGGGTCTTCTATTCCGGCTGCACGATGATATGATCCCCTTTGGCAAATCAGATTAGCGTTGTTATTCGAAATTATATCTTATATCAGCTTTATACCGTTTTAAGCTTAGCACCCGACAGTGTCCGCCAGGTCCGACACTCAAGTCCGACAGCATCGCCCGACAGCGCCCGACACCACCCGACACGGCTTCTAGGGAATCCACGACAAATGCCTCTAGAGTTGTGTTAGCCATCTCTAATTATCCCTAGGTGCATATATTCGAAACATTTCTACTACTCATGAGGCTAGCCTAGCGCTCCCCGACAATGGCGGCCGACGGTGGTCGACTGCGTACAGCTCAAGCCGCCCAGGCGTGTGTGATGTGTAAGACTCGAAAGAAAAGGTGTAACAAGTCGTTGCCGTCTTGCGGATATTGCACCCTGTTAGTCGCCCAAGCCGCCGTCCCCGGCAATTGGTAATGCTGACCAGCGTTGAAGGAAAGACCTGGACTGTGTGTATGCTGGAGTCCCACGCCCAGGGAATTATGTCGCCCCTACCGTCGAGAGCCCCTATGCTATGCCGAATTGGGGTGCACGATCGCCTATGAACATCGTCTCCTCTCGCATGGTCCTATCTGCAACGTCTTCGTCAGATCAGACAACGACTGAGGTCCACCAGTTTAGTTGTCCCTTTCTATATATCTGTGAAATTACTCTGTGGCTGTTCAGCTGTTTCGCTCGTTTTATCGTCTGTATGTACTAGTGGGTGGCTAACCTACAGAAACCAGACGTCAAGTGTATCTCGAGGTTCATAGTATTATTCGTGCAACGGGACAGTTTGTGGACGACATCAGCGCCCGCTATTTCCAGGGTTTTCACCGCCACCTGCCCATCATCTCCCGTATACGCTTCTACAACAACCTCATCACGTTAGGGGCAGCCCCGGCCGCCGACTTTTCCGTCTTGCTGCTGACTATCTGTCTGATCACGCACGCTCCTGCACTGGGATATCAATCGGGACATGGGGCCCCTCGATCCGTCGAACAGCAATCACTCTATCTCACTGCGAGGTCTCTCTTTGCCCAGGTTCAGGTATCTTGCTCACCCTCCGTCCTTTTAATCCAATCTGGTCTCTTGCTAGCCGTGTATGAGTACACACATGGCCGGCCGGACGATGCATTCGTAACCATCGCAGGCAGCGCGCGAATGGCCTACGCCGCCCGCATCCACGCTCGCGACCGCCATCAGCCACAGATGACACCGACAGCCGGCCACAGTGCGGATACCGACTTCCTACTGCGGACTGAAGAAGCAGCAAATACGTGGTGGGGAATTGTTATCTATGAGCGGTATGTTCCTTTTAGCATGCTTGGCAAATCATCCACGCAAATGAAACTAAGGCCGTGCTGGCGACAGGACCTTCTTCAGCGAGGTGGCAGTCTTCGACCAACCGCTGGTTACTGTATTTCCTGGTCAAGATGCTCGCCTGCCGATCGAACCCCAAGTCCTCGACCAGCTCGACATTTTAGACCTGGAGTCCCTACCCAACATCCCTGTGTCCTGTCTGACGTCGCCAAAAGTTGGAGGATTCGGTCGGACAGCCCAAGCAACTTGTCTTCTAGATCAAGTTCTCAAAGGTTTTGACACACCAGATATTGATTCTAGACTGCTCCAGCTTGAAAGGCTAGATAGCAATATCCAGGCCTTCCTGTCGTTGGTTATGTCGCAGTGCCAGGGACCACCGGGCGTCTTATATTGTGCAGCAATAAATATCGCCATCAAGTCAGTTCATCGCTCTCTTCCCATTCTTTCGTATTTTCATCCTTCTTTTTATAGACCGCCACACCAGCCTAGCCTAACCTCTCTCAAACAGGGCGCTATTCACATTACATTGGCACATTCTCGGCCAGCACCCACAGGTTGTCAGAGCCAACTCCAAACCACTGGACGAATGGCAAAAGAGGTCGCAAGAGGCGCTTGGCACCGTTGCGAAGATGGTCGTCGAGATTGCCGAGGCCCTCATCGCCGTGTCTCCCGCAAACACGGCGACGCAAAGAATTGACGCCATGCCTCCAATGTATCCATACATCGCTCGCGCCGCGCTGAAACATATCCATAGTAGTACCCAGAGGGAAGATGTAGGTTGGCTGAGGAGTGCCGAGGACGTGCTTCAGGCATCCCTTGACAAATATTTCCAACGTTGGAGCGTGAGTGGTGACTGGACTCGGGTTGACTTAGATGCGGAAAAGAGATGTGATAATCCGCCGATATGATTTACGCTCACTTCTCTACGCCCGTCTTTTCATCCTCAGTACTACAGTGCCTTGTCATAAGTCTCTGCACACTCATCTACGGCTGCTTGAGGTGCCCCCGTAGGCTTTGAAAAGTCCAGACGCGATGGAACACACGATGCACTGGGAATCCGGTAATTCTTGACATGCTAGTCGCCTGGCAGCTACTCCAAACTGTGGTGTCGCGCGAGCAAGAGGAAAGCCTTGGCGAAGGCGATTGGAAGTGCTGGAACTTCCAACGTCGATGTTGATGCTAGAGTTGAGGCAGCAGGACTCGGGCTGCCTCTTGAATGATTTTTTATCTCCTAGCCGGCCTACTCCTGACAGTCGTGTCGATCTTATAAAATAGAGCTCAAGTCGTGGTACATCCGTGTGTCTAGACCAACCCAGAATCAACCATGCGACCATTTGATAATGACTCATACACTCACAGTTTATACAGAGCCCTTGAAAATAAGTCGACATAGAGAAATCGGTCGTAAAACCCTACCTACGCACAGAGCAGTCAGCCCGCGAAAATGGGAAAAGTATCAGTACCAAGAGCTAGATATAGAAAAATTCCAACACACCTCCGTTTTTCCCACCCACCTACACAACGATCGAGTAACCCCTCCTTCAACAACTCGAATACCCGCCCAGCCACCAAAGACGATCCCCCATCTAGTTCAAAAAATCTGTCGTGGGGAGCACAAACCCCGAGCAAAATGGTACCACCCCCAATAGCCTCCAAACCCGAACTCCCGAAGCCCGATCACCAGAACGATGTCGATATAGAGGACCCAATCCAAGACTCGCTCGAGATCGCAGTGCGAGAAGAAGTCCACGAATTCAACAGTGCAAACTTGCTCTACCATCTCCACCAGATAAAAGCGACACCCGTCACCCCCACATGGCGCGACACAACCCACCGCTTCTTCAAACTCGAGCTCGCACTCGAAGAACTCCCGTGGTACAGGCCAAAGCCGCAAAAACGATGGTCAAGAACCCCGTCGTTACGAACTTGTCGGCAACGGCAGCGTCGAAGGTCGTGAGGGGGGGAAGATGGATCCCGCTCCGCCAGATCTTGCAGAGCCAGCCTATAGCTAAGCGGCCCACAGGAGCGATAGGCTATGAAGAGTTGAGGAAATGGTGGATTGCGAGGGGCGAAAGGTTCGATTTCCTCGCACTACCTGGCGAGTTGAGGAATGAGGTTTATCAGTACCTCGTTTGCACCTTCGTCTACCTGTACTTGTGCCGCGGGCGTAACACCCGGGATAGGCTAACGGAATGGGGAGGGATCTTTTCGACTGGGCTGTTGGAGAGTGAATATGGCCCAACGGGAACCCACGTGCGAACGAAATCCCGTGCCGGCATTAGCGTCAGGCAAGGGGTGCTGAATGGCGCCCAGGCGCTTGGTGGACTGCTATTGAGTAGCAAGCATATGCACTATGAAGTAAGCGGCTTGTTGTGGAAGGGAATGGGGTTTCCCTTCCAAGAGCGTTGGTATGGGGATATCAAGCTGGAGCGGTTCGCGTAGACAATCTCGAGAGTTAATTGCGATGCCATCCGCCGCATCACCCTTCAAGGCAGTCCAGCGCGTCTTAAGAGATGGTTTGATGATATAGATGCGAATCGCCCCAACAACTCTCGGTGTCAGGCGCTGCTACTCTTCTCCCCTTCAGTACGACTGGAAATCAAGCTGCCGCATTGGTCAGAATGTGATGAGAGCCCTTTTCTTTACTCGTGCTGGCGGGAGCTTGTTTGGGGAGTCCTTTGGAAGGGAAGGTTCATCCTGGCGCATTTCGATAAGGTTGAGGTAACTGGCTGCAATAGTCCACAAGTCCGTACCACGTATCTCTAACTACTATAGGATATTAGAGACGGGCAGCAATCTTCAATCGCGAAGCATCACATAATGGGACGGTGCCTACAAATTGGGCTGATGCCGTGTACCGCGTTTTGCAGAGGAGCTTGTCAAGAGGGCTGGTGCGTTTGTCAGGGTGTTTTGGAGCCTGTGACTGCTGAGTAGGATCTGGTTCTGAGGGTCGTACCGTAAAGTTTGTGCATATAGAGACACATCACTTGGCACACTAATTGATCACTTAAACCTGTCCGAGTATTTGTGAGTCTGAAAGGGGCTGCCAGGCGCCCGGCCGACCCACATTCAGCTCGCTGACGTTGAGATGATACGATGAAACTCGTAGGCATAAGATAGCGCGCCAGGTGATGTGTCCCTATATGCAGAAACTATACGGTACATGGCTGGTGGCCTAAAACTAGGCCCGTTCGTGTTGGATTTGGTGCTGTTTAAAGCTTGCTGTTGATACCTCAAGTTCGTGAGTTAGCAACGTCTTGGCGTCGACGTAGTTCCAACCACGGTTCTAGAGTTCTAGCAATGCGATTGAGGCATTCGAGCCGAAAACGAAACGGAAACGAATGTTCATCGTCAACTTTATGGTACAACTCAAAAGGAATAAAAATCTACAGAGAAGGCGATAGGTCTCCCTATACGCATCTATAGAGGTAATTAGTCACTAGTAGCTACTATATATTCCTCGGGCATGGAACCAAGAACTCCACATAAGAGTCTATGATGGTAGTTAGATCGAGTACTTGTGAAAATGTATTAATGGACGCTCTCGGCACAATGCGTCCCCATATGTCTGCGTACTTTGTGTTGCCACTGCGTCTGGGCCGTCGAGGTAGTGTCAAAAGGTTGAACCAATAGAGCTTGGTGATGTGGAACGATTCGCTGAGTTATCTCGGACGCCCGGTGTACCTCACTCGCCGCCACCAGCGAGATACTCTCCAATCTCGAAATCTACGCTCCTACCGAGTTTGGAAACATACTCAAACCCATAGTTGACCCTCCACTTGCATCCTGGATCCAGCACATCTGCTCCTACAGCTCCCGTTCTTACGAGCAATCGAATGGAAGACAAGGTCGCAATCTGAGTGTATATATCCGCCGTCTGTGCGAGGTCGTGTGGTAAAATTGCACGTAGAATGCCCAGTAGCCTATCCAGGGAGAACGGCGAGGGCATCAGCAAGTGTCGAGATATCTTCCGATTCTTCGCAGTCCAGCCCGTGTTGTTTTTCCTCCGCCGCCGCTTCTTGTCGCTAGCCTTCATGAAGTAGACATTGTCCTGCCGAGCCGGATTGAAAGAGGCGAGATATGCGGCACATAGGAGGTATTTGGAGTAACATGGCAAATCGTGGGTCGATGCTGCGCTTGCAACGGTAGTAGACTTTGGCACGATTCGCGATAGCAACGCGTCTTCGCCTTGGAAAATAGTACGTCGGTGGACCATTAGGCGAGAGAAGTCTCGAGTGCCGAATGTACCGTCCACGATCGGAGCTACGAATGGTCGCCACAGTTTTGTACACACGACGCGATAACTGACCAAATCTCGCGCAGCGCCTTTGGCTAATGAATCCCAGACTGCAGCGAGAAAACGTCCCCAAACCCAGGCATTGTCCTCAGCCGCAAGATCGTCTGTGTATTCCAATTCGGGATCGGATAGTTCGAGGAAGATAGGTGGTGGATTGCGAGACAGAATAGTGATGCTTTCATCGCGGGTGTAGGGTGGGAAATGGACGTGAGGTATGCCGGTCTGGTGAAGGGCGCTGGGATGGGGTACGGTTATTATCATGACGATGCTGAAGTTTGGAATCTAACGACCTCGTTTAGCTTTTGCCAAATAATCAAGATCCCATAGTTTTGCTCACCGATTCCCCAAATCGCGCAAGAGCTGTGAGTAGGGTGGGCGGAGCCTCGCGCTGCTTATCTATCCCATCAAAGACCAGTGTGAACTTCTCTCTGCCTTCAAACAGTCGCTGGAGATGTGTGGATAGAGCGCTGATATTCTCGCACCGAGCGTAAGGTTTTCTATCGAGTTTCTCCTCCGAAGAAGCCTCGACTACATCGAGGCATGCAACAAGCGTGCGCTCCAGAAGGTGTCGGCCTGTGATGCATTCTCGGGAATTGACTATCGCGTGTGAGATACTGTTCTCTTCGAGCACGGCTTTGACAATTGAGGATTTTCCCGTGGCATCGAGGCCATGAACAACGAGGGTTGGAGGACTAGGGAGGAAAGGCTGGGAGAGGTCAGCGGGGCTTTTACGCGTTTGCACGGTCTACGAACCGAAAATAAGCTCAAAAGCTGTCTTATCTGAAGCTCTCTGCATGGAAATTGTGAGTTTAAAGTCGTTAGAACAAGCTCGTCGGGCAACATCGTGGATTGGATGATTTAGGGTATCTGAAGTGGTGAGGTTGACGCGCCTTTGAGGTTGAAGTTTGGTGCGCGATCATGTGATATTATACCCTACGAGAACCTCACAGTTTGCAAATCGGCAGTGAATATCTGTCCAGTGAGTCAAATGCATATAAATAGGTGGTTGTATTCACAGTTCGTTGGCATCTGAGCAAGGTCACGTGGGCTATATTTTCGGCGTTAGACCTTTAGCTCCAAGACGCATCCCTTTCATATTCTTACTAGCCCATCTCAGTTTGCAAACATAGATACTTATTCAGTATAGTACTCATATGTGCTTTTATATCGTACACTCATGTCGCTGCGCTGAATCTACGAGCTACAGCTACACTGCATCATACCCTTATACTTCGGCACGTCTCCGCAAAGCCGCTCCTCTTCACTCTCGTTCCACCCCCAGCTCTCTTCGAAGGGATTCAGCGTCATCTTCATAACACCCTGCAGAATGTCGCGCTCTTCTTTCTTTTCCACACGCTCTATGAGTTCGTCTAAGACCCAAGAGCGAGGGATGAACTACGCAAACGTTAGTGAACGCGTCACACAAAGTATGATCCAAGACACATAAGACGAACCTTCGGATTAACCTTCGCCATCTCTGTCTCTCGCTCACCGTCTTTGCCCTCTCCCCAATCCTCCCTCACCCTCTCCCCCCATTTCTTCAGCCACTTCGCGACTCTTTCTCTGGCCGGGGTCTCATCCCGCGGCGGTTCTTTCGCAAAGAATCTCCCTGCAACATCTTTCCTAGCTTCGTCGCTCTCCAAGTCCTGCAGCTTAACTCCACTCATTCGCCGAAAGCAGTGATGAAAGTCGAGCTCGTGCGCCTCCATCAGGTCCAACCACTCGCTGAACAACTCCTCAAAATCGCTGTCCTTGAATGTCTTCAGGCCTAGTCGCAGCGTCATGAGCCGTTTATACTCCCCCATAAACACGGCCTTGTACTCCTCCCCAGCCTTCTCAATCAAGTTCTCCGCGCGTTCAACTAACTCTTTCGCCTCGTCCTCCTGTATGCCCTTCTCAACGAACTGCTCTTTGTCCACGCCCGCACCTGATCCTATTAGCTCTCCCAACGCTTCGCCAAAACGGACCAGATTCCACCAGATGATAGTAGGTTGGTTGCGGTACGAGTACCGCAAGCTATGATCGTCGTGATTTGGCGTGTAGGTAGGATCAAACGTATCCAAAAACGCAAAAGGGCCGAAATCAATACTCAACCCCATGAGCGACGTATTATCCGTATTTAGCACCCCGTTCATAAATCCGTATGCCTGCCACGCCGCTACCGTTTTCGCATTTCTTCTAACCACTTCTCGGTATAGCCGCGCGTATCGGTTCTCGATGTCTTTGCCAGAGCCTTCGAGCGTGTCGCGGGGAATACCTGTGGTGGTTTCGGTGTTGAGAGGGCTGTCAGGGGATGGGTCGCTCAGTTTTGCGGGAAGTGCTTCCCATCCCCCAAGTACGTTCTCGGCGGAATAGTCGGCTAGTTGGCGCATGAGGGGGCGGTCGCCCCGCATGCGGATCAGATCAAATGTGCCGAGACGGAGCCAGGAGGGTGCGAAACGCGTTACGATGGCGCCAGGTTCGACTCGCTCGCGGACGACGCGAGAGCGGGGGCAGAGAGTCAAGGCGAGAGCGCGGGTGGAGGGGATAGAGATGGCATTGAGGTCTAGGTTTGGGAGGCGTTATTATTGTGAAGTAGGAAATGGAAGCGAGGTGGACATACACTCCGAGACTACGAATTCGCGGATGCTGGAGCGCAAAACTGCCTTTCCATCAGCGAAGCGAGAATAGGGTGTCTTTCCGGCGCCTTTGAGCTGGATCTCGTAGCGGTTATTGGTCGCAGGATTGGTGGTTTCGAAAAGGGATATTGCGCGCTGGGCCTGTCAGCTTCATAACACTTTGAGAGTAAAACATGCAGAACTGCGTACGCCATCCCCTAGTTGTCCAGCCCATTGGCCACTGGTCTCGTCAATACTGCTTAGGAAGAGCGAGGTGTACATCAAGCATACAATTGGTAGCCTTTGAGCATCAGTATTTGGTTGTATTTCCAAATCGAGAGGTGGAGTCTCACCCCCATAACACTGTGCCCATGGATACACGCCCTCTTCGTTCTCATCATCCCATCCTATCATGTTGTTCCCGGCAACCACGCTCTTGAAATCGTCGCTCTTCTCTTCCCCCTCGGCTAGCCCTAGGTCCTTCATCGCCCGCGCGCTGACAGCGAGGAGCTCCGGTGAGTGTGTTATTTCCGGTCGTACATATGTATATAGAGCTCCCTTCACTAGTCTAGGTCCTAGTGTCTCTCGCGGCGCCTTATGCGAGTCGGCGGGGGTAGGAAACGCGGGGTCTGGTGGGAGCTTCGAGGTGAAGACGTTAGATTTGGGGAGCGTTCGCATGGTGTAGGCGGAGGCAGTGCTGCCATTGCTGAGGTGGGCGGCCATTTGGGCGAGTCGCATGAGATGTGGGCTCGGTCTTTTGAGGAACATTAAAGGAGGAAATAAGATTGAATCACAGAATGATGGAGTAAAGAGAGGGGCGAGATATATCTGAGTGACGATGGCCTCTGGCGTCATAGCAAGTTTTACCGAGGCACTACCTTTGCAGGGGGTCCAGTTGTGTCTAAGCCCTTTTCATCGTCAACCGAACTCACCACCACAACACGACCATCCACACTTCATCATGGACGGCCAAGAGATCCCGGGCTTCTACTGGGGTAAGTTCCAGGATCCCTTCATCCATATGTGCATGTGTGCACTCTTCTGCCTCTACCTTTGGCGGTTCGATACTTCAAAAATTTCAGCGATGCACCACACATCCATCTATGTACTCGTATATGCCGTCCCTGAGGTCGGGCTGCTTATCTTTCGGCTACTCAAATGGCATTCTCTTCGTCCCATTCCAATTCTCTCAGAACATGCGAGGCACTCTAAGCAGTTGCGAACCAGGAACTAACTTTGTCTACCTAGACCCCGACAAGAAGAAATACTTCGCAATCCTTGCAACGCACAAAGGCCCACGGCCTGAGTCGCAATACTCCAAGGACAACATCGAAAATGTCACCAAAAAGTCAAAAGTAGTCTCTACTCAACCACCTAATATGAAATAAGACGAGCACTTCAGCTAACCAGTACGCTAGATCCAAATACGACGTGAGGATTGGGAAAAGAGAATGAAAACAGAGCGCGTTGAACGATCCAAAACACATCAGTCTCCCCTCAACGCTGTCTGCTTGAAGCGAGAACTTGGGCTTCAACGACCTCTCGTGCGACACAAGGACCCAGAAGCCGATGCTTTTGTTGGAGGCCTTGAGGCTACCGTACTCGGGCTTCCTTCCCATAGCACGAGCAGGATCCTCTTCTTCGACGTGGATCCTATCACGAAAACAGT
The DNA here is from genome assembly GCF_010093595.1 of Mytilinidion resinicola. Classification (NCBI taxonomy): domain Eukaryota; kingdom Fungi; phylum Ascomycota; class Dothideomycetes; order Mytilinidiales; family Mytilinidiaceae; genus Mytilinidion; species Mytilinidion resinicola. The sequence continues at coordinate 891,914 of NW_022985444.1, forward strand.
TTATACGGCCAAAGCCGACCGAACTATCGAGTGTTTCGGTCTGAAATCCGAGTCGGCACCCAATACGAACCATCCACGTTTTGCTCAAACAGCAAAATTACCACATGGCACAGATTTGGGAACCTGGATCTTGGCTGATTTCGAGCGACTTGTTCACAGCTCTACGCAAAACACTACAGAACTTCCAGATGTGGAGCATCCTTACAGGCGATACCATAAGGGCCATCGTCTCCACTGCCTTACATCCGAAGTCTCGTCCATGAGCATCTGCCACCACGCTCGAACCCTCGTAACAACCTCTATGGGATCTGATCGCAACGCCTGTATTCATCTCTCTTCCCTCGACCACGCTGTAGGAATCTCCGAGACGTTTACCCCCAGAGAATCCCGAACTATCTGGACAGCCGCCCCATCGCCGTCATCCTCCGACAACCATCCACCGATCGTCGCCGTCGCCGAGTCAAACGCAGTTCGAATATTGACACTGTCGCCAGCCGGCGGATGGCAATCCTCTCTCGGCTTTGAAACCTCTACCGACGCCCGTGCGCTTGCGTGGCTTTCACCTACAACGCTTGCCGTGGGTCTCCGTGACGGCACCGTTCACCTGTATGATCCTCGCAGCGGACGTACCGGCCTATGCCTGAATCACCCACGCAGTATCCAGAACTTGCGCCGCGCGGATGACCCCACGCGCATTGTTGTTTCAGGCGGCCAATTGCTTCTCTATGACCTCCGTATGACGATGGGGCGTGCTGATATTAGGACAAGGAGGAAGAGGAAGCGACAGAATAGGGGCCTTTACACTGTGCGTGTACCATCTGTGCCCGTACTCAAATTCGACCATAGCTTTCCGCCGACCGACAGGCAGGCTTTAGACGTACACAGCGAGCTCGGTCTTGTGGCTGCTGGGCGAGACGATGCATCCATATGTCTTTATTCTCTCAAAACAGGCGACTTGATCAAGTCTTTTACTCCTGCTCGCACGGATTTCCACCACGATAGCTTCCTACGCTTTATGGACGATGAGCGCGGCGTGCCAAAGATCATGTCTACAAGAGGGCAGGACATCGTTGAGTTGGCTTGGTAATGATGTTGCCTGGGTACCACGAAAAATTCGGAGGGCATATCACGGAGTCATGGGGATGGTGTGGACGATACCCTGGGTAATTAGATTTGATAACTGTGAGTCTGTATACCTACTAATTTGTACTGCTGGACTCCTTCGCAGTGCCGTGACAAGAGTTTGCGTACATTTTGAATGATTTGTAAGCTCGCCAGGTCCTTTTTCGCGGCGCCATCGCCGATAAAGAGTATTCCACACGATGGGAGGCTATGCTAGCTTTGAACGCGCAATTGGCGCTACTGAGTCCCATATACCAAAACACCCCTTCCGCTAAAAACGAAAAACGGATTTGTAGACGTAGTTGCGTATTTGCATTTCAGGGGATTCGTTTGAGCTAAATCACCGAAACCGTTATTGATCAACGAGTGTTAATATTGCGTAATTATTGCCGTTAGATGTACTCCGACTTCGCAATTTGGCTTTACTACTCATCAGTACCACCCACCCCCTTCTTCATTCCTCTCCGCGCCCTCAGGGTTCAAATTTAAAATCCTCTGACCCGGAATACTTCCACTAATCTCCGCCTCAAAAATCCCACTCAACGCCCTGCCCCCAATAATCCCAAAAGAATCATACGCCTTACCGTGTAGCTTCACCCCATTCATCGCCCCCCACTCTCCCCCTTCCACCTCCCTCCCGTCCCCCAAATCCGCCCACCTCGTCACCGTAATCGCATGCTTAAACCTCACCACCTTATCCCGCTCATCCTCCACCATTTTCACCTCAACCAGATACTCACTCGCACAATCCTTACACCGCCGCATGGGCCCACACACCCCACACCCCCTCACCATCATCCCCTGCCCTGCCCCACCCTGCATCCCTCTCAGCGCGGCAGCCGCAGTTCCTTTCGGCCCAGAAGCCAGCACCTCCCGCACGCCTGCCTTCGGCCGCTCCGGGATGTGGCTGAGCGCGCACTTACACACGTCCATCAGCACGCCATCGCGCCAGTGCGCGCAGACGGAGAAGTAGGGCTCGTACTCCTCGCGGGAATAGAGGAGCATTCGCTCGCCCGTGGGCGTGAGTTTCGGCTCCGCGATGCACTGCGAGACCACGCGCATGAGGAGGTGGTCGCGGTGCACCATGTAGCGCGTCGCGTGGCGCCAGTTGCTGTGGGGACAGTTCCAGCGGCGGGAGAGGGTGGCGGTGGGGATGCCGTAGGTGGGGCCGTAGCAGTGGGCGCGGAGAACGAGTTGGACGAAGGCGAGGGGGAGGGCGCGGGCGTGGGTCAGGCGGGTGCGGGGAAGGACGGAGCTGTGGACTTTTGGGCAGAGGAAGAGGGGGGTGGAGGTGTAGTCGGCTGTTAGGCGCTCTTGGCCTGGGTTGAGGCGGAGGTGGTAGGTTGCGCAGGGGAAGCAGAGGAGGTGGAGGGGGAGGGTGGGATCGAGGTATTGGAGGAAGCGGAGGCGGGAGGGGCGGTTTTGGGGTGCGTTTAGAGTGGCTAGAGAGGACGTGCCTAGTTTTAAGAACAGAGTCTTGCTGGCGATGGTGAGCGCAGCAGCAGAAACAAGATCGAGGTGGGAGAGGATGTGTTTCCAAAGGTCAGGGGGGAGGGATGCTATCATGCGCTCTCGTTGGGCGATAAGGCGGGGATCGATGAGAGAGGCAAGGATGTCGGTGTCTCCTATACGTCTAGCTATGTCGAGGGTGTCGGTGATGGAATTAAGTGCGCCATGCTCGACGAGGCTGTGGAGGAGCTCTGTGCTGTCGACCGGCCTGGAGTCCCCAACCAGGGTAGATGCTTGACTGAAGATGGAGTATTGGCGCTCTCCGAGTTGCGGGTCAATGGACTGGCTTCGGTCAAGACGGATCTGACGGTTTGATTCCCATATTTCTCCTAGAGTCTGAAAGTTTGGCCGGTTTTGAGGGTTGAGATTGGTGGATGCATTTTGTTGGGCGTTTTTCTGAAGGGCCTTCTTGCGGAGTTTTACCACTAGATAGATAGTTACATTACTGCGCTGCACTGTAGGAGTGTGTTAGGAGTTACTCTTGTACTGCTTCTGTATCTTTCGATGCAAATGAAAGCGAACTATTGTATGTCAAAGGTTAAGCAGGCAAGTTAAGGATGTTAGTGCTTTCGGGAGCCCCCGGAAGTATGACGCCAGCGCAACTCTAATCCAACGTCGCAGCTCTTCGTCCCTCTCCTCTACCAGCAATACTTTTAGATACTCAAGATTCACGTAGAAAAGCTCGTATGCACCCGTTATCTCATAGACTATCATAACTGTTGAGTCTCTTCATCATCAGCTTTCCGATTTGTCCTTCCTGGCAATGCAGGGGCACGCACGGAATCGCCAATCATAATACGAAGATCTGTTCACCACTTCATAGTTCCTCATAGCTTGTCGATTTCTTTTGATTTAGAGGCTGCGTGTCTCTTGTCTCCCATAGCCTTCTGCTCGTATCAGTCTGTGTGTTCATCCTTGGGATGCCGATTTGCTAATATCAAAGGTAAAAGAAACCCAAAGCCGTAGCATCCAGGTGTATATGCCGACCTCAGCCTCGCAGTATTGATCTAGATGTCATGTTTCCATGTCCACAGATGTGGAGCAGAGAACTAGTCATCTAATACAGGAGCCTCCCTTTGCTCCAGTGTCCACTCTCAGCCTGTCTCTGGCGGTGGATCTCCCCGGTAAACACACCAGTTATCTACGCAACCCTTCAACGAGCGGAGGCTTCCGCCAAAACACATCTTCTCGTCGAGCCCGATCTGTACACATATACGGCATATGTCAGCTTCTGAGATATTAGAATCGCCTCGAAGCTTAACATCCTCTACGAGCTGAAGATAAAGATTATGCTGCGCTAGCGTGATGCATCCCGTTATATGAACCCTTCCCATGTCGAAATGTGCAAGAGCTCCCTTGACGGGCCACAAAATCTTCCCTGAAACCTCTCGCCAGCATACCCGCCTATCTCCATACTCGATGTTTAGGCTTTCCAGGGGCCCGCAATGCCAGTGCGGTAACCGGATTTCCAGACGGATGAAAGTTCCGAAGACGCGGACAACCCTTGCGGAAAAGATTGAACATACTGTTCCGGGGGGGGGGGGAGGGGGGGGGTGAAATGTCATCCGACGCATTGCCTGGAGATTGATCGTGGGCAATGTGCTGTCAAATCGTTCGAATAGTTTCAAGTTGGAAAAACGAAACTCCATCCCTTTCCACAAGATCTCATGCACTTCCTGGTGTACTTGCTTGTTTGTAAGAAGAAGGCCCATTGGGCTGCCCGCGCCGTTTAGTATCCCAACTCTGGTTTTACCGGTGAACTTTGCTGTTCGCACCAACGTGCCCGCCGATCCGATCTCGCTCCCGCTAAGCAAACCCGACTTTGAATGGGAGGTACAGCAGTACGGCAGATATCCGTTGAGGAGCCATCGATAGGGGTAAGCTTGTGCGCAGAGTAATTGCTCGTAGATGATTAGGCGTAGCTCCTTTGAAAGACGTAAGAGGTCGAAAACCTTGCCGCTGCCGTACCACTATTCTCGTTGCAGCTGAGATCCCTCCAAGCCACCGACAGAAACTTCAGCGTTTAACAAGGGTCTTGTCTCGAGAACCTCTCGTAGTGGGGTCCATTTCCCACCAAGTCGCACCTCGACAGCACGCCGGCGAGTAGTAGAAGTATTGAGGAGCCGCATATGGGCACACATGCCCCAACCATAGATTGCCTTTATCTTCTCGAAACGCTATCTGTGGACCATGGACCGTTGTCAAGGGCACGAGCACGATCGGCGCGGGCGCGGGTGAGGGCGCAGTTGAGAGGTGGTAGGCAAGATGTGGGTGTTGCGGGCGTTGTGGACGTGAGGAAAGAGAGGGAGCTTTTACGCAGGCGCAGGTGGGTCTTATATACCGCGGCACTATACCTGGCTAAGTGCTGATTGCCAACAGTTCGGAGGCTAAAACTTCACATGGTAAATCGGGGCCACATAAATGAGCCAGCAATAGCACTGGTTGCCTAACATCCAGTTTCCAAGGCACGTGATGCTCGAGGAACCTTGTCTGCGCCTTTCCTGATACCTTCTCATTTTCTAGTACTTATTCTCGAGCCCAGCACTTCAGATTAAACTTACCCGTTCGTATTCCAAAGCTCCACTGTGGATCGTAGTCGTATCGATTATTTGGTTTGGACAGTATAGTGTTTGGGACGCCCGAACGGAAGAGAAGCATCGAACAAATTCAAATTCTGTGGAATTGACTTAAATTCATCTCTAATGCGTTGCTGCCAACTCTACCTTCATACATAACTCTACTTATGGCAACGAAACTGCAGAAAGGGTGACACCACTGTCTATAGTACAATATTGAAAGAAGAAAAACCACCAGCCCCTACAGAAGCATGCTCGCTCAACTCTCGTCAAGAAGTACCAGCACTTGGGAGCTTCTCAGACTCCGCAAAGGAAAAAGAGTAAGATGACCGAGGGCGCGTTTTCCAATCGCAGCTGACCGTAGTCGCTCTCTATTCAGCCGTGTGATCGTAGTCTTCTGGAAGCGGGACTCCCTGGCACATACACCAATTATCCACACATGCTCGCGTGTCCTCCTCAACACATAAACTAGTCGAAACCCCAATCTCTCCGCATTTCCTATAAACTTGCAAGGCCGAGATCTTGGGTCCGCGTCCATGCTTAACATCTCCCACGTACTGGAGAGACTTTGTGCGGACGTCCGGACTGATGCAGCCCGCCAGCTTCACATGGCCAGTGTCGAAATGAGCAAGCGCGTCCTCCATCCCAACCAACATCATTCCGATCGTCTCTCGCCAGCACGTTGATCGAAAATCCCAATCGGTTCCGTTATCCCAATGATGGCCATACTTGCGCCGGTGCGGCAGTCGAATCTCCAGCCGCATAGACATATTGAACCGCGGAAGAGCGTGGCGAGCATCCTCGAGCACCATCTCCATGCTCTTGGGGTAGCCATGAATAGTCATATTCTGAAGCGCATTACGATGGATCGAAGATATGGAGCTCGTGAATCGAGCTAAACTGCTCTTCTTGCAATTGAATCGGAACTCGGTGCTCTTCCACAGTATATCGTTAAGCTCGCGGTTGACTTGTTTGTTGGCGAGAAGTAGTCCGGTTGGGCTGCCGACTCCATTCAGCACTTCGTATCCGTGGCGCAATGTGCCGTTTTCAAAGAATTCATTTTTCCCACACCGCACTATCGTCCCTGTCGGACCCCGCTCGCTGTCTTTGAGCAAGCCCTTGGATTCTCTGTCTTCCTCCCATGATGGCATGAATCCCTTGTGTAACCACGTATACGGGTAAGCCGGCCCGCAAACCAGTTCCTCGTAGATTGCATTTCGGAGTTCACCAGGGAGAGCCAAGAAGTCAAACTTCTTGCCGTTCTTATCCCACCATTCTGACATTTGGCGATATCCTTCCATGCCGGGACGTAGCTCGGTGTTTATAACGGGTCGGCTCTTGAGAATCTCCTGGAGCGGATTCCACTTCCCCCCTAGGCGGGCCTCGACGATACGTTGACCGGTAACCGAAGCGTCGGTGAGCCGCAGGTGAACAGTCTTATTCCAAGATTCCGTAGGCTTTGCACTCATGTATTTCCTTCGCCTCCTCTCTACCGCCGCCTTTTCATAATTTGAGTACTTACGGGGGTCAGGTGGCTGTGCATCCTTCTTCGGACCCTCGAGGTGAAAGAACGTTTTCCCAGCAGCTTGGATAGCGTTTAGGACTTGGCAAACTGTGACCTTGTTGATGGAATGTGTGAAGCTCTGCCAGTTGAAGGCGTCGAGCTCGTCCTCGATAGCCTTCTTCAAGCCGGCATCGTCGTCTTTCTGAGCCTCCTTCTTTGTTGATACTGGTGCCTTTCCTCTCAGGACTTGTGCAAATGTCAGCTGGGTCTGGCGATTGCCCCAAGCGCTTGGTGTGGAGGCTGCCATGGTGGGCGCTTCCTGCGGGCACTTGTAGTTGCTGGGAGCGGAGCTGTTGTGGGCGGTGGGTGGGGGTGGTGTCGACGTTTGGTGTGCAGGCGAAGAAAGGCGGTGGATGTTATACGCACGCATGCAAGTAGGTATTTATACGTTACCGTAATATCGTCGTGGTGAATTGCCGACTGCAGCCTTTTCCCCAGATCAGTGCCACTTGATCATCCGCTAGTAAGCGTACTGGAATCTACACGGACCAGATCTGTTTGGTGAATCGGACAACAGATAAGCACGAGCTGGTTGTGGGCCATCTCGTATCACCATTTTTTGATAGAATAGCGTAGATCTCAAATTGAAAAAGGATCGACTTTTGCCAACAAGTAGCTATGACAGGTAGTGGTATCCCAAGGAAAACAATTCGAGAGTCGGAGACTTAGAGCCACTTGCATTCTCATCTAAACGCCCGTTTATATACCTATAGCGTGAGAAGCGGCCAGGATGAAGCGTGCCAATGAGGAGCAGGTTCCAGGCAAGCTTATATCAATCCAGGGACCGAACGAGATGCCCCTTGGGGCTGATCATTAGCTTGACACCGCAACACATACCAATCGGTTTGGTGGCAATTTTGCTGGATCTCTTTGCCTTCGGGTTTACTCCACGACAAGCGTCGGCAATACGGTAGTCGCAACATTACACCGTTCCCGCTTTCTCAAAGCCATTGCAACCTTAACAACCCAGAAACCTGTAGGTCAAACCCAAGGCTGCTTTCCATCATCTCGGACATCTCCGCTGCATACGTGCAGATTTCAAATCATTGCATTTGTAAGGGCATCAATAATGGAGCATTTGTCGAACACCAACGACGAGAACTGGGACAGAGGAAGAGATCCCCTTAACTAATATTCGTGTAAAGGTGAATGTAATTATGGAGCTGTGACTCTGACATGGAAGCGTGTCATTTGAAGGAATTCTCGTCTCTAAAATGGCATCGAATGACCACTAGAAATGGCTGGACCGTCCTTCGGTTTATGCACTTATGGTCTTCCTGGATAGAAAGTCTGGTAGAGTTAGGAAACAAGTCCAGGAAGATTTAAAGATGGAGCGAGGTGCTTACTAAATCTGTGGAACAATAGTCTTTTGCTCTTCTTGGGTTCCTCAGGTTGCTCAACCGAGAGCAATCCGTGGACGGAGATCCACTCATCTATTTCCTGAAGAACATCCTTCCTAACGGCCTCATTATTGACGGCCGCTCTCTCTCTTATATGGTGTATGACTATTTTCTTTTTGTATAACTCGCCAGGATCTGCGCCATGCTGAAGGAGGAATCGCACAATCTTTAGGTTCACGTCCTTCTCAAAGTTGGCGAACACTGGAGACCTGACTGCAGCCTCGAGGAGTAACGGGACGAGATCCTTTTTTTGGGTCAAAGGCTTCGCTTCCTCCGTTTTTTCTTCCAAATACCAGAGAAATCCACATGCCACTATGTAATTAAGGAACGTCCCTGGTCCATAGAGGGTGCAGTCCTTAGGAATAAAGGATTTGATGTGTGTCCAGTGTGGCTCGGCATTGCCATGATGATCAGCGTCAGCGTGATATTCCAAGAGAGATCCTCGTCTTTCCCTTTGGCTGGACGTTAACTGCACCAGCGTGCTGTTGAGCTGATCCAGTGCTCTGATTGGAGTATCTAGATGATCGGTAAGCGTCGCAGACATATGGTATGCAAAGTCTTTAGTCAATGTTCCCATGTAGTCGAGCTCAAGATGTTTAGTCGTCTTCAGAGACATCAGATGCGACATGTATAATGGTGTGTGTGGGTCAAATGTGGGTGCCATAGCCTTGATACTTTTCCATGTAGACTCCTTTTCCATGAAGTCTCTGACAGTCCGGTGGAGATACTCAACTTTCTGGTAATACGAAATATAGCGTTTCGGGACATCGAGTAAACCTTTACACCGACTGTTCAGTCGACGTCGCATCCTATCAATCTTAGATGCAAGCGCCTCTTCTCCCACATCCCATACGGGATGATTGAATATGTAGTCGACATCTTGATCGGCGTAGGTGAGGCTCAATACCGATATTGGAGTTCTGGAAGCCCAGAAAATTTGAAACAGCTGGGAGGCGTGCTCTTTGTGCCTCGGCTCTTGACTGTCCAAGATCTTTTGAAAAAAATTCTCGAGATCGGGAGGAAGCATATCAACCTTATTTTGTAGATCACGGACGTTGTCGCCATCACTGAGGCCATCCAGTAGTACATGAACGACCAGAGAGACCCAGAGAAAGACACCAGAAGCCTTTTGCACGATGTCTTCGGTCAATTTTGCCGCATATCTGGGATCCTCAATTTTCAGGGCACCATATCCTGCGTTTTCTTCGAAGCTTGTTGATATGAACTGTCTCAGGTCAGGAAGAGTCAATTCGTGAATCTGAAGACTGGGGCTCGTTTCAAACTCGTCTTCGAACACCGGCCAGGGACGACTTGACACACACATCTTGATCTTCGAGTTTGGCAGCGATAGAAGCTGTTTCAGGAAAGTGATGAGCTCACGCTTTTCACCCTCATACTCATCCAGTCCATCGATTAGGAAAATGAACTGCTTAGAAGACCCAATGTGGTCAATAAAGCGGAGAAATCCTCGGAGTAATTCATTCCAAGTAAAACGGCCAATAGGCGATCCTAGAAGACTGAAACTCTCCCAATGGTCTGGAAAGACAACTGTGGCGGTCTCTCGGCATTGATCAATCATTTGGTATAGCAACGATTGAATAAGCCCATGTTGAGACATTTGTATTTCCTCTCCAGAGTTCCAAAAGTAGAAGCTAGCCTTCACGACTGGGAGATCCGATAATAGTTGTTGCTTCGTGCGGGGGTCGTCGTCTAAGAACTTCATGAGCGTGGATTTGCCAGCACCGGGTTTGCCTGTGATCCAATAGAGTTGGGAAGAGGCCTTCAACCATTTAGAGAAGCTGTCCCACGATATAGCTGGAGTAGGGTCGGGTCCGTCTTCATGGAATATCCATTCAAAAGTTTGTCGATACCGACTAGTGATTCGGTCATGTCGGTCTTCCATTTCTTTATAGTTCAGACTTCGGAGGAGGAGCTGTGAAAACTTCCTCGTGTGCGCTCGAAGTCCTCCTGTTATGATTTCAGGCCACGAGGAATCAGGAGCGTCGTAGTCAAGATCCGGTCTGCTTTGCTCGCGAATTATTTTGACAAGGTCTTCATCTCTTTGCTTTTGCTCGATGATTTGTTCGCGAAATATCGTCATCATGGTGTCGAGTCGACTGTTCATATCAGAGCTCGATGAGCATACTTCTTCTCTGTGCTGCGTTAGAGTCTAGGCTTTCTGGCTAAGACACTGTAATGTACCTCAATATGACTACAATATGTAGTGTGATGTGTCGGCGGCAATCCTCTAGTCTCCCCGCAAGGCGGGTGATCTGTCCCCCTTTCATCTTGCTCTCCAATGCTTGCTTGCAACTGCTCCATCGTCGGTTCCTTATGCTGACGTTCTGGATGGAGTCCAACACTTTGATAAGCTCAGTTGCAACTTCGTTGGCACTATCGCAAAGTTTCCTAAGTTCGGGTGCGCTTTTGGAGGATTTGTCGGCATTCAAAGGCCGTCGGAGATCTTTGCTAAGTTCCTCAAGCGTAGAACTAATTTGACGAAGGTCTGCGTGTTCCTCAAACCGCCCATCATCCGACTTGTAGATCTCCCGGCTTCCTGAGACTAGTTTACTTGCGAAGTCTACGAAAGTGACTACACCAGTTGCCACGGCAAGGGCTGAGAAGGGCTCCATTTGCCCATTTCAGGGCAAAAAGATGGGCAACGGCCGGTTGTTACGAAATTGATGCGATCTGAAGCGTAGGATGTCTTTCGGGAAGGAGAATGGTGAAAAGAAGAGAAAAAACTTGAACAACACGGCTGGAAAAGGTGGGATGGTAGTGGCGGGATGAGGCGTAGCAGGTGCTAAGACACAGCCTAGAATTGTGCATCGTGCATGAGGGGCTATGTTGCATTTGGACGAGGCTGAGTGGCATCCAGGGCCAATACACGCCTGTAGCGAGGCTGTCAGGTTTCGAGGCAGACCAAAACGAATCATACCTACTTGCGGTGTAGGGGTTGAAACGATGTTTAAGAGGGCGAAGGGAGAAGCATTGGTAATAAGGCAGACTACTTCATGGAAAGAGAGTGGAGACAGTGGCAGAAGGCGTAACAAATCGCGATAGAATAGCTGACTAGATAGTTTTAGAGCGGTGTTATAACCTTCCCTAGTACAGCTCACGACCTACCTACTATTCTCTTTACAAGACATACCTCCTTCGATCGCTACACAGAATGAAACATAGAGACATTACTCACACTACACCCGATACTTCAAATACTGAAGACCCTTTGCTCTTCCTAGTTAGGAAAAGAATGGAGCTCTTAAGGTCTATCCGCCTCCAAATCGCGCCAAGCCTAGTTCTAGAGTACGTTTTCAACGGTATTCTATCGGTCCTACTCTAGTGTCCATGCTAGACCATCCAACGCGTCTCCCAACAACAACGCGTCTTCCTATATTCTATGCGCACCCCTGTGTTTCAGATCCCCGGAAACGTGTTCATCCATTTGCAACTATGCCGAAAAGAAGGGCAAAAACAGCAAACGATTTACCGCCCCGCCCTATTCTAATTGATACTAAGACGAAAGCAAGGTATATGAATTGCCGCACCGCCGCGCAAAAGCAGCTAATTCGCAACGTTCATTTGCACATGTTGCTCGTGCGCTATCCCGCTATCGGTATTTACAAACCGAACACGTCACTGTTCGAGTGGAACCACGCGTTATCATTGCCCGCTATCCCAACACTCAGCAAACCACGAAACCTCCACGTCGTCATCTAGAACAGCAGAGGCATCGCGTACGAAGCCATGGATCGTCGATAGAGACATCTCAGCTTCCGGGAACTACGGCAAATCAGATTTTGTCCGCTGCGAGATGTCAAAATCATCTATAAAAGCGGCCACGCGAATGCAGCAAGCTACTCTAAGTGGAGCCATGCGGTCCGTGTCGAATGGTCCAGTTACTTCGTCAACGACCCCCTCGACCCGCACGCGGCAGAGAAGTGGCAGGCCGAGAGAGACGGGAAAAGGAGCCGACATGCGGACCGAGCAGATCGGCAGAAAGTGCCAAAGATCTGAAAGGACCAGTCCATGCGCTGTAACGCAGGCACGAAGATTGAGTGCGACGAACGGCAGCGAAGAATGAGGGAAGAGGGCCGAAATCCCAGTGAGTGTTTTGCGAAGCATGTGTGTGGCGAGTGTGGGAAGTGGCCAGAGGCTTGTGCTTGCGATACAGCGGTGGTTGATATGGACTCAAAACCAGCTTAGCAGTGTTTGGGATAGTTGAGTAGTACGGCCTCGTAGATACCAATTTCCCATTATTTGGCCGCCCACTTGAGTAGCATGGGCTAGTCTTTTTGTGTGTAGGATGTGCACATGGAGTAAAAGTCAGACTTGGAGTTCAGGGGAAACGGAGAAGACTTTTTAGGATGGTACTGTCAGAGATATTCATTCAATCAGTATTTCAATAAACCACCTACAACGCTCATCCACACAAATCCCCCGAGTTCAGCAATCATTTGACATAAGATATATCCCGCCGTGGTACTGATATTGGTACTAACTTTCGCATCTTGCGCAAAAGCCACAGACCACGATGCTCCACAGACATGCTCGCCCATGATCCATTTTGATACGCCGAAAAATGTTCCATGCGCGCCGTTTCCGTCTCGCCATTGAGAAAAGGAGATGGAAGACCATGACAAGATACTCGCGTAGCACCTAGTAGGATCCGTAGCATATCCCATGCACACAAACACAAAACGCCATATAACACCTACACATGGTTTGGTATCATCGAAAATCGCACTGGCGTCAAAATGTCCTCAGTGGCCTCTCAAGTCCTCGGGTAAGCTCTCTCTCAACTCTTCAATCTCCCTCCGGATCGCTGCAGCCTCCTGCCCATTCCCTCGCTTTTCCAGCAGCGTCGCCAACATCCCGTTAGCCGTGCACTCCCACAGTTTGCTTCTCGCGCGGACTGCGAGCTTCGGGAAGGCTTCATGAGCTCTCACAGCGTCTCCATCCAGTCTACCAGTGGCAAAATGGAGTGTAAATGCGGCAAAAGCCATGCATGTAAGCTGCTGGTTCGATATCGTTTTGGCGGTATGCATGGCTGTTTGGATGTAGGTTGTAGAGTTCACGGTTCTGTCGTTATCGATGCAGCCCTTGATCAATTGGAATGCTGCAACAATACCTCTTGATCTGTGAGAAGTACAGAAAGGTCCGAGCTGGGCCATGAGGAGCCCGAACTGGAAGTGCTGAGGATGCGAGGGCTCTCGGATGATAAGAAGAGTGTTCAGGGCGGCGAGTATGGCGACGTCGGTGCTTGGGTCGTTGACAAGGGCAGTGTCAGGGAGAGCCAGAATATCTGATTGGTATGACCGCAGAGCAGAGTCAAGCCGACCAGCGCCCTGATCGATTGCACCGCCTAGATAAGTCGCTAAACGCTCACGATGTATCGCATCTCCCAAGGAGCAATGGCTGGCAGTTAGCTGCAAGAATATCTGGGTATTTCTCGCGGCTGGCCAGTCCGCTCGAGAGCAGAAATAGAAGGCCAATTGCAACCTAAGGTACCAGTCGATCAGGGTTCGCCAGTTCGTAAGACTTGACATCCCGGATATCGACTCGGGGTGTGCCTCATGCTGTACCAAGCTCTCTAAAATGTGATCAGTGACAGGGAGGTGCTGACAACTGCTGGGAAGGTACACACCCCGAATCAGCTTAATTGCTTCCTGAAGGTAGGTAATAGGCTGCCTTTCGTAGTACAGGCTCGTCGCTACACCGGATAAGTAGTAGCCAAGGCAATAGACATCCCGGCGACAGACCCAGGCGAAGACGAGCTGGTCTCGTCCGTCGGCGGTCTTTCTAAAGATCCCCCCGGATGATATGTGAAGTTGACCGCTAGAGCTGCGCTCGATTGGTACACCCAGGAAACCTTCGTCTTTCCTCTGTTCCGCAAGATCCGGCTTATCTAGGAACTGGTGCATGGCCATTGTCTTTTCAAGAATTTCTTCTTTTCTGTGGCTCTGAAGGCTACAAACAACATCCAAGAGACTGAGAAGCGTCATAATTTGCGTCAATCCCAGCACCGACTGGTCAAGCTGGTATTGTCGCGCGTCAGCAATCGCGCGCTGAGCCTCCACCATGCTCTCTGTTCCTGGGGTTCGCAGGTGCAGGAGAGCCTTGAACGCAGCAGAGACGACATATACTGCCATGTCCCTATGGTCGTCCGAGATTTTTGATATCGCCTCCAGATGATGAAGCGAAGTCGAATAACCACGCTGCGAGGGCATTTGTTGGGATAGTGAGACGCACAGAAACCGAAGCGCGTATACCCAGGCAACATGTCCATAGTCTTCGGCCTCCTTTATGACCTTGTCCAAGGTCTTGATCGCGGCGCCTGGATTTTTTTTCGCCAGGGCACGTGCTTGAAGATGCTGCATGCTATACTTCAAGTCGAGAAGTCGGTGCCTTTGACATAGCATGATCCCGTGATTTAGTACTTGATCTGTCTTTGCATCGTTGTTCGTTTCATTATGTAATAGAGTAGCAAAGCGAAGCCGTATTTGCCCTTCTGTGGCCGGATGCAGTTTGTAATTGAGCAGTACAGCATCCATGCATCCCATTCCCGTTGACATAAGCTTGTAGTAGGTCTCCTGATCCTGATGGGTCAGGGACACCGTCGGGCCCATCCCGTGCGCAGCTTCTATGTATTCCTCTGCGAGCAAGAGAAGCAATGGATTGTAATCGGTCGCTCCGCCTGGACTTGGGGAGGCTTGTGGCGTCGTCGATAGCACAGAGGCAGATCTTGAGGGAGTATGAATCACGACTTGGGGGTGCCGGATTTGACCAGGTCGTGTGGCCTGTTGTTGAGACCCTGGCGTCTTCTGTTGCGGCTGTGGTGTCTGCTGCTGAGGCCGGGGTGTCTGTTGGTGTTGCTGAAGCGACTGTCGATGTTTTTGTGCTGGCGGCTGCTGTCGCAGGGGTGTCTGCTGCTGCCTCTGTAGCCCCCCCTCTTGCTGCCGCTGCTGTGCCTGATGTACATTGGGAGTCTGTTGCTGTTGGGGCTGGTATTGTATTTGATGTTGGGACCGTGGAATCTGCTGAGGTTGTGGTCTTTGCTGGGGTACATAACTATTCCGCGGCTGGACATTGATGGAATCCAAAGCGGAAGCATGAGGGTGCGAGAGGTACTGATGCGAGGGTCGACTTGGAGTCTGATACTGGTTGTATTGTCGACTAGGCGGATTGACATATTGCATAGGTGTTTGTGGGGGCATTTGCGAAGCCTGGTTCTGGGCTGGATACCCGTTCGGCGCATATCCGTTTGGTGGAGCTTGTGGTTGTCGCTGAGGTGGGTGTGGAGGGCCAGGCTGGCCCGGGGGCGAGTACTGGTAGGGGTAGCTCATGACGGCGCTGTGATGATAGTCCGAAGGGCCGGTAGACCATCTTGCTGCGTCACAGACTCATGGTGGTGAAAGGACGGTTGGTGAATGAAGCATCATGAAGTTGCGACATCTTGAAGTTGCCGCGTCAAGCTGCGCGTCTGCCCAGCCAATCACGGGCCGGTAGTGATAGTGGAGTACCTCATGCTTCCTTAATCTCTAGACCGAGGCATCTTGACAAACTTTAGACACAAACTCCTTTTTTTCTCTTCTTGTCGTTCAAGCTATCCAAGGCTCGATCAATCTAAAGGGCCTTCCACGGGATGTCAAGGCTAAGGCCGAATTCCAAGTACTCCACTGGCCTTCTATCACGATCCAGAAAACGTATGGAAATGCCCCACCAATGGTAAACATATCTAGCAATGAACAATCTGATCCCAAACGATAGGATCTCAAGACAAACCATGGTGAACCTCTCCTGGATCTACGGCCATGCAAAAACTACCTGGGCGCATCCAACTAGCCCCATCCAACTAACTACAAAATCTGGCGACGAAGTTTCCCTGTCCGAATTCTGCAAAGCCACAGTACCAGAATGCCACCTAAACCCCCTCCTCTTCAACGGCCATCTCCAAACCTGCTACACAGCTATCAAAGAAGAAGGACCAGCACTCACCTACAAGCGCAAGACTTTTGAATCCGACGATGTCAACTACCCAGGCCAGTTCACCGTGGATTTCGTGGCCCGTGAATCAAGTCCGAAGGATGACACGCTGCCAAAGCGTACAACGTACTACTCTGAGAAAGAGCTAGAGCAAATTGGGTCTTTGGACAGCAAACCTATGATTATAGCTCTCCACGGACTTAGTGGGGGCTCGCATGAGCTTTATCTAAGACATGCAATAGCCCCGCTGTTAACGCCGGAAGCTGGTTGGGAGGGTTGTGTGATCAATGCAAGGGGGTGTGCCATGTCGAAGTTGACGACGGATAGGCTGTTCAATGCTCGAGCTTCTTGGGATGTTCGGCAATTAGTGAAATGGTTGCGGGTGAAGTTTCCGAATAGGCAGCTGTATGGGATTGGGTTTTCGCTAGGGGCGACTATCTTGACTAATGTAAGAGCATTTCTCATTATTCGATTCTCTTGTTGACTTTAGGGACGCGTAGTACGTTGCGGAAGAAGGCGCAAGTTGTGAGCTCAAAGCTGCAGTGGTCATATCGAGTCCCTGGAATCTGGAAGTGAGCAACATAGTGTTGCAATCGACATGGGTTGGCCTCAATCTGTATTGTAGAGTTTTAGGAGGCTCTGTCTTAAAGTTGTTTGAGATGTGAGTGCGCATTCTCTGCATGTTGCCTTCCGCTAATAGGATCAGTCACTCAGAACAGATCCTCAAGAATCCCTTGATCGACGAGAAGAAAGTAAGAAGCATACGTTTTTTGTACGAGTTCGACAGGTAACATTTATCTATGCCCCAATATCGTAATTGAACACTCACGAGTTGGGTATCTAGATACGTACAAGGACCAACCTGGGGCTACCCTACTGAAGGAGCATATTACCGCGATGCATCATCAGTGGATGCATTGAATAACGTCAGGATACCGCTCCTTGCCATCAACGCACAAGACGATCCGGTAAGATCGGAGACAATGGAGACCCTGAACCCACTGACACATATCTCCAGATTGCTTGCAACGAAGCCATACCATACGAAGAGTTCAAGCTGAACCCGTACGCAGTGTTGTGTGCTACGTCGATGGGTGGCCATCTCGGATGGTTCCAGATCGGAGGCAAGAGATGGTTTGCTCAGGCGGTAAGATTCATTCGAATACCCTTTTCGATCGATGGGCTAAACCCAGTAGGCAACCGATTTCCTGAAAAGGTTCGAGACCGATGTCGATACAGCTGCAACTGCAACAAAAAACCCCGCGCTAAATAGCAATGCTGTGACCTTGGGGAAAGGCCCTCGTTTTGATCCCTTACGCCGAAGGTTGCATGACCCAGCAATAGAGCCATGATGGCACTTGCGGACTCCCAAACACCCATATAGACTAGGTATCTTTTCAACCAAAAGACACCTTCTTCATCTTCCCTTTTGCCTTTGGCGGGGCACTAAAGGCACTCTCATCATCTTTTTTAGGAGCTGATTTCTTGTTTCGCTTCTTGCGGAGCGAATCCTTGGTTTCCTCCTAGGCATAACATTAGCATTAGAAAGACCATCAATGCACATGAACCACTCACTAAGACGGCCTGCTTTTGCTCGCTCCTAGCCTCTGCCTCCTTCCTCCTCGCTTCCCGAATCTCTTCCAATTGCCTCTGCCACACGTTAGCTAAGCCCACGCAGTCCTAGTATGCCTGCACTAACCGCCCGCATCATTTTCGACTCGATCTGACCATCTTTGTCCGCATTCACCATAGCTAAAATGGTCATCATGCTCTCGGTATCATCCACGAAGACCTTGCCCTTCTTCTGGCCTTTGACTTTCTGCACGCCCGCCGGCGTAATCATATTGAGTGTCGGGATTCCCAGCTCTTTCTCGCTGTACATCCGCCTCTTTTTCTTCAACACCGCGGCCGGCTTAGTCTTCTGTGCCCCGCCAGGTTTTGCGAGCGAAAGGCCCTTCTGTTTCCGTTTCGAAATGCCGCTGTCGGCGGAAGGTTTGCGGGATTTAGAGCTCTGCGTTGCACCAGTGTTGCCCTTAGGCCTTGACGAGCCTTTCGAGGACGTTTTCGAGGATTTCGTGGGCGCCATGGTAGTTTGCGGTTTTTGCAGATGTCGATCGCAAAAAAGTTCGAAGATGGAGCTTTGCGAGAGACGGGCCGATTCAGGGCACTTGGCACGCTAGTATAATCCTGGCACCTGCAAGCTGATCTCCAGCAACGACGACAGCAGCTCCACAGCCTCGCGCAAGGCACTGAACTCAACACGACAGCATCCAGCTCCCCACAACCAACCTCGCAGCAAAGCCATCTACATGCTCGAAATGTCCTCCCACCGCCTCTTCCGCTTCCCAAAGCCGCAATGGCTCAACAACGCCAACGCGCGCACCTTCGGCGTTTACACCGCAGGCGCCCTCGTACGTGCCCCGTTCCCCTCACCTCCCCCAACTACCCCCTCACTAACCTGTATCACGCAGTTCTCCCTCGGCTTCTACATCCTCATCGACGCGGCCGCCTACTCCAGGTCCCCGCTCAACGGCTCCGACCCCGCCGTGCACATCACCTTCGTCGACTGGATCCCAGGCATCTGCAGCGCACTGGGCATGCTGGTCATAAACTCGATCGACAAATCTAGACTGTCCGCCGACTCCTTCAGCTACAGCGGGAACGGGGTGGCGTGGAAGGCGCGGCTGGTGCTGTTCCTAGGGTTCGCGCTGATGGCGGGCGGGCTCGCGGGCGCGGTTACGGTGCTTGTGCTGAAGTACGTCGTGCCGGAGTACGTGTGGCCGACGCTGTGGATGGGGACGGCGAATGTGGTCGCGAATGGGTGTGTGATGTTGAGGTGAGTGATGAGTGGAGTGGCTTATGCTGCCCTGTTAATTTCGAGTCTTGATGGGAATATGCTAATGAGGATGCAGTTCGGTGGTCCTGTGGGTCGCGCAGAACATGGAAGACGAGTATACATACAATCTGGCGCTTTGAGGACGAGCATGGCTTACATGCACAGGGACGACGAGCAGTGAGCTGGATGGGGTGCGATTGGATCTGCCTACTTGGGACCGGATGGATTTCCGGGTGAGGTTATTGCTGTATAAATATCTAACAGGCGTATATGGGTTGTCTTTTGCTCACATTAGTCATAGTTTGATTGTAGCGTTGCGATATCAAGTCCGTCAATTCGGTGAGCACGTGTCTACTACGAGAAGCTGAGCGACGTCATGCATCGTGAGAAAGTTGGCAGCTGGTTCTTTCGAGCCTGTCAGTACTATTCTAATTAGTAGAAATATGGAGACCTTTTTTTTGACGAAAGGACCCTTTGTTACAAGGTCGTGCTGGTCTATGACGGATGGATATTCAGTACGCAGCAGGGATGATAGCAATCAATGAAGCCTCATGAGATGTTCTTGACTTAATGATACAAAACGCTTCCAAGTGCGATCTCCAAACGTCCAAAATCACTGCACGCCAATCCTGATACCTAACCCAGTCCAGCCTCGCTGCCCAAGCCGGATTTACTGTACACAATCCACATAAAATGACACCCTCGGACCCTGCTATCAACCATTCCAAACACAGAGCTTAGAACTCCGCCTCCTCTTGAAAGAAGAGGCCGAAGCTAATGATAGTGCCGTAAATCAACAAGCCGCCGATAATCGACATGACCATAGCCGGGATCTGGATAATGGCGCAGTGAGCGAGGAGCGCTGGTAGAGCTGCCATATAACGAGTTAGCCACGGTTCTCTCAATGTACACACTTGTCAGAAAGCTCCGCTCTGGATACCAGAGGCAGCCAGCCTCTCTTCCAACTCCCTCCTCTTGCTTATAGAACAGGTTCCACGTACCAATCCCCATCACCACCAAGAAGCCGGTCAAGAACCGTCCGAAATCAACAATCCCGCTCCCGTTGCTCTCCATAAAGTCGTCAGGGTTCGCGGCGTGCCCGCAGAGCCAGTTGGGCAAGGGCGCTACGACGTAGGTTGCGACGACGAGCAGCGGGAAGTAGTTGTGCCATAGCGCGGAGGAGAGGATCACGAGGAGGAAGCCGATGGCGAGGACCTAGAGTATAGCGGTGTCAGACGCATGAGAGTACGGTGGTGGGAGGCAGGTGAGCCGTGGGAGCGTACGAAGGAGAGGGCGATGATGGTCTTGAGGCCTGCCATCTTTGCGGGGGCCTGGTGGAGTTGAGGGGAGGTTGGCGGCGGAATCAAAAGTAAAGTGAGGATGTGTCGGAGCGCGTGCACTGAGTTGTTGTTTCGTAGTAGAGATCTGGTCGTAAAGCAGTGAAGAGCTGGGGCTGCCAGGTTGCGGTGCGATCGACTTTGGCGCCGCGATGAGGCTGGAGAAGGAGCGGGCCTAGCGCGACAGCTTGAGCTCCAGGGCATTCGTAACGAGACATCTGCCTTGCACCTCAACACCACGAATATACATCACCACTTTCCTCCACCGCTCCTCTCACTCTTCTCTCGAACTTGGTACCTCCAACACTCGCCCATCATGTTCAGGAACAACTACGACAACGACTCGGTGACCTTGTGAGCCACAACAATTCCGTCTATGTATTTCTCTAGCTAACAACTCCAGCTCACCCCAAGGCCGCATCTTCCAAGTCGAGTACGCATCAGAAGCCGTGAAGCAGGGCTCCGTCGTCGTGGGCATAGTGAGCAAGACACATGCCGTGCTTGCGGCCATTAAGGTACACCAATACCCTCATTCACGATATCCACATCCATATCAATTCGAAACACACATCTACCGCTACAATATGGACAACGCTAACTCCCTCCCTCCCAGCGCAACGCCGAAGAACTCTCCTCCTACCAAAAAAAGATCATCCCAATAGACTCCCACTATGGCGTCGCCCTCGCCGGCCTCGCCTCCGACGCCCGCGTCCTCTCCAATTTCATGAAGCAGCAATCTCTCGCCTCCCGCCTGACGTACGACCGCGCGATCCCCCTGGCCGAAATCACCCTCCGCATCGCCGACCGCGCGCAGAGTAACACGCAGAACTACGGCAAGCGGCCCTACGGCGTCGGCCTCCTCATCGCCGGCGTCGACGCCCGCGGCCCGCACCTCTTCGAGTTCCAGCCGAGCGGCGTCACGCAGGAGATGCAGGCGTGTGGGATTGGGGCGCGTAGCCAGATGGCGCGGACGTATCTGGAGCGGAACTTGGAGGAGTTTGAGGGCGCCAGTAGGGAGGAGCTGGTCAAGCATGCGTTGAGGGCGTTGAAAGAGAGTTTGGCGCAGGATAAGGAGCTGACAATTGAGAATACGAGTGTGGGACTTTGCGGAGTAGACGAGAACTTCAAGCTTTATGAGCATGCGGAGGTTCAGGAGTGGTTGGAGACGACGTTTGAGAATCGGGAGGCGCCGGCTGAGGAGGAGGGCATGGAGGTGGATTCGGATTCATGAGGGGTGCTTGAGTGAGCGGGTATGCCTAAGGGGTCGTAAAACCTAGATGAAATGCTGGTTCGGGGATGAAGGCTATCTTGGAGCGGCTTGCGTAGATATGACCGCTTCTGAGATCTGTATTCTACAGAGAATATTACGATTCCAACACCACCACTTCCTGAACTCCACAAAACCCTCTCATTATGGTGAAATCAATATCCCTAAACTCTCGTAGAATCTAAATTCACCTACTCTGTGAATGCGTGCACGTGATACTGCTCCCCGCCAAAACAACCGCGTCCGAGCATCATATCAACACCTCCAAACAACAACCACTCCGCCATACCAAAACCCAACCACCCACCATGGCCCCAGCATCCGGATCCTCCCTCTACCCCCGCAACACCCTGAAGCGCATAATCCGCGCCCACGCAAACCGCACCCTGAGCAAGAACGTAGATATCCTCGTACGCCAAACACCCCCCCTCTCCCAAAACTACCTCACGCTAACAACCCCCCAGATATTCCTCGACTACACCCTCTTCCTACAAGAGTCCGTCCCCCCTCGCCCTTCCTCCCCTCCCCTCCCCTCCCTCCACCAGCGCGCGCAGCATAGCCAACGGCGCAACTCAGAAGACTATAGTTACTAACCGATGCCAGCTTGATCCGCGAAGCATCAATCCGCTCGAAACGCGATGGCGAGAGGGGCATTTCGGCGCGGAGTGTGCGCCGGGTGCGAGATGTAGGTTTCCCTGCGCCTTACAATCGGTTTTGCGGGCAGGAGCGTGAGCTAATTGGAATTGGAATAGATGAGCTTGAGGAAGTTTAAGGGATAGGGAAGTTTAAGGGATAGTGCGGATACTTCGTACGTGGGAACGGGTCAATTCGGTTATGGTTACAAGGGGGCGTTTAGGATAGGGCAGGGCGGTTTAGGAGGGGGATACCCACTGGGATCGTGTTGTGGGCTCTAGAAGGGCTTTGACCATTTTTTGGGGCGGCGTTTAGGGTTGGCTTCGTGTCTGCATTGGGGATATCAGACGTATGAGATTGCGTTTAGCAGCCTGGCTTAATCCAGCTTAAACATACACAAGCAGGATATGAATATGGCTACGCGATTTATCCATTTTGTCCCGACTTACGAAGAGGGTGCTGAAGCGCCACAAGCAGCGGCAAGTAGGCCGACTGTCAGCTTGCTGACACTCTCTAATATAAGCTTTGAGGGGCTTTGCATCTTCTAAAAGCTTTGAGAATGCGCCGAAGCAATCTCCAACGGTAGTAAGCAACTGTGCCTAGATTTTGGCAAAGTACTGTATGTTGGGTGAGAGAAGTATTTGATTTTGTTTCTATGGATTTCGTTCATTCTACATCAAAGCCATCCACGACAGCAAGCCCAATCAGCTCGCCATATCAACCAACCCTCCGCCATCACTCCCCTACCTATTCAACCACCTATAGCTTCACTACCTTAGGCACAATCCACCACTCATGATACCGCTTCCCCTCCCCCTCGCCCTCCGCCACTCCCTCCACCCTCAACTTCCCCTCCGCATCCGCCGTACTTACCAATTCCCCAGCCATGCCCCTCAATCCTGCCACCGCAACGCCCGCAGCCACACAACTAAACAAACGCCCCTGAACCCTACCGCTCCACTGCTCCTTCACCCCCTCCGCGCTCGCCGCCTTCGGTCCCAACTTCTTCAGTTTTGCAAACGCGTCTTTCGCGCGCTTGACACTCGCGTCGATGGGTTGGTAGGTGGTCGCTTGCTGGAGATGTTTGACAATGGACTCAGAGGGAGATGTTGGGGCGGCGTGCGGGCCGAAGGGATGGATATGCGTGGTTAAGGTATCGAAGGGGATAATTTCGACAGGCTGTAGGAGAGCGAATGGTTTGGTGCGGAGGTCGTAGCGCAACTCTGGAGAGGAGAAGGGGCGCGGTGGTTGCGGGAGGAGGTGGAGGTAGGAGAGGAGGGTGTAGAGCTGTTCGATGAAATTAGTATAATTTCAAGGTAAGGGTGCGCGGATGGTGTTGATATGGAGGAGGGAAAAGGGAGAACTTACACTACTCAACGCTGCACTTAGCTCTTCTGTGCCGACCGCTTCAGCGAGGAGGGCCTCGATGTATGCCTTGCCTTCTTGAACTTTAGCGGCCTTTTCAACGTCCACTTTCTTGCCTTTTTCTAGCCGCTTTTGCCGCTGCTCCCAGAACTCGAGGAGAGTGCTGAGTAGCCGGTTGCGGGTTTCGGCGACTTTGGCGAGGAAGAGATACATGCCTGCAAGCTCATCGGGGAGGTAGATGTCTTGTTCGAAGCCGAGCTGGATGATCCATTCGATTTGGCGGAGTTTCAGGTGGTAGACCCATGTCGTGAGAGGGTATTGTTGGAGGTCGGATGTTAGGGCTTGTAGTTCGTCATCGAGGATACTAGCCTGGGATGTGTAAGTATACGGAACGATCACTGAAGTTTGTACCGTTCTAGAACGACTTTACGTACATCAGACTGTAGCTGGTCAAATGCAAGTAGGCTGTGACAGAGCATTCGTCGCATTCGACACCGGTTTTGGCACAGAGCTGTCCAAAGCTCCACATAATTCTAAAGCGTGGATTAGTAAAAGTATGATGGAATGCTTTCTGTTAGTTGAAAAGACATACCTGAACTGCCCTGTTCGTGAAATCGTCAATGATGCTAGCCATTTGGAGCCGCTTATCTTTCGGGAAGAGCGGGTTTCGAGGAGCGTCAATAGTCCAGTTGATAGGATCAAGGACCTGATCTTCTGGGAATACCATAGCAGCAAGATCATCCCGTAATAGGCCTTCGAAGATCTCGTTATCTCCAGCAAAAACGAAGCCTGCTAGGTAGGATCGTGCGTAGGCTGATGGCTGAACTTTGCGAGAAGCGAAGGCCCATAGAAATGACTAGTGAAGGCTTTTGATTAGAATCGTTGATTTACAAAAGAGAAGATTGCGTAGACACTTACCTGATACTCCTCGGGAGCAGGATCTAGGAACGTATACTTCGTCGCCTCAGCACAGTCTTCACATAGCTGTTTCAGCTTTGCAAAGGCGTCTTTGAACTCTAATTCAACAATGGGCCGTGGTGGCACAGTACTGGTCAGCCTCCGCTGGATCTTGGTACTGAAAGCATCTGGCACTACACGAGCTAACTCATGAGAGGACTCGATCGCCGGAAGTAAAGCAGACACTGGCGGCCAGTATTTGTCCAAGAAGTTGATAGAATAGTCGGGCGAGAGCGCTACTAGGAAGTTTCGGCGGAACTCTAGGCGGCAATTTATAGCGGCTTTCACTGTTTCGTCGATGTCGTCTACACTAAGAAAAATTTAGTCTGATATTCAAGTACGAAAAAAGAGTCTATATCAAGTTGTTGGCACGCTTTGTGTGAACAAAAAGTGGCACACTCATCAAGCACTCTGTATCGTGCGTACACGTGTCTGCCACTACCTGGGGCGCTTCAAGGAGTTTCCATATAGGTCAAGGTGCTTCCATCTTGTTCAAATTCCTGGAAATGCATTGAAGAACCCCAAGCAGTGGCAGACAGGTGTACACACGAGACAGTTTGTTGTACAATTAGAGCGCCACCTTTTCCATGCCCCACGTGATCGGACAGGTAGACTTACTCGGTCGCTAATATTTCCTCCGCAATTTCCAACTCATGCAACACAAAATCATGAGGTACTTTGCTGAAAAGAGATCGGTTGTAAGTATGAGTGCAGAAGTCTTCCTCCTCGAAGTAGTCTCTCGAGGTGATCTTGCCAATAACGAAATCGCAGGACTTGATAATACCTAAACAGTATGCCCGGAGGACATCTTGCAGAGCATCCGTGACACGGCCTGGGTTACCACGATAAAACTGGGCTTCTTCGAGTGATCGAGGTTCCGGCCATAGCAGTCTATCGATATACACAGACGTGAACAGAGTCTGGGATAGTGGGTATCCTTGATGCCACGCCATTTCGTAGCATAGAAGCTGGTCCATGATGCCCAGAACTTCTTCCGGGAGAAGGGTCCGTAACGCGTCGTAGTTTTCCTCTAGAGTCTCGCCGGGCTGAAGAAATCCGCTGTCCATCTTGGGGTCCATGATCTAGAGAGTCAACATGACGATACAAAAGTGGGCTGACATGACCAACCTCGAGAGCCCCGATGGACTCGAAGAGCGTGAAGTACTCATCTTTCACGAGCTGACCGATCTTGAGAGCTGGAAAAAGTCAATCAAATATTCATAAATGCTCGAAAATGCTCGAAAATATTCAAGCTCTGCATAGCAGAATGATATGGCCGAACTCGGACGCAAAATAAAAGATCTCGGGCTGAAGGAAAGAGTATGGAAGGACGTGACATACCTTGAGAAGCCTGAGTAAACCTCTCAGTGATATCCCAAACTTTAGAGCCACCGTTGACGATTGGCTGCGGGACCTGTCTCAACGGCAGCTGCGCCTGTTTCGGCGATGCAGAGTCACGGTCGAGGCCACAGTCGGCAGCACCTGGACATATTAGCTTTATTTGAGACACCTGTAGCTAGGAACGCACTCCCGATAGTAACTTTGATCTCACCATCGCCCTCCGTTGACGATTCATTTGTTGATGTGTCTGCCATGGTTGGGTATCAGAAGCAGGCGGGAGGGGAGAGTTTTGTACGACAGGCCGCCGCTGAAAACCACCAGAAGGGCTTCACCTCGCCAGACACAAGTCACTTCAGCTTTAGTCACAGGAATGGTATTACATTTTCACCAAGTCAGAGATATAGAACACATAGAAGAGACAGATAGAAGTTCAGAATAAAGAGCACATCGATAGTATTCGTCTTCATTTCGACCCATCAGAGGTTTGATAGTACAGAATATACAGCCCTCTCCCCCGTCCATCCCGCTCGGCATTTCAATCGCCCATCCCCCATCTATCCACCCCAGAAATCACCAATTGGCCTGGTAGACTCTTTTTACGACTTCTCCGCGTGCGACACGAAGCTCGCCGCGTTCGCTTCGCCCAAGTTCTTGTTCTCGCCCTGCTTGCCATTCTACCCTCGGCCATCAGCTCCCGTCCTTGCTAACATGCCCAATGGCTCCGGGATGTATCAGACTCACCTCCCACTTGGCGAACCGGAGGTCCATCTCGCCGCGGCGCTCGGCGGCTACGCGCATGTCTTCCTTGAGGGAGCGGCGGACCGTACGGGATGCGACCGCGAGGAAGCGGTTGTAGCTGGCGATTGTCAGTGAGGCGGCGGGTGTAGAGGGAAGGTAGACGCGTACGTGAGCCCTGCGGTTTTCCAGGCGAAAGTCATTGTGGCGGTAGGAGTGGTTGGGGGAGTTTGTGGAGGATTTGCTGGTCGGGTTGGAGGAGCTTGCGGGAAGCTCGAAGCCGGAGATGTGAGGGTGCCAAGGGTTTTTGAGAGATCACGTGATGATGGACGACGACGTCGCATCACACTTCCAAGATGTAGTGTTCATCCGTCGAATCAATTCACGATATCGAGACCAGACCATCCTGTGATCTCTCAAGGCTCCACTGAGGCAGTATATTGGCCAGTCTTCTCATACGGCTGAAGCAGAATAGCATTTCCCATGGCTCCAAAAGTTCTCTTCCATATTTTACGTAGGTAGCGTTCGAATTAATGCAACTAGATTCCCCTTAGCTCCATCAAGGATTATGATACTCATCTCAGTAGCTATAGGTCAGACCTGTAACAAAGATGGTGATTGATCATCAACTAATAGAGTCCACGGTATCGGCACGCCCTTCAATAATCATGTTGAGTCATCATCCGTAGAAATTTAGGGTCTAGAGTATAGTTCCCGCATCTGTCCCCATCTATATAAATAAGCTCCAATTCTCAACACCCTGCACCCTCGTATAAACGAGAATGTCTCAAACCACCGAGACCATAGCAATTGAACTACGAGGCCAAGGACAGCCCGAGAGGTCCAACACCTCCATCCGGCCCCTCCGCTCCAATTCACCACCTCCAACCGACGCCGTTGAGTCTCTCCTCGCCGATGCCACAGTCCCGGATGGCGGCTACGGCTGGGTAATCGTCTTTGCGTCTGCAATCATCTGTTTCTGGTTCGTCGGGACGTCTTACAGCTGGGGCGTTATCCAAAAGGCGCTTGTCGATGGCGGCCTTTCTAGTGCCTCCACATTGAGTTTCGTGGGCGGACTGACGCCGATGTGCATTGCCGTTCTAGCGATCTTCAATGCCAGAATCATTCGAGCCGTTGGTGCGAGATGGACTGCCCTTCTAGGCGTCCTGTTGCTGGGGTTGGGTGAGGTGATGGCGGGCTTTGCTGTGAAGAATGTTGCAGCCCTTTTCGGGACTATTGGAGTTATATCAGGGGTTGGGACCAGGTGAGTTAATCTTTCAATACCCTCCGCTCAGTTTCAATATCTTCCCGGATTCATACAAAGACTGCTCGTTCTGACAAGCTTCCCAGCCTCTGCTTCATCGTCGTCTCCACCACCCCAACCCAATACTTTGCCCGCCGCCGCGGCCTCGCCAACGGCATCGTCTACGCCGGCGGCGGCATCGGCGGCGCCGCCACCTCTCTCGCCATGGAGAAGCTCATCCAAGGCACCTCCCTCGCCTGGACGTTCCGCATCATCGGCCTCCTGACCCTCGCCACGGGCTTACCCGCCGCCTACCTCCTCAAAGAGCGCGCACCTACCCGCCGTAAGACGTTCATCGAATGGAAGCTCTTCCGCGACCTGAAGTTCTGCCTCCTCTTCGCCGCGGGCGCGATCGCCACGTTCCCGCTCTTTGTCCCACCGTTCTTCTTGCCGCTGTATGCGCATTCAATAGGGCTGTCGGCGTCGGCCGGCGCGGCCTTGGTGGCGGGGTTCAACCTCTCCTCTGCGTTTGGCAGGATTGGTTTGGGGTTGTTGTGCGATCTCATCGGCCCCTTGCATGCCCTTCTCCTCAGCCTCCTCCTCAGCGGGTTTAGTATGCTGGCAATTTGGCCGCTGAGCAGGGAGCTCGGGCCGTTGATTCTTTTTGTGGTTATCAATGGCGCGGCGAACGGGGGGTTCTTCGCTACAATGCCGACGGTGGTGGGGAGTTTGTTCGGGAGCACGCGGGTGGCGGTTGCAATGGGGATGGTCGTGACGGGGTGGGCTGGAGGCTATTTGCTCGGCGGGCCGATCGCTGGATACATTCTGAGCGCATTCGGAGGCGCAGAGGCAGGCTTTAAGGCGTATAGACCAGCGATGTATTACGCAGGAAGCATGTCTTTAGCCGCAGCAGGGCTAGTCGGGGTGTTGCGATGGAAGACGGATAGAAAGTGGAAAAAGAAGGTATGAAAATGACGAAGTGGCGGAGAAATCACGGGACTGCAGCTCTGCGTTTCTTGTGATATTAAATCTTAGGGTCCAATCCTCGATTACACCTTACATACCTATTGTTTTTGACCTCTACTCATACTAATCGAACAGAGACAGATTCGGCCACTCAGCGACCCCGTAAAAAATTGCGACTCTATTGTATAGTAGCGCAGTGGTAGCTGGGTGGCCTAACTGTTTTGCTGTTTTTGATGTTTAGGAGTTCGAACCGCGGTTGGGAAATCCTTGCTTTTTCCTTTTTTTCAACTCGTTGTTCGCACATACCTACAGCGCCTTGTCATGGATATCCGTACACTCTCCTGCCGTTGTTTTTAGGACTCCAACGTACTAATAGAAACCGAGAGCAGCATATACGCTTCCAGTCTGCATACACCCTAGTGATGATGCTGTTAGGGGAAGCCTCGTGCGTTAACTAGTTGACCAAAATGCCCAACTTCTCTCTTATTTGAAATGCGAAAAGCACTATGAGGCTCCTCACGCAGCGATAAACGAGTTTACAGATGTCTCTAATGAGGCATTGTACCCCAATCGGTCCTCCTCAAGCCCTAACAAGAACCGGCCAAATATCGGAACCCGCAGAAGGCCACATACGCAAAGCCCACAAAGCAAAATCGCACACAAAACCCGTGAAGCAACAAACGAATTATCAAATCGCAAAGGCGTATAACATCTCGCACGCACAAACATCACAGCGCAGAAAACCCTCGGCATGGGTAGAGAACTCATTACATTTCAATGCGAGGAAAACCCTTCTCGGGTCAAAAACCTCCAAAATATCCAGCCAAATCCACAAGAATCTCATTCCACCTGACGAAATCTCAGTTTTCCACCTAAGTATCTGTGTGAACACGCTGCCCCGAAGGAGTGACAAAAGGGTGGGAATACATGGCCGGGGAAGGCGTCGAGATAGCATAGTCTACAAGGGCCGGGTTTGTGCCCTGCATATACAAAAGATATGATGATACATGGAGTGAGACCTTGATTTTTGGAAGTGGAAGGGAGAGTTGGTGCCCGAAGGCGAAGAAGAGAAGAGGGACGTGGGGACGGCGAGGTTAAGTAGTTTTTCGCAGCTTGCCAAGTCGGCCAAGGCTTAGGAGAACCAGATCTCACGCACGAATACAAATTCAGGAGGGTGGGAGCGGGATCGGAGTAAATTTTTTTCGTATACCCATGGTACGTTCAGGGAAGACGTAATCCAGCTATGCCCAACCAACATATCAATCGTGATCACGCGCCTATCGTA
Source organism: Mytilinidion resinicola (assembly GCF_010093595.1). Taxonomy (NCBI): domain Eukaryota; kingdom Fungi; phylum Ascomycota; class Dothideomycetes; order Mytilinidiales; family Mytilinidiaceae; genus Mytilinidion; species Mytilinidion resinicola. The sequence goes on from NW_022985444.1 coordinate 922,036, forward strand.
TCCAGTGCCCAAAGCCGCCTTCTGAACGCCGTCAGATGCCCAAATCTATGCAGCGAATAAATAATACATCGTGGGAATGTGAAAGGTATCCCCTATGTCACAGCAACACCCTTGCCAGGGGCTGGACCGAGGCCGTTGGCCCGCCAGGTATCCTCCTGCTTCGTGCCCGGCGGCAACCACCTTCCACTCATGCCACGCGGTCGCCCGCCCGCGTCATCGTTGCGTTTCTCGTCCCGTGATGAAAAATCAGGGGTACCGTTTGGTCCAGGGCCAGCGCTCATTACCACGGGAGAAGCGCTATAAGCGGGGGTAAGTTTGTCCGTCGTAATGGGCAGCAAGGTACCGATTTGTCGCGATTGGAGTAACCGCGCCTTTCGATCGGCTTTATCTCCATCCGACATCCTGTCGTATAGGTAGAGCCCGAGAAATGTAAGGGCAAAGCCAAATCCTTGAGTCGGAGACATATTTTTGCCGAACCAGAGGATCGCGAAAACGATGACGAAAACCCGCTTGATGAGACTGGCTACAGAGTATGTAACAGGTGAGACCATGGAGAGGAGGATAAAGGCGACAATGTTCTGGCCGAAGTGGAACAAGCCGTTGAAAATGAATTCCATGGTAAGCTGCCCGTGATCTAGCCGGCCCTCGCGATTGGAAAGATCGATAGACGCGTCTTGCAGGAAGTCGGAGAGGAGCCCGAATCCCTCAGACCAGACCCAAATAGGGAGCGTGAAAATGAATGCGAGGCCGCTGGAATAGCAGAGCAAGTTAAGCTTATCCGGCTTAGAAAATCTTGTGGGAGCTATGCCTTCTGCTTCGGCCGCCGCTGCCTCGTTGAATATTTTCTTTGAGACAATATTCTGTGTGACGAATAGTATGGTGCTGCCAAACGCGTAGACGAGCCCTAGGAAATTTGCGTTGAAATCGGCCGAGCATGCCAGAACGACGCCCAAGGTGAGAGGGATCAGAGAGAGATACGTAGGGGTCGAATACTCGATGTTGAGAAAGATTCGATATGCAAGCACCGTGAGAAGAGGGGAGAGCCCCTTGATGGTATGGACGAGCGAGACGGGAATGCGGGACATCGCGTCGGAGCTCAAAATGTGGCCACCGATTTGGAAGAGAGTTAGAGGAAGGGTGGTCATGATGAGCTCCTTCGTCGGGGGTCTTATCCCAAATTTCAAAACAGGTATATAAACTTTCAATCGAGGCCACCTTTTCGCCAGTGCCGCCAGGAATATACACCAGGACGACACAAATGCGAATTGTATGATCGTGAGAGTGACGGGTTTCGGAAGCGCTGTGAGGATGGCTTTTGACGAAGTATTGGAGAGGATAGAGGTCATGTACCATATTCCGCACAGCATCTACTTCAGTCAGTAGTTGACCCAGGATCTCATCCCAAGAAGTTCGAGACATCTTACAATGAGCCTAGGGGAGACAGGCGCCTTCAATGCATCTGCAATCTCATGCGCGTTCTGGCTCACGCTCCCCCGTCTTGTTCGTATTGTCCTAAAGGCCTCACCCAAGCTCTTCTGCCTGCCATGGCCATGCCTCGACGCCGCCGCCGCAGAGTTGGCATTAGACCAGTATGGATTTGACCCCTTCCGCGCCTGCCAACGGTCTGCAGTCACGTTCCCGTTCGGCCTGGAGGCATAGCTGGGATTGGGGCTCGGGGATCTCGAGGAGCTCTGGCCGAACGGCTCCTCGTCGTGGGTCGGGAGGTGGTCGGGCTGGAACGCGGGAAACTTGAACGTCTGGTGGGAGGTCGGCGACAGAGGCGTTGCGGACGCCATTCGGGACTAGTGAAATAATTCAAACGCGCGTTTTGTTCACGCCATGAGAGTGGGGGGCGCGAGTGTCGATGTAGCCAGGTGGATGAGCGGGAGGGCGAGAGGGAGGGCGAGAGGGAGAGCGAGACGGGTGTAACGCGCCGTCGAGACAGCTCTCATGAGACGTTTGGACGGCTTGGTGCAGGCGGGAGAGGTTTTGTGGTGTTGAAGACGGAGCAGGGTCGACAGATGCGGCTTAACAGCTCTCCTAATTTAAGATGCAACGGCGTTCCGCTGACGTGACGCCGTATCGAATCTTATTCCAACCACCAGTGCCCCCCACGTGCCTCAAGACACCCGTTGACCGAGATGAGCAACGGCAGACGCGTTGAAATTGTCTGAAATGCGGCCGAAAGGTTGTCGTGCTGGGAACAGAGCATTGCAATTATTGCCGGATCAGACTAGATCGGACCGGATTTGACAACGCCCTTGGATGGCATGCCAGCAAAAGGGCGGTGCATAGCTTTACGAAGGGCCGAGCATTTGTAGGATAAAGGCGCCTTCCCCCACTGAGGGAGGAGGCGAGCGGTTCGTTGGAGACACTAGAACTCCCAACCTTGCCGTTATATTGCCTGGCTCTCACCTATCGCTATACCCTTCTTCATTTTTAACACATGGTGCCATTGGCTCAGGAGGGGAATCCTCCTTTCTCAGTCAGCTTCAGCTCAGCATGGCAGATGCTGGGGCCATTCCAGATTGGAACAAGAGGTACGCGCCTTGAGAAACAGTTGATTCTTTGCTAACAGATGCACAGAAGCAACGTGGGGAGCGGATCCTCTAGAATTCTTCGGCGGGTTCCGAAATCTACAATACGACCAAGAAGCTCGATTCCGAAGCTCCCTCGCCATAAGTGGGACCGTGGGATGGTCTTTGCTTGAGGGAGAGACTGTGAATTCCAACGCTTTCGGCTCATCTGTCTCCCTGGCAGTCAATTTTGGGACCGCCGGAGTACCGCTTCAAAGCATATATGGATGGGCTGCCCTGCAGTATCAAGCATGGGCTCGGGGCCAATTTTCTACCGATACCGAACAGGATTGGCCCCTGATTGTGTACTCCGACTCCATCCTCGAGTTCTGGATTGATGGTGTGCATTACTTCGGCGGAGACTTCTACTCTTTTCGCAAGGCACCTCCTGTGATTCGTCTCGGCCCTGGCGAGCACACTATCGATGTCCGCCTCGTGTATGATGTGAGAGTTGGAGAGGCGAACTTCAACATCGCGATTGAGCTGGCGAGTGGGTCGTTGGAGGTCGTTTCCAAAGGTATTGTAATGGCGGATGTATTAGACGGGTCACTCGCAAGTTCGTTGGCATCAGTCACTGTCCGAAACAACAAAGCTCAGGATCTTGAGATCTTGAGTGTAGAGCCAGCTCTGAATGTAAGTAGGTTGTTGTGCACTAGACTTAGATTATCTGCTGTATTCCCCTCTAGTTTCAAACCAGACCTAGCTAAAAGACCAGGACTCTGCTACAACCGTGATGCGGAAATCTAGCGTCGTCATATCCGCCGGACAAACCAGACCAATACTCTTCGATGTCACACTAGGTGACCCGAGTACTCCATCCATTGGAATTCGCATACAGTACCGCCAAGTCAAACCTGCCAGCTTTCCGTCTTTTCTAGAAGTCTCTCAGACACTCACTCATCGTTCAATCTATGAGCCACACAAGATTACCTACCTCCATCCAGGTTCTATTCTGTCCTATGCTATGTTAAGGCCACCCTCCAAAAAGGCGATTCAAGGTTCCAACAAGATATCAACCTTTCCCATACTTTTGGGACTGCATGGAGCTGGAGTCGAGGCAGATAATGATATGGTGGCGCATGCTCTTGACCCTGTTCCAGATCTCAAAACTTGGGTTCTCTTCCCTACTGGTGTGACGCCGTGGAGTGGGGATGATTGGCGTAAGCAATGAAAAAGTGCAGTTGAGAAGCAAAACTGATGACAAAATCATAGATAACTGGGGTTTTGCGGATGTAGAGGCTGCTGTCAACTACATCCCCAAATGGGTTGAAGCTGTGGAATGGCAAGGCCCTGGTGCTGATATTGATCGTTGGCTTGTCATGGGGCACTCGAATGGTGGTAAGTCTTTCCGAGCTTGGCGTAAAGGCGTATGTATGTGTCCATACTAATTCGTATAAGGCCAAGGGGCCTGGTATACATTGACTCATCGACCAAGCAAAGTCATCGCCGCTGCCGCTCTCTCCGGATATTCATCTATACAAAGTAACGAGACCAGCCTTTCGCCAAAGTGTGTAATGTTGCTGACATTATCTAGACTACGCCCCATATGTTCTTTGGCAGCCCATGGACCCGCAACGCTCTGCCATTCGCGACGGCACCTTGAATAGCTACCGCCACGAACTGCTCATGGAAAACTGCAAAGGCATCCCAATCTTGCAGCAGCACGGTGCACTGGATGACAACGTACCAACGTATCATTCTAGGCTTCTCAGCCAGCTTCTACTCCAAGCTAACGGAACTTCTCGATACTACGAGCTGCCAGACAAGGGTCATTGGTTTGATGGCATTATGACCACTCCACCCCTAATCGATTTCTATAACGAGCAAACAGGTAAGACGCTTGGGGATCAAGAATTGCAATCATTCAGCCTGGTCGTGGGAAGTCCCGCGGACACAGGCTCGAAAGGAGGCTTTCGGGTGACCCAACTTGAGACGCCTGGTCAGTATGGCAAAGTAGACGTCGTGTTCGATGAAGCAACGGCAACATACCGAGTGACTACCTCGAATGTGTTGAGCCTGGAAGTTGACGACCGGCGGTTTCCTTCTGGGCTTTTTCTGATCATAGACGGTCAAGACTATCATGAGCTTGGTGGACCGTTACGGCTTCAGGAAGATAAAGTCGATCTTTGGAGAGCTACAGACGGGCAATGGAAGGTTAGTCAATGGTCTTTATTACTGTGCTTAGTTATGAGTTCCCGTGCGCTCTTTCACCGCTCCTCGAGGGACTTCGACGTTCTCTTGAACACATGAGTATCGTATTACTCAATACCGCAATCAGTATTCCAAGGAGCTCAAGCAATAGCAAGAGAGTGTACAGGGATCTATGACGAGGCGCTGTAGATGGATATATTCTAATGAGTCTAGGTCGATAATAAACAGCCCAATCTCCTGCTCCGCAGCGGCCGGCAACTTGGGGCTATGGACGCCATACTACGAACGTCTGGCCACTTTTCCATCCGATACCAGCGCAGTGAGGCCTCGGGTATAGCACTTCAGATCTCCCGCAACCTCTACCAATACTTCTCTGCCGACGCCGCCATTGTGGAAACTAGAAAGCAAACGGATCACGCTCCGGGCAATGTCATCACTGTTGGCATTGGCGGCGATGTGCATGCTGGCGCCCATCCCTTCTTCCCCATTGAACTGTCATCGTCTGGCCTGTCGATTCGAGAGCCTGGCGGCCGGATGAGGGAGCATGGCGGTGGAGGGGGGCTGTCGGCCATCTTCTTGCGTCCTCTACCCGACGAGCGGCTCGAGCTAGTGGTGTGGGGAGTGAATAAGGCGAGCCTGGCCGTTGCGGCTCGGCTCGTCCCGATGCTGACCGGCGTCGGGCAGCCGGATTTTGTGGTGATGCGGCAGGACTGTCTGTGGAAGGGGGTCGAAGGTGCAGTGGCGATGGGCTTCTTCGACCACGAGTGGAATGTCACGAAGACGGCCGTCTTGCGCTGAGGGCCCTGTAGGTTGGTGAAGTGGAATAGCTGCCCGTAGACATAATCAATTACACGGTAAGGGTGCAGCGAGCCCGTGGTGACGTCGTTGGCCGCCCGCACGGCGCGTCTTGTTGTTCCGGATGGAGGATAAATATCGCGTCTCGCCCTCCACCTGCTTCCTTCCGCACCCACAACACACACGCTCCTTCATCGCCCACACTCCTTGACTCTCTCGATTTTGCCTTCATCTTGGGTCTGCTACTTAGTCCAGTTCTGCTGTAATCTAGTGCGCTGCTTACTGCGCGACGGCGCCTGTCGCATCTACTTGCCAGTTCCAAGGACGCAGTTCGTCCAGAAGGCGGACCTGCCTCTCGTCAACATCGTCGGCCTTGCCTCCCCCACGCTGCCCTCAATCCTTTCCTAGCTCACTCAGCGGGCGGCCGGCAGCAGCTGCTGACGCCGACTGCATTGCGGAGGAACATATCTGCCATCTGGTCTTCTCGTCTTGTCTGCCCTCTTCTCTTCTCCATCCATCTGCTTTGGCAATCTACCGCCACAGCCTTGTTCTCCATCACATTGCATAGCTTCACCACCGGGTCAGGTAAAGTAAGTTGGTGTTTGCCTACTGTTGTCTGATTGTATCTTACAACGCAACCCCAAGGGCTTATCTCGTCGGCACCTCCGTCATCAACCCCATCTCTCACATCTTTCGCCAACTCAACGCCTGTGAGGGAAATTCGCCATGAGCAACGCAAATATTTCATCCGAGGGATCTCCCACCCCGCGCAAGACGTCCCGCTTCAGCGTCCACGAGGACTTGAAGATCGACACCTCTGCGGAGACGCTTGCTACGGTGGTAGGCGCTGATACCTTCCGTGCCATCTACTCCGACAGCCCACCCCGCATGCAATCTTATTACCAGTTGACATCCAACATGCAGGGTGTCAAGCGTCCTGGTTCTACCATTCCAGAGGGTCTTCTCCCGCTGACGACTTCAAAGCTCGGCAATCAGGGTAGAGCTCCTCTCCGCAACGCCCCGCTCAAGGTCAGTCACGCACTCCGAGCTTACTTTAGCAACTCACTAACTCTTCTAGAAGCAGAAAGTCGAGACCGAAGCCGTCCCCGCTGAGCAACAGGAGACTATGTACGACAGTCTGTTGGCTCGCCTGAACGACCACCAGAACACCAAGCCGCCGACCATGGCTTCCTCTGAGTTGGATAACAGCTTGAACATTCCTGTCCGCGGTGGGGAGTACGACACCTCATCTCGAACCTCGAGCGGCTCCATCCCGATCACTCCGGCCAGCGACAGGTTCGTTACCACGCCGACCACGGACCCAGACATGGACACTACCCACAACCCTAACTCTTCCGAGTTCATTCGTCTCCGCAAGGAGCTTGAGGCAACACGAAGCAAACTTGCCCGCGTGGACCAAGAACTCCATGCTACCCGTCTCACCGCGTCTACCTTCAACCAGGCCCTGGGAACGCCATCCGAGGCCGACTTTCCGCAGCACTACAAGGGAGACATTACGGAGCACACGATCAGCAAGCTACAGAATGCACTGAACGCAGCCACCCGCCCAGTGGCTCGTCAGGAGAGCTGGCCGATTCAAGACGATGCCCGCTCTGAGACGAGCGAGGCCATGTCAGCCGGGGCGTTCAACCGTGGCCAGGCTATCTGGGGCAATGGCATGCGGCCAGCCTTGGGCATTAATGGTCCTCATGCTGGTCAACAGCAGCAATACCCGGCACCCACTCCAATCGGCAACAACTGGGGCAACGGGAACGGCGTTCGACCCTCCTACAACACCAACGTCAATCTTGGCATGACTGCACAGCCGTACAGCGCCATGCCCGCTCATCAGCATCGCCCATCAAGTGGCCCTCGCATGGACAACTATCGCGGCAACCAGTTTCTAAACGAGCCCACACATTTCCCCTTGGATCGTAACAATCGAGGGGCTATTGGAGGCATGAACCCTCCCAGCCGTCCAAACTCCGCATTTGACGCACGCTATGGTGGTCAATACGCCCAGTATTCTCCGTCCTCGATGGCCACCGCTGGAAGCTTGAGCCCCACCACCCTAGGTCAGATGGGAATGCCTCCCATGGGCGTTCCCGGCATGTATCCGCCTGTCAACAACCCGCACGCTTTCGCGTACCAGCAGCCGATCGGAACCATGGGTACTAGGCTGTCTCCTGAAGCAGCGGAGTTCAGTGTGGATGCAATGGCACCGACTCCATGGAATGCTCAGGTGAACGTGGCCCACAATTTGGCGAGAGTTCTGACTGACCTCAGCCTCGATCAGCCCGTTTCTAATGCCGGCAGCGGCTGGATGAACCCGCAAGAGCCCATGAATTATCGTCGTCTTCTCGACCGCAACATGAACTGCGACTGGAAGTATATTGTCGACAAGATCGTCGGAAACAATGACCAGCAGGCCTCAATTTTCCTCCAGCAGAAGCTCAAGGTAGGCACGGCAGAGCAGAAGTTCGAGATCGTGGAAGCCATCATTGCACAGGCGTATCCCTTGATGGTCAACCGCTTCGGCAACTTCTTAGTTCAGCGCTGCTTCGAGCACGGCACAGCCGAGCAGGTGATTGCCATTGCCAACGCCATCCGTGGCAACACTCTCACGCTCAGTATGGATGCCTTTGGCTGCCATGTCATCCAGAAGGCCTTTGATGCCGTCCCTGAGGAGTACAAGGCTATCATGGTCCACGAATTGCTCCGCCGAATCCCCGAAACTGTCATCCACCGCTATGCCTGCCACGTCTGGCAGAAGCTGTTCGAGCTTCGCTGGAGCGACTCCCCTCCACAGATCATGAAGTATGTCAACGAGGCTCTTCGTGGTATGTGGCACGAAGTTGCCTTGGGCGAAACTGGTAGTCTCGTGGTCCAGAACATCTTTGAGAACTGCCTCGAAGAAGACAAGGTTAGTTGCTTCTGACACTCTTACTGAACGCTGCTAATCTGATCAACAGCGCCCCTGCATCAACGAAGTCCTCGCTAGTATTGATGTTATCTCTCATGGCCAGTTCGGTAACTGGTGCATTCAGCACATCTGCGAACACGGAGCCCCAGCTGACCGAAACCGCGCCATCGATCACATTCTGCGCTTCGCCACTGAGTACAGCATGGACCAGTACGCTTCCAAGGTCATTGAGAAGTGCCTCAAGATTGGTGGCAACGAATTCCTCGATCGCTATCTCGAGCGAGTCTGCGAAGGTCGTGCTGATCGTCCTCGAATGCCACTCATTGACATCGCTGGAGACCAGTTTGGCAACTACCTGATCCAGTACATCTTGACCCATTGCGGCACACAGCACCGTGAGATTGTTTCCAATCACGTTCGCAAGCACATGGTCTCTCTCCGCGGCTCCAAGTATGGCTCTCGTGTTGCCATGCTCTGCTGCAACCCCGCCTTCACCACTCGTCCCGGTCCTCCTGCTGGCATGCAGCTGAACCGCTACAACTCCGGCACTTCCAACCGTGGTGGATCAGCCTATGGCGCCTTCCGTGCCAGCTAGGCGCATCGTCTATCCTTTGGTCTACCGTCTGGAAACTTGTCTACCCGCTTGGCGCCCACTCGTTCCCCGATCTCCCGAAAAGCGGACCATTAATTTCGACCACTTACGATCCGATGTCCACTGGCTTAACTCGATTTTGTTTCTTAGTCGTCTCTTCATCTCGAGAGGCTGTCTTGGTATACGAACTCGACGTTCGCCTCGTAGCGCATTTACCATGCTCGAGAATCCTCATCTCATGGTTGGGATATGGTAAAAGCGTGTACTTTCTATGGTCACAAGTTGGTTGACGGTATCTTTCTGGAAACACTGTTACACTCAGCAGCTTTCAAGTCTATGTTGCATTTCCTTTTACCAACTCAAAACCTTCTCCTTCGCCATCTGATAGGCATGGAGCTGAGGTTTCTCTCTCACTCTGTGGCTGTTTGGATTCCGAATCACAATCTGGAGGTTCGACCTAACCGGAATCTTACGGCTTAACGGTTTCTGGACTCATTCGTGGATCCATTCATGTGGGGGTTCTCTTTTTGACAACATGTCTTATTGTTCTGCTTGCTGAGTTGGAGCCAACGGTGTCGAGGGCACACGTAATGCGGTGGTGTGCGGGACAGGTTCATTTGCTTTACTGGAGTTTGCTTAATCATAAAACCCCAAAAAAACATTGATAGAAAAACCAGGAGGCTAGTCACCCGCTGACGGAATATATGCAATCCTCATGCTGCTGTCTTCTGCAAAGTGACTGTTTAGACTCGAGAATATGATGAGAGAACTTTGAGGTTCTTGCTGAATTCTAATTTCGTGCCGAATGGAGAGGCTACGTCCCTAGGATAGTGAACAATGACCGGCTGATAGTGGTTCCATGATGCTGTGCCGTGTCCCAAGGAATGACCTGATGGCTTCCCTAAGCGAGACGGCGTGGGCGAATGAAGACACACCCCCGACTTGGGACCGAACGCCTTCACCGCAGACCGCATGACATCAACGCCCTCCCCCCAACAATTTATTCACTAAGGCCAGCGAGCTTCCCGTGTATCGTCATGGCATCCTCTCTGCACGTCAACGGGGACCGGCGGCCCAGCAACACCAGACACCCCACCGCGCCTCCCACCATGATGAACTCTCACTTCGCCCCTGTAGGAGAGAACCCCAGCCGGGAGCAGTACGAGCATGGCATCCAGGTCATCGACGAGGACAAGGAGTTCAAGTGAGTGTCTTCCAGCGCGCTGTCCGGGCTCTTCACAATGGCATTTACAGACGTAGAAGCTAACATCGGGGCACTGCAGCCAGCACCTCTCCACATACCTCAGCATCGAGAAAATCATACCCGCCGGCTTCAACTACCACCTGATCTCCGTCTTCGGCTCGCAGTCGACCGGCAAGTCGACGCTCCTAAACTACCTCTTCGGCACCGAGTTTGGCGTCATGTCGGAGCAGGAGCGGCGGCAGACTACGAAGGGCATCTGGATGAGCAAGAACAAGCGCGTGAGCGCGGTCAAGGACGCGAACAGCATGGCGGATAATATTCTCGTCATGGACGTGGAGGGCACGGATGGGCGGGAGCGCGGCGAGGACCAGGATTTCGAGCGCAAGAGCGCGTTGTTCGCGCTTGCGACGAGTGAGGTGCTCATTGTGAATATTTGGGAGCATCAGGTCGGCTTGTATCAGGGGGCCAATATGGGGCTGTTGAAGACGGTGTTTGAGGTCAATTTGCAGCTGTTTATCAAGGATAGCAAGTATGCGCTTTGCCTTTCTTATTCTTGTTTCGAGGTTTCTATGCATTTGGGTTTGGACACGTAATGCTAATACGGTTACAGGACTATTGCGAAGACGCTTCTGTTTTTCGTTATTCGAGATCACATTGGTACGACGCCCATGTCTAACCTGCGGAACACCCTCCTCCAAGACCTGTCTCGGATATGGTCGACGCTCTCGAAGCCTAAGGGCCTCGAGAACTCGCGGATAGAAGATTACTTTGATTTTGCCTTCTGCGCGCTACCACACAAGATCCTACAACCGGAGAAATTTGAGGAGGAGGTGGAGAAGCTCAGCCATCGGTTCAGAGAAGGCTATAATGATCCTAAGAAGAGCGGGTTGCTGGACGAGGGATCGCTCCCCGTTTTCCTACCCCAGTACCACCGGCGGATTCCCGCCGACGGCTTTCCGGTATATGCGGAGGGCATCTGGGATCAGATTGTGAATAACAAGGACCTGGACCTACCAACGCAGCAGGAGCTGCTCGCACAGTTCCGATGCGACGAGATTTCCCGAGAGGTTCTCGTTGCTTTTGACGAGACTATCACGCCGCTAGAGGATAAGCAGGCTGAAGGTGTGAGGCTAGGACAGCCGACTGTGCTTGCGGGGCTTGGTCCTGCTATGAACGTAGCCCGATCGACTATACTAAAGGACTTCGAGACCAATGCGAGCAGATACCACAAGGGCGTGTATACTCGAAAGCGAGCGGAACTGGAGAGCAAAGTCGATACTCGACTCAAAGCACTATTCCAAAAGCAACTCAGTGCGGCTAACAAAGCCGGAGTGGAACAATTCAGCAGTGCCGTCAGTGCGGCGGTCAAGAGTGGGCAGAAAAAAGGAAACAACTACGACTTTGCGCACATCGTGGACTCAGAGAAGGCCAAGGCCCTGGCGAAGTTCGAGGAGGATGCACAGGCTGTACTGGTCCAGGGCGCGTCTTGGAGCACGTACCAGGCCGATCTGACTCTCTACAAGAAAGACTTGGAAGAGGTCTCCGCGCGGTTGCGGAAAGATGAGATGCGGCGCCTTGCTACGCGAGTTGAGCGATGGGTCCGGTCGAGGCTGGGCGAGTCGGTTGGTTTGGAGTTCAATAAGCTGGGCACTGGCCGGGGAGGATCTGGCGCTCCAGAGCATGGAGATAGACCAGCGACGGAAAAGGACCTTTGGGACCGGATATGGGCCGTCTTCACCGAGACTGTTGAGAGTGCTGAGGGCCGGTTCACAGATCGGGCACGCAGCTTCGATGCAAGCCCTGATGAAGTCGAAGTCGGGCTTTGGCGACTGCGGCGGAAGTCGTGGGGTGTATTGAGGGCGAAGATTGACGAGGAGGTCATGGAAGGCAATATCCTCCTCAAGCTTCGGGAGAAGTATGATTACCTGAAACTGCTCAACGACATATGCTAACGCTGAACTCCAGCTTCGAGGACAAATTTCGCTACGATGAGTCCGGCGTCCCCCGCATCTGGCGCCCAACCGACGACATCGAGGGTCTCTACACCAAAGCGCGTGAATCAACTGTCACCATCATCCCGCTCCTCGCCCGGTTCAAGCTTGCAGCTACCTCCGCGCCACCACCTCTCGACGCTTGGATCGGCAGCGCACCCGCCTCTACTTCCTCGGCCGACGAAGAGGACCTCGCGCCTATCGGCGGCGTTGACGAAGACGAAGGGAAGAGCCTCGAGGAAGAGATGACCGTCCTTAATGACACCAAGATGCAGGATCTGCTAGTAAGATTCAAGAAGACGGCAGATGGCGTCTACGTTGAGGCAAAGCGCAGTGCGATCGGGGGTATGACACAGGTGCCGCTCTATTTCTATGGTTTGCTTCTTGCGCTGGGTTGGAACGAGATCGTTGCTGGTACGCCTAATTTCCCTTCTTTGCGCCTTCATTTCAGCAATGCTAATGTGGACAGTCCTACGAAACCCTCTCTACTTCGTCTTCCTCATTCTCATTGGTGTCGGTGCCTACGTCACCTACACACTCAACCTTTGGGGTCCCATGGCGCGCATGACCAACGCCGCGAGCAACCAAGCACTCGAAATTGGAAAGGAAAAGCTGCGCGAGTTCTTAGCAAACACGGAGACGGGGAGGCAGGCGGTGGCGATGAGTGGGAGGGGGGAGAGTATTGGGATGGAGAGGTTAGATCGGCAGGGAAAGAAGAAGGTGGAGAGTGAGGATGAAGATGAAATATGAAACATACGGTCAGTACTTGGATGGGTAGGGTCAGGGATAGCTGTAACAGTCAATGTGGGTATGGTCTTCATCACGGACATGGGATTAGGCATTCATTCTACTCGAGGCGTGGCTTTTCTGATGATTGTACTGTGTGATATTGGATCCCTCTTACTTAGTGTATAACTGCTGTGTCACGTTGCAGGAGGGCGAGTTTCGGGTCGATCAAACGGTGTGGAAAGCTTCATCTGCATTTGTCCTTCATCTACGCAGGTACGTAGATTCGAACTGTGGTAGTGGGCTGGACCTGCTTCCCAACTTCACCTCACGCCCCTCGCGCAGGTCCAATATAAACCAATTCTAATTTGGGATATAGCTCATTTCAGCGCAATCTGAATGGTGGAGGCCGGGGCTGACGCCGCCCGTCTCCCGGCCCCAGAAGAACTATCCCTCACTACTCCATGGAACTTGTTTCCTCTATCAGAGGAAAATATCAGAACGAATCCCTAGACGCTGAACCGGGATATCCCCCGCCCCCACGATAACTAGGTAGGAGGAGGGGTGGGGTACAGCACCACGGTTCCGTCTGCAGCTGTCGTCCTACGCCACCCGATCCAGTACGACTGCAAGCCCGGAAAATAGTGGAACTGACGACGCTGCTTCCTTGATCGTGCTTTATTGACATGTGGGTGAGAGGCGGTTAAGTCCATCCCTTGCTGTTCTGCGCTGCGACGTTCGAAGCCGGGGCGTTAATTCTTGTGATATGTTCCTTCAAGACCACGAGACCGGCCGGCTTCGAAAGGCCTCGGGAATGACTCCAATTCAGCTCCTACGTAGGATAAGGCGGTGAGTCTGGTCACGCTTGCCGACAGCGCAGAGCCACGCTGGAGGAAGCGCTTTCTGACGATACGTGTGGTGCGTGGTCACGGCATGGCGTCTCATTTCTCACTTCACCAAAGTCGCGGTGACGTTTTAAACTCTGCGAGATAGCTCCGATCTCTTCGCACTCACTCCCTACTGGCGACATTTTCTGCCTGGCATACTTCAACCCTACATCACCTCTTCCTTCAGTCTACGTCGATCCACCTCGTCAATACAATCACCGCCAATTCACCGGACCTCCTCGCTAGCCAAGCCGACCGCGCGCCAACCCAATCCCCCCAGACTCTCTTCATCATGAAGCTCGTTCCCCTCGGCGTCTTCGCCGTCGTTCAGCTGCTCTTGGGCCAGGCCTCTGTCGACGCCGTCGAGTTCGACCCCCAAGTGCAGCTAGTCGACGTTTCCGGCACGCATCAATTCCAGCCGCCGGGAGTGGGCGATCTTCGTGGGCCCTGCCCGGCTCTGAATGCATTGGCGAACCAGTGAGTGTTTTTGGATCGTAGAAATTTGGGGTATGGTGGCTAATGACTTTCAGTGGCTTCATTCCGCACAACGGCATCGCTACTATTGACGAGCTGGTCAATGCATCTATGAATGGTAAGTTGAATTCGTGGCGGGGTAAAAGGCGGCTCAGACGATCTCTTCTTGGGGATTGGGATTAGATCATAGCGCTTTCAATAGTGGCAAAAGATGTGCATCTAGCTTAGTCTCCTGAATTTTCTTTCTGGTCTGCTTGTTCATCTGGCTAACCTCTTAGTCTTCGGCCTGGGATACGATCTAGCTCACCTTGCTTCCATCTATGGCACGGCAATGTCAGTCTCTACAGATCTCTACCACATGTCCATCGGCGGCCCGGCTCCCCGAGGTTCTACTCCAGCCGATGCGGACGTCACCCTGCTGGTCAATCCCGGGGGCCTTAGCACAACCCATGTCGCCTTTGAACACGATAGTTCTGTAACACGAATCGATAAATACATCGCCCCCGATGGTGACGCTTCTACTATGTCTCTGGACCTATTCAAAAAACTATATTATAGACAGCAGGGGCTTCCAGCCGACCAGGTCGACTACAACCTCGCGATCCTCAATGACCACCGAATGCAGCGGACTTTCGACAGCCTACATCAGAACCCGAACTTTTTCCTCTCGCCGTTCGCTGGCTTGATGCACGTGGGAGCTACGCATGCCCTCATTTGGCAATGTTTCGCGAACCGGAGCGCCGAGTATCCTGAGGGCAGGCTGAATCGCGAGACGCTCCTGTCCTTCTATGGCGTTGAGTGGAGCCATCACTTTACCGGGAAACACCTGGTCTACGTAAGTGCACTCCCTATAGTCTGGATCTGAGAAGCCCTCTTGCATCCGCTGGCTCAGTCTACAATGCCTCGGATGCAACCCAATGCGCCTCTTAATCCGTTGTTCCCTAAAACCCGTCCATCTAATACCTCCCCCACAGACACCAGGCTGGGAGCGCATCCCTGCCTCCTGGTACCGCCGCGCCCTCAGCGACCCCTACACGGCCCTCCACACCAGCGACGACCTCCTCGCCGCAGCCTCTCAGCACCCGGACCTCATCGACAAGTACAGCATGGGCGGCAACGTCAACGGCGTGGACACCTTCATCGTCCTCGAAGCCGACAGCCTCACCAACGGCGTCTACAAGCGCTCCGAGCTCCGCAACGACCACAACCTCGTCTGCCTCGGCCTCATCGCTGGGCTGCTGCTCAGCCCGGAGTACCTCAGAGAGTACTACCAGGACTACGAGCTCAATGTGTGGCCGACGCTGATGATGCGCCTGCCGCCGCTGTTTACGGATCTGAACTGTAAAGGCCTGGATAGTGTGGAGGAGAGGTTGTTGGAGATGTATCCGGGGTATAATCTGAGTCTGGGTCGTGATATCTGGTGAGGTTGATGGGTGGGTATGCTGGCCTTCTCTTCTTCTGACTATCGGCTGTAGAGGCGGGTTAGGCGGGGCTTGCTGGCGTTGCGGGCGTCTGATATCTGGGCGGGGTGGTTGAGGTGGCGGGATGGGTAGCTGCCTTCGTGCTATGTGGAGGAAGGCTGCGGCTGCTTCTAATGCGGCTGTTTCTGATGCGGTCGAGTTGATAGGAGGGATAGACTGGATGAAACACGGTTCCTCTATTATGAAAGATTGCTTCAAATGGTGAACAACGTGATTCCCTTGACACATGCCCTGGCTATATTCCTAAGGGTCCTCGCCGGTCGATTAGTACTACCAGAAGCACGCGGTGAGGCGGCATAGGGAGGAACTAAACCCTCGGAGGCTTATTAGGCGGTTAAGCTAGGATTGCGAAGGCGATATAAAGAAAGGGGAGGGTGAGGGAACAGGAGGATAGAATTTGGACTTCTACTACCAGCTCCAGTGAATTCTAAGGACTTTTGATTAGCTTTGCTGTATATAATTGGGGAAGGGTTTAAGAATAGATTAATGCTTAGGGGGGAAGAGGCAAGATTACTATAGCATGTAGGCGCGTGCATGCGGTGGTCTAGCGCAGATAGCAAGGCCAACTAATTCAGCGATTAAAAAAGTGTAGTACAGAGTGTAATTATAATAGAAGAAAATTGGCGCTTACTATAAGAAATACTTTTGTCCATGTATGCTGCGAAAGCATAGCTACAAACAGCTTCTCGGTTAAATTGAAGAGTGGTAGATATTTAACCCGGAAACAGTCCTTTGCGTCTAGTGTTTTAAGTTTTCCTCGGTGTCCAATTAGCGCTGCCTTTAGTGTTGCCGGTTCCTGGAATAGTTGTCTGAGTCGCCATTGTGATTGCGATTCTGAATTCTGCGATTACTTCTAGTAGTCTCTGGCGAATAGGGCCGGGTCTCAGGCTCCGATGCATGTACAAACTCATGTGCGTATGGCTTGGAATCAGCTTGTTATCTCTCCTGTGCACATCGCCCGAAATCCGGCGATACCAAAACGCCGCTTTGCTGATGTCGATCTGGAGCGGCTAGCCAACGCATCTGTCAGCGCTGTCCTTTGAACGCCTTGACAAGAATGAGGATCACGTCGCACACAAGAGCTAAGAAGAGCTTTGTGTTTGCTTGGACGGTGTCAATGACGATGGCTGGTGCTGAACAAGGATCGAATATAGAAAGAGTAGTAAGGAAAGCTTTCGAGACTGCGTCGGCAACAGCCAGAGTACTTGAGACGGGAGCTTTCCAAAGCTTGAAGCTGATGATGTGTTCTACCGTTGATGCATTGATTGTAGGAAGGCCGAAAGAGGCGACGACCGCGGTGCAGACTTCAGCTGCCAGGGTACCTTTAGTAGGGGATAAAACCGGTATGAAATCAGCGCCGTGATTGGAAAGCGTTGCCCGGGTGACGATTCTCTTGTATATCTGTAGCGCATCTAGAATGGCTTTCTCCACTTTCATATCAATATTGATGACTTGGGTGGCGATAAAAGATATTCGGACCTTTTCATCGTCAAAACACCTTCTGGTTGCATCTGAGAGCGCTCTGAGAGACTCCGGATCACCTGCAGCTCTACGATCAGCGAGTTGTGAGTAGACACTTGGGATGTGACCATCCGACTATCGCATCAAACCTTCCGTCCTTGACTGATAGTAGCTCGTTCTCTATCAACATCATTCGTTCGCGAAACCGATCTTCGGCATAGTCGTCCATGATAGCAGAGATCTCGGCTTCGGCTGGAGACCTTCCACTCTTCTTCAGCTCTCGCCACTTCTTTCATGCTTGCTCGTTCTTGAATACATCCTTTTTCGTCGCTACAACGACGATAGGAACGTCTTTTGCAAACCTCGATACAGTCTTGAAGAGCTCAATAGTTGCTCTGTGTTGTACGGACGGTACCAAGGTCTAAACAAAACCTGGATATTTATTCATTAGACCTACACAGCATAAGAGTGTTCAAAGACGCACCAGGTGGCATGAAGGCGATTGTAGATTTCGGTGTATCAGAGCACTTTTTGACAAACTTCTCGACCTCTTTTGTACCGCCAGCTTCAAATCCTCCTGAATCGTGGATAAGCAAGTCGGGCCGATTGGGATTTGGTAAGGCACGTTCGACGTTATGAGCCCCCGGTTTCTGTCCGTAGTGGTGGTCTGTCTTCAGTTAGCGTTCATTCAGTTCTGTATTGTGAGATGCCATCTCGTACCACTTCCGCTCCAAAGACAGCATTAATCAATGAGAATTTCCCCACGCCGGTATTTCCATAAACAAGAATGCGTAGGGGACCTGGTTGTTCGAGCTTTGAAGTTTGGCGGTCGTCCTAGAACTCGCATTGCCATTCCAGAGCAAGGATGTGCCTCTTCCAATTGTAGATGTTCTGCTAGTCCTCAAACGTAAAATTGTCGCTGTCTAAAAGCATATAGGGGAAGGTATCAAGGATCATGTAGACCGAAGGATGCAGGATAGTACCTTGAGGAGCTACTTGTGTAATTAGCAGAGTGCCTATAAAGCCAGAATTGACTTCCACATGACGCGCCGAATAAACAATAACCCCGTAATTCCCCGTTCAAAGCAAACATCTGTCTCAAGTTCCTGATCCATTACACCGCGTTGTCGCGATTGAGATGAACAGAATATCGGTTGCTATACTTCGCTAGCTCGTGAACTTTTCGGAGGCCTTGCATTTCAGCCACAACCCCGTTGTCGGCGGTGCAAGACCACATGTCCTTACCCTTTCCATCAACATCGTTGTCCGGAAAGAGAACGGCAATAGGGTCGTCGATGGGAGCCTGGCCACCAAAGGTTCCGTCAAAACGCAGCTCTAGGCCTTTAGCTTTACTCTTAAGTAACATCTACTGTAGAGGATACAGAGATAGCCCATCCTTAGCAGCGGACTCTCCTACATCGAGGTGAGCACCAAGGAACCTAGAAGATGTTAAGAAGGCTCTTCGCGATAGAACTGAACTGGTGCTAACTTGGCTTGAATAAGGCTGCGGTCACATGGTATGGCTCTATTGAGTTCGGAGGAGAGGCACTCAGGAGAGAGATCCTTTCTACCCTCGCTTAGAGCATGCGATTGACGGAAGTGCTGAATTGAGTCGTTGAAGCTGATATCATACAAGAAATGATCATTGACGGCCTTGACAGTATCGAAAACTCCTATAAAACGGATTATAGGAGCCGGCCGTGTCTTTTCTGCGAGATACTCGTGAGCTTGACCAGCTCCTTGCGCTGATCTTCTTTGGAGATCTTTGTACCTCCTCAAGCCACCAGCAAAGTCTGATTTGAAGGCCGGTGTTCCGGCAGACGTCAGTGCCCTAAGATGGTGCAACAGGCCAGCAACCGCTCGGACGACGTATGCACCTCGGCTAAACCCATAGAGCCAGATCTCATTTCCTGGATGCCCTGAAGCCGTTCGTATACAGCAATACTCGTAGACTTCACTGATTTGGTTCACACAATCTTTGCCGGAGATATTAGCAGCCAGACGGGAGAGCGGGTGCATCTTCTCGTCAGAGCCGATCCCGGGGAAGTATTTTTTCTTTTGGACGAATTGTCGATTGACACTATCGACGGACATGCCGTCCTTAGCGCTCGAGCAAATCCGATAGACTTTGCTGATGTTGTTGAAATGCCGGCCATGTGGACCATCCGGAGTGCATGATGTCCCATCAACACCAATAATCAGCCGAGTCGGCAGCAAATTCGCGTTGAAGTAATGACCGCTTGCATCCAAGGGAGTCGCGTTCGCGTTTGTGTTCGATGCCTCGGAACCCATCGTGTTGGATCAAAGAGAATCATAGCGGGGATGGTCTAGACGCACTACCGACCTGATAGAGTATAACGTGGGTAAACAATTTAGTGCGAGAAGTTGATTAGAAAAATTGAAAATCCTCCTGAAGGATTACCGTCGTATCCTACAGGGACATTTTGATCTTATATTGACTTCGATTTGCCGCCTTCCTGCTCTATCGTTTCCGTCTCTCCGCCTCTTTGACGCGCACCATGGCGCGTGTGGGGGAAAGTAGGATGCATTACCTGTTTCTGAAAAGTTCAGTCGGGAGTTAACGCATTCATACGATCGCTATACCAATCAAATATAAGAACCCTCCTAGACTGATTTCGGCAACAGCGTAGAAGAAACTCAACTATCAGTTGCCATAGAAGATCTTTAAGACAGATGGAATAGGCCTGATTCTAGAGCGGTATACTATCTTGTGCAAAAGCACTTAGCATCTGATGTGTCAAGTTTGGGGCTGAGGTCTACATTCTCGTGGTTGAAACATGTTGTTATGATGGGACTGTTCATAGAGCCACCGCAGTGGTGCAAATACCGTGTGGTCAGGTTGAGGGATCTAGATCTTCGTCGAACTCTCTATTCTTGACGATTCGATGCCTGCGCTGTCTTAATAAATGAGAGCGAATGCGGAAATACCAGTAGCCTAGCCTGGCTTCACCAATCCATATGGTGGGTAACCAATCGGGGAGGCCGTCGTGGCTGAACGGATGCGTTCCTGCTTTAGGTACTATGGCCGCATAGTTTCCATGAATTAGAGCGGCGCTTCGAGAGTAGATGGTTGAGGAGAAGAGGGATGAGAGTTGGAAGCAGAGACAAACGGGTACTCCTGGTCCGTGCACGAGGCGTTCGCTAAGCCACACTCTCCACTTCAGCCCCAGCCTTCCAATTTCCTACCCATTCTAACATCCAACTCGACGTTGTCCATGTCATCTCATGGACGATAAAGATGAGTCAGTAGTATATTACCAAAGAGGGGAGTCTAGATATCTTGAGTCTCTACGCGCAAGCTCAGCACATGTCTATATCGCTTCGCTGTCATCATCCACCGCGACGCATACTGGAAGAAGAAAGAGAACGCTATGGCTTTGGATTCTATCAGAAATTTGATGACATTACCATCTACCATCTCCAATGTAACAAGCAAACCTCACGGGGATCTTGCTTCCATTCACGGCTCACCTGATCCACACGATGGACAACAACGTTGCGACTGGTGTAAACGGTTGCATATGCTCTGGTTTAAAAACTGGCCTCAGCTTCCCCATCTGGAAGAACAGGGGGAAATTCACAAGATGACACACAAAAGAAAACTCGCTGATTTGTTATCAGAGGCTGATTGTCCCCTATGCCAACTCGTCAAAGCCGTGTTTTCGCAGGAGCTGGGATTTCCGATTGAAGAAATGTTAGGAGTTCCAAGCGCCTCATCTTCAGAGAATCAGGGCCTAGAGTATGAGGAAGCCCCTTGGTTTCATCCAAGTCACAAGGCATGGAGTCCCAACTACACAGCTACGCTACAGGTGACGCTCGAGCCCGGATCACCAAGAAGGCGAGTAATATCAATTCGGAGATATCCAAGTGATGAATCGGGTTATGCTCGACAAAAGCCAAATCACAAGCCCAGAGAGATTCCGCCTATGGTCGACATCACCCTCATCAAACAATGGTTGAATCTATGCAATACGGGTTGCTTTACCGTATGTGCTCCGGACCCGATCGTTCCGAAACCCAATTGTCCGATCTTCATGATTAACGTCAATTCGAGGAATGTGGTACCCGCTTTCCAAGGAAGCAACAGAACCATAACAGACTATGCGGCCTTATCGTACGTGTGGGGCACCCCACAAGTGCCGCAGCTGAGGAACACCCTTAAAGGAGGCGTAAGATCTCGATTGATGAAGCCAGGCGGTCTTGCAGATTTGTATGATGACATACCCACGACTTTGAAGGATGCCATGCAGCTCTGTCAATCACTAAAAATAGCCTATTTATGGGTCGATGCGCTATGTCTAGACCAAGACGATAGCGGGCATGACTACGGGCAGTTCGACTTTATGAACGAAATTTACAAAGGCGCTCACTTGACAATAATCGCGGGAGCCGGACAAGATTCTTGGGCTGGATTACCAGGCGTGAGAGAAGGAAGTCGAGTTAAAAGACAACATCTTGCGACTGTCGAGGGCATGATCCTGGGTAATAAAAAGATATCAGCTAAGAGCCACTTGTTATCGAGTACGTGGAAGACTCGCGGCTGGACACTACAAGAAATGGTGCTGTCAAAACGAGTCTTGATCTTCACTGAAGACGAAGTTGTCTTTGATTGCAGAGCTGGAAGCGGTAGATGCGAAAGTAAGCACCTAGAGCATCTTCCGCCCTGCGGTGTCCCGGACACGGGGGTAAGAGAATGGGATCGCAACTATATGGAGCTGGGTGCAACGAATAATGCGTACAACGCATTCCGTCAATTGCTGATGCAATACCGATACCGAAGAGTGACCAATGACTCTGATATATTGAGAGCTTTTTTAGGGATCCTCAGCGATCTGAGCACGAAGTGGGGATTAACGTTCTTCGCTGGACTTCCACTTCAGTACTTCGATTGCGCGATTGGATTTACCGTGACCAGCCAGAGCTATAACCCTGATTTTCCGAGCTGGAGTTGGACCGCGTGGGGGCTCGCATCTGCATTCCCACTTCCCTCTTTAGAGGACACAAATCAAATGGTGCTTTGGTACAGGTTCATTCATCGGTCTCCATCTGGAGCCTTGGTATTCCAAGCCATTCACCCGTCGAAACTAGAAGCTGCGCAAGCATTCACGAGTGCTGGCAACCTAGAACTTGAGATCGATGCGCCTCCTACTTGGATACCAAAGGCCGAAAACATGCTCCTTTTCGAAGCCGAAAGCATATCATTACCGATAACCAGAAGCAACCTGTCACCACTATGCCAGGCTCAGTGGCCAGGGCCAGAGCGAGATGATATGGGCCGTGCTTGGGCTATTGGCTTAGACAATCTCCCGAGAACAGAGCACCCTGATGTGCTAGAGTTTGTGTGTATTGCGCGCTCGAAGAGATATGATATGACGGGCGATGTAGTCATCCTCCTTGTATTGAAAACTCACCTGGACGGAATATCCTATCGTGTAGGGCGTACCACATTTGACGCTAAGCTGTGGGATAAGGCAAAATTGCCTCGAAAACGATTCTTTCTCTGCTGAAAGGGGTTTTTAGCCTGTCCAAAGTGGATTTAAGTAATATTCTTACAACCTGGATAGTTTCGAACGCCACTCAAGAGAATCGCGTGATGAAGGAACTCTATTCTACACACGTTGGACCGGAGGCGCAAGGCGTGTTGGAAGTTCTCGATCTGAAGGTCACTGGCACGTGATGGTCATGTGCACCACTATTTCCATAGTATGAATGAGCTCTGTCTCTCGAGTTGAATGCAACCGAGGAACCATTCAACAACTTAGGAGCCCGGGCGCTTTATATCTCTACCTCCTACTTATCAGCTCGTAGGAGGCTCTCACGTACTCCCTTACGAAAACTTTACACGATAGAATATAATACTGAGCGAAAGCTAAAAGCTGAAAATTCTGCTCAGTACACCATATATTTTACAACGCCCTCTCTACTTCCATTTTCTCTAAATAGCCTCATCACTACCAGACAGAAAGCAAAGTCGCGCTCAGCTCATGTTCCCCCCTTTGCAGATCTAGCCTCGGAGTTCTTGACCGTGAAGCTGCTTATCGTTTGACTGCTCACTATAGTCGATACAGGAGCTATTATTAGGCTAGTGCCCCCTCCTAATAACTGTAGTTTATGCTAGTAAAGAGCACCGTTAAGCTGGTATCCCCTTCGAACCTCGCCGCTCTATCGACATAGTAAGAGGCCAATTAACAACTAATCTTACAGTTAAACGCAGGTTTCTAGTAAATACCTCTCCGAAAATGGACTTGTATAACGCCGTTTTGTGGTGTCCTGTTCTAATGGTCTTGTGATGGTATGAATTGGGAGAAGTTGGCGTAAGTTCTCCTCATTCGGTTAGACGTTTTACCAAAATACAGTATGATCAATGAGAAATGGGTGTGGATTCATCGTTAATGAACCCGGGCATAGATTTATGTACTCGTATAGCAAGCTCCTAGAGCTTCTGGAGCTCATAGAGTCAACTGGCGAGCGAGTAGGAGCGGAGTGGATGATATCTCACATTTAATCTAGTCTCGTCCAGCTGCTCTTCTACCTCCAGGAGTTCTCGAAGTCTCAGTAGCTTGATCACGACACGGCAGATCTCCTCCATGACACGAGCTCAGTCTTTTGGGTCAATGTAAACGACGCTTTGAAGTTAAATGCAGTATAGGCCTATCGCTTTGCTACTCAGAGTGATTGATGCAGCAGTCATTGCTGCGGCGCTGACGGGATTGTCATTGACCTCAAAGATTTCGTGGTCCACGGCTATTCCACGGCTATATTTATAATCTCGTGGAGAAGCTCGTCTGGTACATGAAGCGAATGCGAATCACCATATGATTGGGTTGAAGGCATGCTCATAACGAAGTGTGATTTGCAACAGCCTTTATCTAACATGGTCCGTGTTCACAAACAAAGGCAACCAGACCATGGGTAAAAGAGTACTGACTACGGCTGTGATAATGGAAGCATTCTGCAGGTCTCCAGGATGCTTCCAGACGAAAAGCCAGCACATCCAGAACACTAGTGATGAGAATAGCAAAAGGAAGTTATAGAGAGCAACCACAAAGAAGGAAATTTGCTCGCGAGCATGCAAGCCCCAGAAGTGGCCTCGTTTTGGAATTCCAACTGCAAGCCCCTTGATGCGCTTCGGAATCCGCTCAAGGGCGTCGTCATCAGGTCGACAGATTTTGTTGTTGCAAGAAAGAAAAATATGTTTATGGCGTTTACCACCTCCGTAGCAAGAATAAAACCTTGTCTCAAATTCATGAGGGTCGATCGGAGGCATCGGGTCTGATAAACGTCGAGGCTTTGGTACGTACAGGTATTCTGGATCGTTCTCAGGCATACCCTCGACTCTGGGGACGCTGCAATCATAGTCAAACTTTTCAAACTATCCAAACAATATTAGTGAAAGTGCTGTGTTAAATGAAGTACGCTAGAGGACTTTTTTACCTTAAAAAAATCGCAGTGCTTGAACTTCCAGATACTGAAAAGGCGCCAAAGGTACCCTTTCATTGTGTAGTACTCAGCTTTAAGCTCTTTAAAGAACTGGTCATCACCAAGTCCATGCACGTTAATCTCTGCAACTTTGTACTCATCTCCACGCCTAACACCAAGGAAGACATAGCCAGTCATCCTTGAAGAAGTGTTGTTTGCAGTTCCAGGGCTCTGCCGTGGAACTGGCGTGCTGTAGAGATAGAGCCGGAAGAAAGAGATCAGCATCCGTAAGCCTTACCCTTTTCCTCTGCGGGCATCCAAGTCCAAATGCTCTCGATCTATGAGATAAACTTAGAGTTCGATCGGTGGAATGAAATGAGATCATCCTCTAGGTAGGTACGAGGACTTTATCAGATAGCTAATGCCATCCCCTAGCAGACCGACACCACAGGCGTCTAACACCCCCACGTTTGTCTTACCACCAGCTCCACACCGACACACACCTTGGCAGAAATGTGCTTTGACAGCTCCCAAGATTGCCGACCTCTGCAAGGCTTTGAAGGGCCATACGCAGGACATGTTTTGTCTCGGAATCCTGAGCGATGCTGCCATACAACATCACATTCACTCAATTACGCTACCAATACCAAGTAGAGTGACTGGGAAACCTGTCTCTCTCGAAGAGGTACTTCATGACCGATCTCGAAGTGGACTTCAGATCAAAGAGAAGTAGGTGTAGCAAGTTTCGCTTTGTCGATCGCTCACTGAGATCACAACAGGTGCAGAATTGCGCTCACACTCGCCACCGCCGTCCTCCAACTCCACGGAACACCCTGGCTAAGCGAAACATGGAGCATGAAGGATATTTATTTTGTTGAGAACTCCAAGAATGCAATGCTCTCCGATCAGCCGTATGTATCAAAAAACTTCACACCTACGCCAGGCTTCACGACTCCGCGCCATAAGAGACCACGTCTTGTAAAGAACAGCATCATATTCGCCCTTGGTGTAGCTCTATTGGAGGTCTCCTATGGCAAGCCTATTTCCTCGTTCAAAACTGCTGAAGACTGGGACCATGATGGAAAACGCACCGTTTGGACAGAGTTCTCCGTCGCCGATCGCCTTGCGGATGCACTTCGCGACTGCGAGCTCGCTAATTACTTCAACGCAGTCTACAGATGTGTCCACTACAACTTCGAAAGCTCATCATATAGCCTCACGGATGATGGTTTCCGAGAACGGTTCTACCAGGGTGTTGTGGTGCCGCTTCAGCAGGATTACGACTACGCAACGCGGCAATGAGAAGTGGCCCGGATGTCAGTAGGTCTGGAACTGACCTGCGAATAACGGCCCTTTAGGAAATGCATTCTTTGAATTATGGCTCAAAAGAAGCTGCAAAAAATACATGGGGGTATTCTCAAGAGCTAGGATGGATGATGCTTCTGGTGGTGAAACTCAAAGCAGGCTCCTAATTCTCTTACTATCGGGTTATCGCACACACAGAGCACCTCCAAAGGGGTTTCCTAGTGACTGTTCTTACGATACATATAGGGATCGCTGCGATTGAGCATAATGACAGGATGAGGTTGCGCAAGCAGAAGGCAGCAGAAGTGTCACGTACGATTGTATGGTACATAGGTACATCAGACAGAGATACCCCCTAAGCAGCTGCATTCATGACACAACTTACGGAGAGCTCTTTCTTAGCATGACATATCACATTAGGTGCCCTCAACTCAATGCTCACATGTGCAAAGTTCAATTCACGTGACAGTCTTACTTGCAAGGTTCCGGGCTCCAATCTTTCGCTGCCCAAACCCAACCCAATATCATCCATGACCACAACAACCACCACGTTTGGCCTCCAATAAATCTTCGAGTACGCCCTGAAAAGTCGGTATTCCTCTTGGAGAAAAGGCCGCGTGATCCTCTGCAATCTGGCTGTCCTCCGTGCCGCGCGCGGTCTCCATTCTGCCGTGTCGCCGTCGTCGAACCAAGAAACCTTTTCCGACATTGACAACGAATTGCGCCATCTATTACTCACCGTGCTACCGCATAGAGCAAAGGCAGAAGTACAGGAGCGCCCGGTGCTTTGCGGTGCCTCAATACGGACTGGCTCCTTGCACACTTGGGCACGCCTGCATAGATCGAGCTAAACGGTGAGAGCCTGACCAAGAAAGCTCACAGCAGCAACTCCAGTCGGACCAGATGCAGAAAGGCATGTGGCACCGTCAGCGCTCTCGGGGAAGGATTCGTGCATGAAGCGTCTTATCGGTGTCCAATTGGGGCAATTAATTACGAATGTACGAGTCCGCCTTGTTGCCTTGCGGCCTGGTTCGCATTCTGACCGCGTCAAGGAGGTCATCTCTACTCCCCCTACCTCGCCCCTCTTTTCTTCTATCATCTTCGTTTTGCCAGTTTCTATACTTCACGAGCGTTCTCGTTTTGGTTTGTCGTTTTAGACACTTTTGGGATTTTTATTGGTGCTGTGATCACAGTGGCCTAACCAATTTTGGTCACATAGCAAGATTTTTGTTGTATGCAGTGTTGGCTTCTTTTGAATAAACTTCATATTGCCACTTCTACAACCGATCACTTTTGTATCGTTGAATCGTATTGCTGGGCCTTTGAGGCTTACCAAGATTTGGCAGCTATCCAACGTGAGTTTAAATTCCTTAAGGTTAGCCTTTGTAAGCTTACACGAACCAGGTGTTTGACTGCTTGAGAAATATGCTGTGACTCTTCAGTACTAGGCATTCTCCTTGACGGTGGTTTTACTCTGAGAAGACGGCTGGGCTCAATATGCCTCTTGTCGGTTACCGGATTTACCGTGACGGAAGGTTTAGCATCGACCCCAACAATCCCTCTGCCGGACTCATGTTCTCTCCACCTGCCGACTCCGATGAACTATTCGATGAGCTACGAACGACGTATCCGGACCTGAAGAACCATGCACAGCGGAAAATTCGGGCAATAATAGACTATCTATCAACTGAGCTGGAGGGTGCCGTGGAAGGTCCTGCCACTGCCCGGAGCCATGCCACCAAGCGAAGCATTCCGACTCCGAGCTTCACTGGGAAAACGGGCGTTGAACACCGCCGTACATCAGCTTCCAGCTCGGATGGCCAGTCTTCACCTGTCACCTCGCCAGAGTCTGATTCGTCACCGTCAATGCCAAAACCAACAACCGATAAGGGGGTCACGAAACACGTGCCGACGAACGCCAGCTCAATTCTGCTGAATCCTGCTGTCCCCGCCATGGAGGAGATGGTATCGATTTGGCGTACGTCCGATGGCAGTGCTCCAACACGGAAGAGACGGCGACAGATGAATGAGCGGGAACGTGGAGAATATAAACGACGGAGGCTAGCAGGTGCATGCGAGTCATGCAAGATGCATAAACGAAAAGTAATCTCCTACTCTCTGATATGTATTCATCTTAGCTAATGCTATGTACAGTGTACACATCAGAATAGGACTGACGACGACATTCCACAACCCGGGAAACGCCGAGGGCGACATACAAAGAAGAGGTATCTTTACCGGACGAGGATATCCGCCTTTATATCACTGACTTCTTGCTACTAGAAAAAGTCCACTAGCTACACCTGGTCCCGAACCTAAATCTCCCGCATCTAGCCAGACTGTTCAACATCGTCATTCGAATTCGCAAGTGGCACACCTTGCGCAAACACCAGATGTATCACCCACGTATTTGCAACAGGGCGATGGCGCCACTTCGAGTCAAGATCTGGCTGAGCAAGTCCTCACTGAAACGCCATTGACAGATGGTGGGAGCTTGGGCGCAGAAACAAATGGACAGATGTACGTACAGGCACCCATCACTTTGCTTCCTGAGGCGCCCCATCTAGCCGTTCATCCAAACGATGCATACTACTTGGCGCCTCACCCGAATGGAAGCTGGACCCCTCAGCCTTCGCCAATTGCACATGAACCAAGCAATGGGACGGAAGGTTTGCATCCCCACGGAGCCACGGATATTCCTTTCTCTTCTAGCCATCCTAGAAGCACTTTTCCAAATCCTCTTATTGTTCAAAATCAGATGTTGAGCAATGGTTTCAATTCTCAATATCCTCTGTTCTTCGAAGCGTTCTATGCTGGCCATGGAGTAGATCAAAGCCCCGGTAGCTTTGAATAAGGTAATAGCTATCCTCCGGAAACATGTCCAAATTGAGTGCGGACTCACTCATAAACCCCTTTATCATCTCTCAGTGGACCGTAAAACTGTCTTGGAGGAGCCAGCACTGTTACTCTGTCCATCCATTCCGGCCCACAAATCTTGGATTTTGGTTATTCTGCCCGTTCCCAGTGTACTTAGCTTTTGCGCTATCCTAAACCAAGTCCAATCGGAGGCTTCCAGGCTGTATTCCATTTTCACGTGGATCTCGCATGCGTTGGTTGGGATAGGAGTCGGGACAGTGACATTTGGTATCCGGATTTCAGCGTGCTTATCCTAGTGACCAGGTTGCTCTTTTCCATGTTCATTGATGGAAGGGAGAGGAAAGTAGCATTGGAGAGGCCTTTTCAATTACGATTACGGGACCGCTGATTCATCATTGTTTTTCGGATTTGGCCACCAACATTTACGTCATTTGGGATCTTATTTTGGCGCATCTTCACACCAGTTTCGATACCCAGGCCGTTGTGTCGCATTTCTTCAGCTTTGTACCATATATCACAAGATCTACGAGGGACCATGGATACATAGGTAATGCCCATTCGAGATGAATCAATATCAAAATTTTCCCCAGCGAATCTTCCTCATGGAAGA
Source organism: Mytilinidion resinicola (assembly GCF_010093595.1). Classification (NCBI taxonomy): domain Eukaryota; kingdom Fungi; phylum Ascomycota; class Dothideomycetes; order Mytilinidiales; family Mytilinidiaceae; genus Mytilinidion; species Mytilinidion resinicola. Next base: position 951,529 of record NW_022985444.1, read on the forward strand.
TTCGCTTTTCTTTTCCTTGTACTATATAGATGAAATATAATGAAAGTGAACTTGGATTGGTACGACGCAGTCCCATTCCCAGCGTCGTATTGGGATCAGTTCCGGTTCCACTGCTGTCAAAAACGTCATCTCACCACAATGAACCCTCGGCAATGAATGCTCTCATGCTCTTCCCGCACCGGATCAACATCGCTTCGACGAATATATTTTGCAGCGTTTCATTGAGCTCATGCTGACAGCTCCAACGATGCAGGACTCCGCCATCCGATGATGAGAACGAGAACGATAGCGAGAACGAAGCGGAAGTGCAGTCGGACGATGCAAAGCAATCCGAGTACGAAATTGAACTGCAAGACGACAGATACGCAACGACGTCTTCGGAAGAAGAATAAAGCCACACAAAAGCTCAAACATACGGAGCTTTGGCAACCCATACGTTCAACCGTGCGAGAACGGTTACCAAAAAAAAAAAAGATTGACGGCCTTCATGATGGTTTCTTTGGTTTTGTCGCGTGTTGCTGCGTTTTGCGTGCTTGGAGGGTGCGATTCGGACTTTTGGTATTCAGATAGTTCTTGCATGTTGAGCTCTGTTGCTGATGGGGTGTTGATGCTCGTTCTCTTTGGATATATGATTTGCTTCGCGCCTGTTTAGGGGTGTCTCTTCCTTTCTTTCGTTCTTACGGAAATGATCTCTTGTCAACTTGCTCTTTGCTCACCTGGAGAAGCTCTTTACTCATAGTTATTAAGGTAGCTTTGGCTCTGCTTCAGCCTGAGCGCATGACTACATGGCATGGAAACTGCCAAAACTACGACGCATCTTACATGATGAGCTTGGTACCAAGGCCACTTTGATCGCATGGAAATTCTTCAGACCCATCCAGACAGCACCAAGGCATAAGGCTACTCTAGATGTGGATGGAGTTGGCGAAAGCTAATTTCATTGTTCCCCACGATAGTACGTGGCAATCTTGTAACATAAGATCGAGACCGGTCTCAACACACGTTCTGCCAGGTAGCTGGAACGGAACACGTACAGCGCCAGGTTATAAGTTTTGGCACTTTGGACATCTGCTTCAGGTATCGCAGTATCCTTTTATTGCTCTAAATATAATATAAAGGTTAATGCAGTCGGAATAGGGCTACCGTTTAACCGACTGAAGATATGCTAGATGGGTTACTCCTTACAGTGGTAAGGAGTGAGCAAAAGTAAAGCCGGACCGGCGAGATATCCGTGTGCCTAAACTTATGACCGAGCACTGTATGTTAATGTTCTCGTGATCGTCTGCAGATTAGCGTCTATTCTCTGCCCCGGGCATCCGAGTGATGCAATTGGCGGGCGCCTCAGCCTCATGCGATGCAAGACGCATCAAGACAGAAGCAGCTATTGAGGCGTTCGATAATCTGACAGAGCGAGTATATAATTATCAGCCTGGTCTTTTGTCCTCGATTTTGTTCATCCTTAAGCCTTGCAATCGTTTCGTGGTTAAGCCTTGGAAGCTATATTTCAGATTCGCGGTCTTGGTTCTGGCATCGCCAACTGATTCAAAAGGAGTTAAGTCCTGATACTCGTCTAGTTTCCCGGATATTATTGCTCGCACTTAGCCATGGCGACTTGGAGGAGTGGCAATGCTTCGAGCAGTCAGCCTAGCAGGTACGTTTTGAATTCCAGCTTGCGTTCATTATGCCATATCGCATCTAGACGGCCAGTCACTCATGTACGCTATTGCCAACAGTCAGCTCGGTGGAGAAAGCGATCTGAGATCACTCACATACCCTCATGAATGGACGGCATTAGAAGACTTGCGAACGGGACAAGTCTTCTGGGCTGCCCTCAAGAGCCTTCACTACTACCATGTGAGCAACCGGCTATACCTCGTAGTTTCCACCGCAGTCGAAGAAATTAGCGACCGATATGAGACCATCGCCATAGCCGTCATTGGTCTCGAAAGTAGCGGTGGGCTTGGCAAGACCTGCTATGGTCCAGATGAGCAGGCTTACCTCATGGGAATTAAAGTCCAAAGCAGTGAGGTGGCCTACGACAACGAAGATGGCCCGAGCTACTTCGAGCGTCACGAACAAGATCTCGACACCAAGGACAGGCGCAATCTCTATATCACGGACTGGAGTACACGGGACTGGACACCATTGCCTAACACAATTGCGGATCTCACATCGGTGCTCGTTATTAAAGGGTCAAAGCTACTCTGTCGCAAGTCTGGCAACCTATCCTTGCAAAGCCACTTCAAGATCGCGGAGGCATACACAAAATTGACACGATTCGATCCAGCCGTTCACGCCGATATCATGACTCGTCGGACCCCGAGGATCCCAGTTGACCGTGGGAACGTTTCCCCAAGGGCAGCGCCGAGGCGTTACCAGCACGATGTCAATCCGCAACCGACCGTCTATGACCCAAAGGATCAGCGATTCGCCCCCCTTTTCACGCTCGTCAGGTGGGATTCGGACAGCGACCCTGACATGGAGGAGATTAAGAAGAGTACCGATGCATGGGAAGCAGAACACAGGGAGAAGATGTTTCCTGCTCATCCACGGGTGCCACTTCCACCAACCTCTCCAGAACTTTAGCTTTAACGGATATGCCTCACCAATGCAAAAGATGTGGAGGCAGAGCCATGCAATTGGGAATGTCAGCAGCGGGACAAATGATGCTCTGCGGCTAGTGTTGACTGTTAGCTCGTTCTCTTTGGTAGGAAATAGAAGAACATTCAGTTGCTTGTAGTAAAGGTCACGTGGGCGATCTCACTAACCTGTCTTAGCATGAGCAAAGCAGCGGGATCAGCAACCAGATTGTACGACGGAAGGAAGGATACGTAGTCTGGAGGACTTCCTATCTGCTTTTGCTCCTTCGTTCTCAGTCCTTTGTTATCCATTTCCACACTGAACTTAACGACAATCAATCACGACCTAAGTATCTTGACTACTTTACACACCACCAATACTGCTGGAGCCTACCTCTCGTTCTAAGCAAAGCTTGTCGAAGGTCCAATCCTGGAATGATCCTGTTCTCCAAGAGGTCAAACAACTCATCGGAAAATCCGCTGCTGCATTGTCGTACAGCATAGCATCCAGGGAAACGGTGCCTGAAGCTCATGATGAGCCGCCACAATCAAATTACCATACGTTACCCTTGGGCGAATGGGAACCTGACCCCCCAGGTCTCCCTCTTACAACTCTCCAGGAGCGATATTGAGGTGAACTGGCAAGAGTCCCCGAAAGCTCTTCTCGGGCTTTTGAAGCGACATAAGCATAGCTACACTGGTACTGCCCCGGCAAGAGTATAATCTGGTGGAATATAAAGCCTTCTCTTGGTATGCTTGAGCTCCCACTCGGGGTCTTTTCCCTTCTTCAGACCGTGACTACTAGTCACGTGGAGCTCACGTGACAGCGAACTATAATAAACACGACCTATATACAATAGAGTAAGGAAGCGAATGAGCATCTTGGGGGAAGCGCGCTACTAAGACTTCGCAAAGCCGCGTCCGACATTGCGTCGATAATTATTCCAAAGGTACGTACCATTGCAGCATCCCCAGAAGGGTATATACAGAAGAAAGGCCACAGGCCCGCCAAACATCATAAATATTCTAAAAGCGCCTGAATCATTCTCTATCAAATCTCCGATCCATCTGCGAATAGCTAAATACATACAACGCCACACGCCCTTCCGTCCACATCCCATGAAAGTAGGGTTGATATGAACACGCAAACTCCTCCTTATGAAACTCTCACGGCGCCTCCAAATCGCTCCCCTCACTCTTCGACCCCTTCTCCACCACCCCTCCTCCCCCGGCCTTCGTCTCCCCCTCGACCCCCTCTCCCGCCGCCGCCACCGTCCCCGCATTATGCGACCCAAGCCCTGAGTCCATCCAGCCCCTGGGCAAGAACTGCTCGCGGAACGACTTCCCGCCGCCGTTCGGCGCGCTGAGCCCGATCCCGGAGTCCATGACATTTCGCGCGCGACGCCCGCCGGGCCGTGCGCGCTTCAGCAGCATCGGGATGCGTGCGCCTGGACGCGAGGTAGCCTTCCCTTGGGCACTTGGCTGCACGCGGCGGCGGTGTGGGAACAGGCGTAGGATGCGGGGGAGGAGCGGGCCGAGTTCGGGGAAGCAGACGCAGAGGTTGCCGCTGGAGAGCTCAGCCGCGCTGGGAGATGTTTAGTGTGCATTAGATGAGTGAGGAGAAGGACGGCAGGGTTGGTTGTTTGGTTGGTTGCTTACCCCCAAAGGAGAATCTCGGGTTGTCGCCACGACGTGTCTGGGTTTGCGCTGTTGTGGAGGCGCACGACGAAGCCGATGGTGGCGAAGATTGGGGCACTGTTGTGCCCATATAGGGCTGGTCAGTGGATGTTCGTGCTTCGTTTGACTCTCTCGTGTGACAGTGTGCTTCATACGTACCATAGCCCGAAAGTGAACACGAAGACCACAAGCGCCTTCTTCCGCCTGCCCATCTCTAGCTTCCAGACCGCGTGCACGGGAAGAAAGAGGATGAGGAAATCCGTGATGAAGTTGAAGGAGCCGCTCGTCTTCAGCACCGCTGCCAGATCGACGCAGTGGCCCGGGATGGAAGCATCAGCAATCTTAGCGCGCGGATTGCACTCGAAAATCTTGACGAAGGTAGTAATCCCGTAGAAGCCGATAAGTATCACGATTAGGACAGTGATGGCGATGTCGAAGGGGCTCCATCGCTTCGGCGAGAAGACGCGCCGGTATAGCCAGAGCACTGCGAGCTTGACTACGCATATCATCACGCCGTACTCTATGGCTGCAACGTTGAACCACTGGGCTAGAAATCAGACGCATGCTTTCAATGAAAGTGGAGATACCGCATAACGTACGTAGGCGGCCGAATGAGCTTCGCCGGAAGTGATATCCCAACCATGTTCTCCACCGTGATGCGTCATCGTAGCTTCCAAGATGCCAAAATATGCAATTGTGCCGGCCTAGAGAAGGTTAGCTATAGGTGGCGGAGCTTAGAGATAATGGTGGGGGTTACCCATGCTGCTGTTGTCAACACTGCTCGAAAGGTCAGCCATGATCTCAGACACTATGTAGACGCATCCATACCGTCCTCAAAGATCCAAACCCGCTTGACAAAAATGCGAACATAAGTCCGAAGCAAAAAGAAGATCGTGATGATTGGCACGCAGATCGCCGTAGTCAAATGACTATAGTGAGCCAAAGAAGCCGGATGCTCAGGGTTCGACGTGACACCTGGTGGAGGCCTGAGTGCAGGTATGAAGGTTGGGGTAGGGGAGGCTGAAATGGTAGCCAGCGCTGGTGGCATGATGGAAGCTAGATTGATCTGGGTCTTCTCTGCGTGCAGTACAGAGAAGGCTGGTCGCACCCGACGGTGCGGTTATCTATACTTCAACCTCATTGTGGCTGGGCTGGGGAGGCTGAGGACGGTGGATAACTCGTGTTCGACGGAACCGTTCTAGACGAAGTTTGCCTAATGAGCCGAGCAGCACAGCCTTACAGCTCTGAATGAGCAACAGCAATGTGTCAGCAAGCCCACGAAGACATATGAAGAAGGTGAGAAACTCCCGCGCGGGCGTTGCCATGCAGTCGAAATAAATCCCGCCGCTGGAGGCAGAGAGATGCAGATCGTGAGGCGGAGCAGCAAGGAACGATGTGATTAGCTACCCTGGAGCAACGCGAAGCGAAGATGCATGGTGACGAATATTGCGTTACGCTGCACAGCTGGAAACGAGGACAAGACGTGGGGCAGCTGGATGTCCTCCAGTTCTGTGGCGCTCCAGTCAAGGCCCCGAACGTTATCATTGCAGAATCATTATGTACCTGGTAACTTTTCTCGGTCACTCGTTTTTATTTGCCCTTCTAAAACCTCTAGTGAGAGGGACACGTCAGGGAGCGGGAGGAATGGCCCGCTGGATGACGCCCAGCTAAGTCTCACGGTATCAGCGCCTCGATGAACATGCCCTTCCCCATTGCCTGAATCCGGTTTGAGGCCCTGCTGAGTTCTGTCTTCAGCGTGCTCACGGAGTCTACTTGGACTCCACTCATCCATTGATCAGCGTCCTTCTCAATGGCCTTTGAAATGCTCCCTGAAGCCGCTTCTGCAAGAGCTGCATAATTCGGAGATGGCCGAAAGGATATATTCATCTCGTCATCAGTAGCCTTTTTATTCATACCATTGGGGTACACCAGCTCGGTGGAGTTTCGAGGAGCTTTAAAGCCTGGTTATTTTATCAGATTTTGATCTGCTTCTCGTAGTTTTAGTACAAGTACAAGACTTACCGCCGTTGTTGAGCACCACTGTGAGGATCGGGATATTATACTTGCGGGCAACCCACAACGCACTTGAAGGCGCTGCACACATGAAGCTTCCATCGCCCACGACTTGACAAACAAGACCTGGTGGGGGGGATGTTTCCTTCCCGGGGTTATTGGAAAGCGTGTCGTCCAATGCCATTTTGACGCCTAAGGCCGCGCCATTGCTCCACCCAATCCCGGTTGCGCCGCAGTTGATCCAGCTACCAGGCCGGTCAAGCTGCAATTGGTCGGAGAGGAGCTGAGCGCAAGTTACTGCCTCTATGACGAACACAGTTGACTCCGGAAGGATGTGTTTAAGAAGGTAACCGATATTGCTGGCATCTAGCGACTCATCATCGCCCAATCGACAACGAGTAGCGATATTACGGAGTCGCTCTTCGTGTACTTCCACCAGAGCTTTCTTACGATTTTGGTATGACGCTCCCTGTACAATCTCGAGGAGAGGAGACGTCGAAATATGGGTGACAAGCTGTTCCAAGGCTGTGTAGCAGTCAGCTGTCCAGCGACCATGTGCGGGAAAGAAAGAAACTGGGATTCGCTGGTTCAAAGGGTCGATATCGACGTGATAGATTCGAGTTTCCTTAGGCGGTGGGTTCTTCGAAGGGATCCAGGGTACATCGCAATCGAGCAGCAGAATCATGTCAGCATCTCGAGTGCAATCGTCGGTGCTAAGGCGAAAACCTTGTGAAGCCGGGTGTGAGAAAGGGAAGCATAGGTCACTTCCACCGGTGTCGTGGACGCGTAAGCCAGGCACAAGCTCAGCCAATGCGACAAGCAGCTCGGGGCAGCGACGGTCTCGTCCCGAATATCCTGTGATGACGAGAGGTCTTTCAGATCTCACCAATGCTTCAGCAACCTCATTCACAGCCTCAGCTGGTAAAGCACTTGGGCCTATTGGCTGCCATTGCTGCTGATCGAGCGAGTATGGCTCAATCTCTTCGGCCAGAGTCTCTCGTGCGCTAGCCAGATATACAGGGCCTTTCGGCGCACTACTTGCAAACTGTAGGGCACGAGAGATGGTCTGCTTGGCGTTGAGCCCGCTTCGAATCTCCCCAGTGTATCTGCAGTATTGACGAACGATGGCTTTCTGATCTGGTGCTTCTTGTAGCCAGTGCATGTATTCGGTTCGAGATCCGGTCATCTCGCCAGCCTCGGTGTAAGGACACAGTCCCGCGAAGATGAAGACAGGCGCACGTCCAACACTCGCGTTATGAAGGCCTTGGCCAAGCGCTTGCGTACCGACGTCGACGTGTACAATGACAGCTTGTGGTCGGCCAGAGACCCTAGAATAGCCGTCCGCCATGGATATGGCCGTTATTTCGGAGGGACATGTTATGAATCGAGGCCATCGATCTGGCCGCTCTCTCTTGCCTTTGATGATGGCTTCAATGATGGACGGGTGATCTGAGCCGACATTGACGAAACATGCGGTGATGCCAGCCTATTGCTAGCTTAGTGACACTTTCAGGGCCAAGTCAATCAATTCGATGGTCAGGTTAGGCGTACCTCCCACAATGCCTCAAAGAGCGCATACGCCGTGGTATAACTAGTCTTGATGAGTAAAATTGTTGGAAGATGGGAAAAGATGTTGCTTACGACGTCTTCGGCGGAGATGGATGAGGCATAAGGCCGAGAGGGAAATCGGGATGATACTGATATGAAGGGATGCGTGTTGCTGCCGGCCTCAATGCGGTCGCCAGTGGTGTGGTTTGCGCAGATGGAAGAGTGGCTTCAATGAGAAGGCTGGGAGGGTATTGATGTGAAGGTATGCTGGCTATCGTCGACACGCACCTCAGCCTTGTTGTTTGGGCCGAGGGCACTCTTATACTTCGCGCAAAGGACCCCACCGGGAGGCTGTACGAAGATGGAGAAGCTTGGCATATTTGCGTCCCACGGAGCACCGTACGCATTTTGGTATGATGATTTAGGATGCAAAGGTACGTTGTCGACGAGAGAACTGTGTACAGACATTGCAAAGCGGATGTGCGATCGGTGAGCTGCGGATTACGATGGGTGGGGCAGGCTAACACTGCAGGTGAGCTCGGGACGGGCCACTGGTGTCTTCCTTGGCGAGCGTGGTGGAGGCATGTGGACAGTTCTCGGGAAGCCTTCAGGGGTATACGACACAGGGCTCTGTGCACCCGACTGAAATACACGGGATCGGCAGCCCCAGACACGGCACATGCGGGGAGATGGACCCCCCACCCCCAACCGCCAACCTCACATCTACACCGTCCACCCCTGATCTTGCTGCTGCCTTGCCCGCCGTCTGCAGCGTGATTGAGCATCTTACTCGATTCGTCTCACCGGCACATTTATACGAGTCACCTCCTGCAAGAGAACGACGTATCATGCCTAGAGTTTGTATTTCGCCAAGAACCAATCTCACTCATGCTTCTCTGACCCCACGCGGCATTTGCCCCCCTCTCGAATTCAGAAACTCGCCCCCAGTCCATGTGACCCCGAAGCAGAGCCTCATCTTCACGCCGGGTCGGGAGCGTAGGAAGACTTCTCCTCTCGCGCCACGGCGAGCATAGCGTCCGCCTCGAAATTGCCACGCTTCTTTGCAGCATAGGACGACTCTGCGTCCCTGGCAACAGCCAGCATCGCGTCGGCTTCAAAGTTGGAGCGCTTCTCCTTCTCAGCGTAAGAGGACTCTGGCGCTCTGGCCACGGCCAGCATCGCGTCGGCTTCAAAGTTGGCACGCTTCTTCTTTTTCTCAGCGTAAGAGGACTCTGGCGCTCTGGCCACGGCCAGCATCGCGTCAGCCTCGAAGTGGGCGCGCTCGGCCAGCATAGCGTCTGCCTCGAAGTTAACACGCTTCTTTACAGCATAGGATGAGTCTGCTGCGCGATCGTCGCCTGGTGGGTGCCAGGGTGCGATGTGTCTTCCTTGAAGATAGATGTGAAGTCAGAGGCGCATGCCCCCTCTGATAACAAGAAGACAGTGGCTTACTGTCAGGCTGAGCCACGGGGGCAGCACTTGCGAGGGCGAGAAATGCCGGAATAAGAGCTAGGACCTTCATGATGTTGTTTTCTGATTGGCCGGATGAGATTATTTGGTGTCTCGTCTGAAAGGTAGTGGTTGAGGCAGTTGAGTCGAGGTCAAGTTCAAAGAGATGCCTGAGGAGACAAGCGCTCGTTTCATGACTGCCTCTTTGTATCCGTCCTGCCGTGGGCGGCACACCGATCGACAATGCAACAGGTTCTGTCGGTATACTGCTTCTATCCATCTGCGTCGTGGAGATGCAGTAGTGGCAGCCCTTGGGCAGCCAGAAAACTGCGGGCACATCCTCCATTGGCCCAGACGGGAGAGTAGGTTTCCTGGAGCACATGATACGAGCTGACATGGCGAAGATTGGTGACGTTGATTTATCACGCAGCTTGGGAGATGCAGACATATCGCCGGACAAGGAAAGGACATACCTGTTTGCAAACGCATGCTGGATACTCGCCTTATCATAGCGTTTGAGCCACTGAACTCAGACGGGTTGTCGTTGGTGCTTTCTAATTCCCCTCATTTACTCCAAGTGCTCCGAGTTGGGCTCAGGGCTCTTTTGATCTCAAGCAACGCCTTCTTGTTTTCTGACATCGACAATCAGCATAATGTTCTCGAAACCAATCTACATTCCTTTAGCGAACAAAGCTTCTCCCGACCTTGGGATAGAACTTGACCAAGGCTACACCTACCCCAGACCGCAGAAGAAACATGCAAGGCTTCACTGGGTTGCTCACGTGGTGAGTGTCGGATTGATACTAGTCCTGCTCTCGATCCTAAAACACCACGACCACGCCTCTTGGGCCTACTGCTGGAACCTACATAATTACTACTGTAAGAGCTCTTTCGCCATGAAGCATGCATGCAACTCATTGATATTCTCTCGAAAGCCCCCATCAACGAAGGCGTCGGCTCAATCCCCTACATTGAAACGCGCTTCCACGGCTCCCTCTGGCACCCCTCCCCCTTCAAAGGCCCACCCAGCCCCCAAACCGCCGAAGCCTGGCACTCCGTCATGCGCTACGGCATGATTGGCGTCCCAGCCTCCGACATCCTCGCCGTCGGCCACAACACCACCACGGCCGCCCGTTTCCCCGACGCCGCAGGCGGCGATTACGTTGCAGTCGCCGTGGGGACGCACCAGCTGCACTGCCTGCACTACCTCTGGCAAGACCACCACCAATCGCACTTCGAGGAAGTGCAGCAGAAGATCAAGGATATCCCGGAGATGTACGAGCGCCACTATGAGCACTGCGTCGATTACATAAGGCAGAGCCTCATGTGTAGCTTTGATACCACGCTCGTGACGTATGATTGGGTCCTCGATCACCAGAACCCGACGCCGAATTCGAATGCGATGCACAAGTGTGTAGACTGGGACCGCGTGCAGGACTGGTTGAAAGGGAGGGTCGTGGAAACGCCAGATGGGTTTCAGTGGGCGCAGCCGGAGGGCCAGGAGAGCTTGCCGTGGAATCCGTAGTGGTTGGTCTTCTCTACGACGGCTGGAGCGAATGCGAGGTGGTCGACGAAGGTCTTTCCGGGGTTTGATCTCGGATCACACTGGATTAGATAGTCTTTTGTTGTTCTTTTCGATTTCAGTTTCGTTGCTCGGCTCGCCGTGCCAGCTAAGCCTTGGTATTGACGCAAGGCTGAACTCTCTGCACGCCTCCTGTAGCACACGAAATGCAATCACATCCTCATTGGGAAAAGAGCGCGCAGATCACAAACCTAATCCAATGGCTCGGGCGGGCACCGTGGGAAAAAGGCAAACAACATCCATGGAGGCAGCTGTAGCCTTCCCTGCCTTCTTCCGGCGCGCTTTATTTTTTGTTGTCGACAGCTAAAGGTTTCACAGCATGCAGACACGACCGTCCCGCTGCTCTCGGTTCGTGATAACAGGGACCCCACCTGAATGCGCCAATCGTCGCTGGCGGCATCCACGCGTCCCCTGAAGAGGTGTGGAGGCCCTCAATAACGGCTTGCAGATGTGACGTCTGCTGTGGCGTTAAAGTGTGCTGGCAGCCGTTGATGGAGGTCCGCGTCTTCGTGGTGGTGCAGTGATGCCCAACCAGACGGAAGCTCTACAAGCCAGTCCGAGAATCACCAAGCCCTAAACCGTCCTATGCACGATGTTTAGCCTCGTGTGAAGCTCACAAGCACGTGGATCATGGCTCTCAACCACCCAAGATGACCTTTCGAAGTTGAATAGAAAGTCTTCATGCCTCAAAACCCCCTTTTGAGAGAGGTGAAGAATTGCCGCCGCTTCCCCTTCTGCTTCTTCGGCGCTTCTGCCGCTGATTGAACCCGGGTATCAAAGTCTTCTTCTACTTCTGGATCATCACCAAAGTCCCAACCAACGATAGTGGATCCCGCACCACACAGAATCTGCTTTCCTCTTGACAGCAGACAAAAGACTTTCCCACTAGAACGGGCTTCCACGTCCGCGTCCGCTCCGGTCTCGACCGCTTTCCGGATTTCCTCTGTGAAGTCCGAGCTGCGCTTCCGCAAGTCGAGTGCTAGACTCCTCCTCTGCGTTTCTTTGACGTCTAGACTCCGCTCTTTCTTCCACACTCCGTCTTCGTTGAAGGCCCATATTGCTACTGTCTCGTCGTAAGAGCCTGAAACGATGAGATTGGCTTCAGGTATTGTGATGAGCGCGCGGATGAGATCGCCATGGCCTTGCAACCTCGTAACTTCGTTCCCAGACTCCTTGGAATGGATGACGATGTCTGAGTCGCCACCAGCTGATATGATGTATCGACCGTCGGCGGAGAGTACAAGGGTCGTGATGGTCTTTTCATGCGAGGACATCCGTCGTAAGCATGTCCCGCTGTCGAGGTCGAAGACTCTGATTTGGCGATCTCCACAAGCTGTGACGGCTTCTGCGTCGGTGAGAACGACTGCGTTGATCGGTGCTGCATGGCCTCGAAGGACACTCTGCGGGAACGGCTCGCTGACTCTCCGATTGTTGGGAAGCACTAACAGCTTCCGATCCCAGACCTTCGCAGTGCAGTCTTTCGAGCTTGAAACAAGATACCACTCGTTCAACTTGATGTTGAGGACGCTGTCGCCATGAGCTTGCGGAATTCTGCTCTTCAGCGCGCCCGTAGATAGCTGCCACGTCATAATGCTGCGGTCGCCGCCGCAGCTGACGATAAGGTCTTGCGTTTCGTCCGCAGTTACGCAGAAGACGGATGACTCGTGCCCGAGCAAAGGCGGGTACTCTAAACGTCTTTTCTTGGCGTTCCATACGCGAATCGATCGGTCTCTACTCCCGCTGATTACGAAATTGCTGGTCTGGCATATGGTGTAAACTAAGTCAGTGTGACCTTCCGTAGCATGTTGTGGGTGTGGGAAGGAGAAAGGTAATGCGCTGTTCTTGCACCATGACAGATCGGATACGGCGAAAGGAGGGTCAAGATCCGGGTCCTCGGGGGGAAAGAAAGAATGCGGCGAAGACGGTAGACGTGAAAGCGGTAGGTCACTCGCTTGAGCTTCTAGTGGCGGCGCTGAGACCGATGCGGATGCTGAAGGGTAACTGCCCTGCGCTGTAGCAGACGAGCTGGAAGGATACAAGGAAATGATGCCGTCGGAAGCTAATCTCTCTTCAATGGGTGTAGGTTTGCGGGATTCTTCCTCAAGACCTTGGATGGACAGTTGACCAAATGAGCTCTCTGCATAAGTCGTGAGGCTGTCAAGATACCTATGCATGACATATTGGTCGCCAGTTTGGCCATGCTCTGGAAGCTTGGCTTGTAGCTTTGCAATTTCTTGAAGAATCTGTGCTGTGTCGTCCTTGAGTTCCGAAGTGTCATTCAGAATGTCTTGTGTATCGGACTTGATGCTCCTATTAATTGATCTGGCTAAAGATTAGGTTCGGCGTTGAAACTGGGCTTGTCATGGCAACTTACAGGTTGAGCATCTCGATAGCCATATTCAAGGCTGATTTGTATGCATTTAGGCTTGACCGATATTTCAGCATGTTGTCTCGTCCCCACGCCACCCACTTGACTTTTTTTGACGTTTTGTCGTCAATGTGCCGACTAATGCAATGCTCAATTTGCTTCACAACGCCGTCGCAGTTTGCAATGATGTTATTAATCTCCTCGATGAGAGATTCAGGGAATACATTTTTTGGGCATTCTTTAGTGTCTTGAGCTAAGATTTCCAAAATTGATTTCAAGGAGACCAGCTCCACCTGGATCTCGCTCATTTCTTTGCGCGCATCGCGTACATCGACGATAAACCTGGCGACGGTAGTGGAGGCTTGTGCGATTGGGGGTAAAAGGGCGATACAGGCAAGAGACAGCGAGACCGGATCCATTTCGGACGATCTGAGCGGATAGATCTTGTCTGTAGATGGGAATGCATGAAGATTTAGAGAGGAAGGACGAGAGCGCTGTATGGAACGTGATTGTGAACGATGCACGCTCGGTGAAGATAGACGGACGCTCAAGGCTGCAATATGGCCCAGGGCAGTCTTGGATGCTGTGCGACAGCGCGAATAATCGAGGAACGAGGCGGGTCTTAGAGCTGAGCGCGTGCAGAACGAGGCACCTTCCGTAAAGAGGGCCAAAGCCCTCGCAGGACTGTGGCAGTGAATAGGCGATGCATCTTGACGGTGCAGTGGGGAAGGCTGTTCCAGGTGACTTGCGGTAATAAATAGCCTGGTTTTGCGAAGAATTCCTTTCGTGGATTAGTTGGTTTTAGCTCGCATGAAAGATTGGCTGTGGCATTGTACAGCCCCTGTGCGCATACTGTCGTTAGCCTGCGAAATATTTTACAGTTTTATAATAGCTTTTGTCTCCGAAACACAGGTTCAAACTGACAAGCTCGATGTCATGAAATTCCGTACTCCTTCACGCTCATTCGGGAACTCTAAGCATAGATGCGCAGCTGGAACTTCCAACCTTAAGAGGTTTGCTCAGCCACAACTTAGGCTAGAGCAGTCCGATTTTCTGAACGAGGCAAGTGAGGGCTTATGTGGAGATTGAGGTAGGCAGCGGTAGCTAAAATTACCTAGGCAGTGGGACGGCTCTAGCCCCGAGGATTCGCTCCGTGTCACACAGCCCATCAAGTTGAGCTGATTTATCTAACGACAAAGTGTTTTCTAAATGTATTTCGTGCATTTCGAGGGGCGGAAGATGAGCACCAAACTCAGAGGTAGCCCACTCTCAAGGCGTGCCTCGGGATTGGTTGCGAACTCGGGGGAAGCGATACGCATTTTTATGATATCGATTCGTTTACTTACTGCAACACAAGCTGGAGAATTGGCGATATCGAACAGCCGGACACTCTAGGATATCTTGAAGGAGTACCGACCTGGTGCCGTATGATTCTTCTATGATGTGCCCAAGAATAAAGCATCGGTTCCTTCGCGCAAAGGGCTCGACAACGCCAACGCAGGAAGCAACACGGAATAATCATTCGGGCTCCAGCTCTTTATTCAAGTGCGATGAGCACAGTGTGGTCAGTAACATGAAGAGCCACTCGAAGTCACAATTCCGACGTAGGTCTAAAGGACCACAGCGTCACAGAACTCCGCGAGGTCGCAACTTACACAGCCTATGTTTGAGCTCTTGTGTATTAGAGTAGCCGAGTGGTTGACAGTTCGCTTCATACAGTGCTAGGTCATAAGCTTAGGTACGCGGATACCTCGCTAGTTGGGCTTCACTTTTGCTCACTCCTTACCACTGTCAGGAGTACCCTAGCTAGCATGTCTTCAGTCAGTCCAACGGTAGCCCTATTCTCACTGCATCGACTTTTATATTATATGTAGAACATCAAAAGGATATCGGGATGCCTGGAGCAGATGTCCGAAGTGCACAAACTTATAACCTAACACTGTAAGGGTCGGGCATCTCGCGAAGAGTCTGAGGTATCAGGCTGATAGGGCGTCATCTGGCGCCGTTTGAACCACATCCGGTACTTCCCTATTCCAAAAGGTCAATAACGGCATGGTGGGATCGATCCGATTAAATTAGGAGCACCCCGCTCGGAGTAAAGTGGTCTGATAGGTCATCTTCTGCGTGCGTGCCGGATCCGTCAGCTTTATCATTCGACTTCGCATCTCCTACCCGCAGATATTTAGCCGATTCTGAGACAAGGCTTATCCAAGTCCCGATCCCACCAATTGCAAGAACCACAAAGACCCCTGAACGTAATCGTGCAGGGGGTATCGGAACTCTTAATCATTGGATCGTTTCTCTACCTCGCCTTAATAGAATAACTATCCCTGGCCAGGCTGACAACCTTTTCGATATAAGAGAGGGTCAATGAACGTTCCACCTTTCTCAACTGTATCTTACATTTCGCGCGTTCCGCCCATCAAAAACATTCCTGTCTTCCAAGCATGGCTTCCGAGACGGCCCCCATCTCTCCCAAGGACGACAGCACCCCTCCAAACCCTTGGGCCAACGCCACCCCCATCAAGATTGCCGACCTACCTCCCGACCAAAAAGAGCTCAGCAGGAAGCTCAGGAATCTCCACCACAGCCCCTCCCTCTTGGGCATCTGGCACCTAGGCCATGACGGTGTCATGCGCTCGCTCTCCTCCGAACGCGAGGTTACTGACGCAATACCGTTCCCACCCCGCCTCATCAAGGCGATGAGCGACCGCTTTCCATTTGATCAGAAGACTGAGGACGCGTACAGGGGGTTGGATGGGACGAAGGTGCCGGAGGAGCAGTGGTGGAAGCCGGATAGGAGTATGCTGCCGCCGCCACTGGCTGAGGAGTCCAAAGAAAAAGCGAGGAGAGGTATCGAAGAGCAAGGGGGTCTGCAGGCAATGCGGGAGAAGATGGAGAATGAGAGGAAGGAGAGAGATGAGGGGAAGGGGTTTAGGGTGTATATCTTGTCGGACTACAATCTCGATATTAAGGAGGACGGACTGGAATAGGAGGTTTGAATCCTAAGTCTTCGATGAAGGGGATGGCTGACCTGAGAGGATAATTTGAGCACTATGCGTTCGAAATTATTTTGCTCTGAATTTGCCGCATGGTTCGCGGTCGCCAATAGAGCTTTACTGTGGCCTCACAGCCAAGATACAGCTTTCACTATTACACTTCAACTTTGGTGTCGCTTTCCAGCATCGATTCCCTAGCCAGACAGACTATTAGTATAACTGACACCACCTCCCAGCGCCTCTCATCATCTATACAACCACCTCACAGAGTAGCTTCCAGCCCTGGCGGAGCCTCAAGCTCATACGCATACATATTTTCAAGCGTACCTGTCGCTCACGTATTAAAACTGACAAGTTCTAACATATCATCAACACGACACCAATACACCTACGTGTCGCCCACCTACCGCTCTAGCACTCTTCCTCATTCGCGCCGCTCTATCTGTACTCCATCTACTGGGGCCACCGCACCAACACATCGAGAGTTGGCTTATGCTTCTCGAGCGTTAGCGCTGTGCAAACAGCTGATAGCCACTTCACCTTCCTCCCCCATCCCCCACAATCAACATCTGCAATTAGAATCTAAATAGTAGCACTATAAACACTCCAAAGCACCAAAGCACTCTAGGACAGCCTTCAAAACCAAAACTATAACCCCAAAACCGCCAGCTCTATACCACTACCATCACCACTACCACCACCAATCAGATTCGAAAAATGGCCCCCGCCAGCTGCAAGAGCATGAGGTGTAGCACCTGCACCTTCTAGGCCAACGGCTTCGCACGCCTGCGACAAGAGGACCTCCTCGGAGACCGCGGATAGCGTCCATAATGGGTGCGATTTTGATTTCAAGGGTTTGGTTTTGGGAAACGAGAGGATGAAGGCATAGCGATAACTATGCGAAAAGCACTTGTCTAACATTCCTCAGCTGGCGTTGGCGTTTCCCTTCACGGACTGGACGGGGGCCGGGCAGCGGATCTAGGTGACTAGACTGCTCTCTTCACCCTGCCTTGATCTTTGATATTTAATATAAAAGTGTATCTTTGAACTCTTCTTTTTCCACACTCAATCTCTCCGTATCGTGAAAGCTACAAACCCAAGCCCCGAACCTCAAGCCAACCTTCAAAGGTCTGACACTCGCTACCAAACCAACGTCGAGATGCCGCTTCCACGCGAATTCAACTGGCGCTGCTGTCGCTGCGACTATACTGCGGATGGAATTTCTACTGCTATAATTGTCGGAACTGGAGGTGTGGACAGTGTAGGAATGTGTGGGATTCACTGCCTGGGGTGTGGTAGATCCTACCCCGGCTTGATAGCGGGCACAGCTGGCACTATGCAGGAAGATCGAGCGAGTGATGTTAAGGAATTGTGACAGTGGCGGAGTGAAGGGCATGCAGTGAATAGGGCGAAGTGAAAGGCGTAGAGTGAAGCAGAGTGAAGGACGGCGATGGATTTGCTGGCCTTATGTAACAGGTATCTAGCGTAGGTATATTCTATGACTCTTTATAATCTATGTTCTTCATATTCAGATCTTGTGAGCGGACATCGTTCTCTTTGAACACCCACACAAGCCCTAAGAATACCAAAGGTACCCTAGGCTCAGCAATTGAGATGTCGAATCCTTACTACAAATGGCACTGCTGCCGATGCGGTTACGGGGAGAATATGAATGGTATGGACAGGAGTTGTAGGAGCTGTCGGGTTTTGAGGTGTCGGTGGTGTGGGTGAAAGGGGGGAAGAACGGGTCATGGCTTGTTTTGTGGACTTGCGGTGGGGTCATAGAGGCGATACTGGAAGAAATTAGATCATGTTGCATTTATGTTAGAAGTTTAGCAGTAGTAATGAATGGTAGCTGGATTACAGGTGGCTGGGTCATGTTCTTCTCTTCACGTTTGAATCAAGTCAAATACCGCGCGATTGAGCCAATCTGTTCGACACGTAGGATAAAACAAAAATTCCTCATCCATTTCTTATATCTCGTACAGGATAAATTGAAAAAAAGCGTAGCAGTGGGCCCCCTTGAATCGTGCTTCAGCTCATATTGCCTTAGGCCGCAATTCCAAGGCTCGTCCGAAAGGGAACGTACTTTCGGTATCCCTTGCTGGGTCTTTTCCTTTCCTGTTACTCCTCTCTGCAACCAGGCTAGTAGGTGCTTGAGGTTGAGAGTAGCGATCTCCATCGTTCATCTCCATGGCCCCCTCCTCCTCGT
The DNA here is from genome assembly GCF_010093595.1 of Mytilinidion resinicola. Lineage (NCBI taxonomy): Eukaryota > Fungi > Ascomycota > Dothideomycetes > Mytilinidiales > Mytilinidiaceae > Mytilinidion > Mytilinidion resinicola. Next base: position 969,956 of record NW_022985444.1, read on the forward strand.
CATCTTCATCGCAATCTTCCCGAGGAGTGAGTTTCTTGAACTCCAGCCTCGCTTTGACTCCGTGAAGCTTCAAAGCAAGAATCCTTTTCTCCCGCAAATGGTCGATCACATTCATGTAGTCATGCATGTGGTAGGCCAGACCAGCCGCGTCGATAGTCATGCCATTTATCCACTCGAACCATCTCTCTGAAATGTCGTTTCTGGTGTTGGTGAGATAATTTGGATCGTAGCATTGGTCTCTGTCCTGGAACACCTCATTACTCATCCTGTATCTAAGGTATTTGAAACGGTCTGAGATCCTGGTCCATTCACGAAAGTGTATTCCTCGCCGAAACCAGTAGACCATGGGAACAAGAAACTCCCGCAAAGGATCCCGTGATGAGTCGACCCTATTCCTGCGGGCCCGTCGCAATATTTCGCCACAGGTATCATGGGATAGAGGTCTCCCGCGCTCCATTCGGCGAAGGAGACATCCCAGCACCTTGAGCTGAAGATTCATTAAACCGTATTCCAGCGCACTATCCCAAACGTGGATCAACTCCTTGTTAATCCTGTCGGCCTCCTCAGTCCCGGTCCCCGTAGTGTACAGGCGCTTCGGAAGAGTTTTCTTCTTGAGCCAAAACAGGAAGGTGCGATATGCTCTCTCCCCGTATTTGTAAATCCAATGCACGGTTGGACAGCCTTTGCATTCATTTGAATGACCCGCGATATGAGCATTTACGAGAACTACAGTCCTTTCGAACTCTTGAAAATTCATGAAATCAATCGCAGTAAGAGTTGTTGAGCATGTCTGGGTTCTAGGGTCGACTAATGTAACGTAGATTTTATTGTCCCGGATTGGCGTCGGCTCATGTGGGCGGCTTATTGAGCCCCTTCTCGCTTTCTTATTTTGCCTTGGTTCTTTCTCTTCATTGTTCTGACCTTCATCCTTCTTCAGCCTTGGTTTCGCCTTCGATTGACTCAACGGAGGGACGTCTTCTCTACGCTTTCTTTTATTGTGCTGTCCACCCTGAGTAGTTGCGGTATTCCCCATCTCAACATCAGCGTGAGTTGAATCTTCTATGGTATTATCTCAGGCCAAATTGAGGTGGCTACGATGAGAGCGTGAATTGACGGAAATAAACTGCTCGGTAGCAAACGTTTGGCGATGTCCGAAAGTCAAAAATGCCGACAGTGGTAGTATTATATTTGACGGCTTGCTGCACTGGCCGCGCTTCACAAGCCAAGAAGGTAGTTACAAACTCTTGCTACATCTAGTTCTTTCTAGATAACATCGCAAATTTCTCGTTCGACTCTTCCTTCATGCGCTTAGTGCTGCAGTTTCTACTAGTTAGAAGAGGGCGTCTGGAGACCTTCACGTCGGTCATTAGGTGCGCAGAAGGCAGGAGAAGGTGCGCTCAACTGTAACCTCTCTCTGCATGGTATCACCGAGAAGCAAAAATAGTTTGCTAGACGTTTGTATTAGGGTCTCTACCTAAATCGGATCCTAATTGGCGCAGTTACGGTTCGGACGCTGAATTTTTTTCATCATGCATGTAAATTCCTGATTAGTCTAGGGGCGTCTTCACTACCTGAGTAGGTTGTCAAAAGAGAAACTGTTTTGTTCGAAAATAGAGCATCATGCAAGTTACATGCGCTGTCCTCTTTCGGAATCATTTACCTAAGCTTGATCAACCCTTCGGGTTTGTTGGAATGCTGAGATCTAAGTGGCCTTTGGGAGGTATCCCAGAACGCTATGTCTATTAATCTAATAGCACGTTGTACATTTCCTAGCCATAACTCCATAATAGAGAAAATAACAAACCGGGAAACACAGAGCAGTTTTCGAAGGTTTGACGATGTATTCGATGTTCAGATGTATCTGCGTTTGATCGCCTTGCTATAGTAAGCTTGCGTTAGCACATACACTGACAATTATACTAGTTTCAACTCGGTTCTTATTCCTATGAGACATCCATCTAGACGGGGCTCCTACTCTTCATTTTCTGCGTCCGGCATCTCCGTAATTCACAGGCCTATACGGCACCACTTCTCTAAATACATTTATCTCGTTGCAGGTACACGATGATCTGGAAAGAGACATAGGGGTGACTCTTCTTGGCTAGTACACCAGCTCAAGTTGCCTTAGGCCGCAACTCTAATGCTCGTCCTGAGGTGGAAGTGCTTCTAGCGTCTCTTGGCTGATCTTTTTCCCGCCGCTACTTCGCTCTGCGGCATCTTTAAACCTCAGCTCCAGCACTTGCCTCATATCCTTTGCACCTCTCCAATGACTTGCCTGGTTTACGTCTTTGCTTTCATTTGCAGCCTCATCGCTTCCAAGAATGCCATCAATCTCCATGCTATCAGATGATGTGTCCTTGTTCGGCCTTCCTTCGGATGCTCTATTGTTACCGAGTTCTTCCTCCGAGTCCGTATCATAGATAGGTGCGGTATCAATTTCGAAATCATCGAAAATCCAGTGGTAATCTTCAATTCCGCTGAATTGCGGAAAATCCAAGCTATCCGCATAGTGGAAGCGGTTGCTGTAGACGAGCATACAAGCAGCTAGACAATCAGCCTTTTGATCGTCCCAGGAAAACCAACCATCCAGGATCGAGTTTCGTAATGCCACTGTATCCTGCGGCACAGTGTAGGCAGATACGCCCTCGTCTTTGAGCCTCTCCATGACGTGCGCAAGGTAGCTGAAGCTGGGTGAGAACTGTTTCCAGTTTTTGAATTCTAGCTTATGCCCGGCGAAAATCATCATAGGAAGCATAAGCTTTGGTAGGGGACCACCCCTGTATAACCCTTTGCCACGCAGTTCCAAAACAGAATGAGAGAGAGGACCAAGCCCGTGCTCGGATCGTTGAAGGAAGCAATCTACAACAATTCGCATGAGTGTTGTATCCTTAAACGCATATCCAAATTTGTAGATCGTTACAAGCACGGAATCAACGAACAGTCTCTCTAGATTGGACTTGAATTCAGCATCCGGATCGCTCTCATCAAACTCAGCTGGATCATCCACTTCGTAGAGCCGATTCGGCAGTTTACCGTATTTGAGACAGCTCATGACCCCCGGGAAAGCGATCGGTGACATAGGAAGCGTCAGATGGTTGTCAGGAGTCCATTTAGGTGTGAATATTCCAATTTTGAGAAGCTTTTCTGTGGTTGGAGTACGGTACAATTCGACCGTAGTCGTCTTTCCATCTTTCTGAGGATCCACCAGGTCAACTACGAGCATACCATTGCTTTCATGTTTTCGGTCGCTTTTCTTGGTGCGGCGTTTCCGTTTTCTGGACGATGTCGGCACCTCGCTCATGGTCGCAAGAGATGGAGTAAACCTTTGCTTTCGTATCACTCTCGGGTTAGGATGGAAAGCTGCTTACGAAAAGAGATGTGTGTAAGTGAGGGAATACCGACAGGCTTTCAAAGTAAGTATATTTATTCGATCGGCTTTTTCCCAGAGCTACGGTTTGCGGGCGTTTGATGGTATTACTTGCTATTCTAGCGCGTTTTGCCTGTCGTTCCTACTCCGGCAATCCATAATTTTCTCTTAGCAATCCAAATTTTAGTATATGATCCATTTCGTGCCAATTTGTAGTCATTCATCATTTCTGCGAGCCAGCAATCCGTACGAGCTCTCGCTCATCGTTTCTGTGTACAAGCGTCTCCGTAATTCACAGACCCATAGACCCGAGACGCGCGTAGTATGAGGGGCACGGAAGAAAATAGAGATTCCACGGAATGTCGAAGATGCGAGGAGGTTTGTGCTGAGAGATTGGTGTAGATGGCACGAGCACAGTCTTGACGAAAATAGAACGTAGAAGGACCCGCAGCTAGTAGCCACATGTGGTCATGAAACTGCTGGGCTAGGAATGGTGTGGAAATGAGAGAAGGCCCGCAGGCTTTGGTCGGGGTGACGTCCTTCTGCATCGATTGATTGAGAGAGCTTCCAAGTTTTATTTTGTAGGAGATAGCTCCATCGCGTCTTCTAATCGTGAGCCTCATCTATCTTGAACCTGCCATTTCAACCGTTTATCACCGCATCATAGCTCTTCAATTCCCGACATCTCCGCAATGATAATGTCACGTGACGTATGCCAACTCAATCACATCCGCCCAACCCTATCTTCCATTGCACCTCCCATCCTCTCACCCCTCTTACAACCCCTCCTCCCACTCCCATTACGAGGTCTCCACAATCGGCGCACTCGCCTCCTGATTCATAACAATCGCCAGCCCCGCCGCGGCCCCAATCGGCATGCTCAACCACCAATACCCCAGCACCAGCTCATACCAATCGATCCACACGGTACCCGTGAAGAACAGCGCGCCCAGGACCGTAGCGAAGGAGACGGAGAGCACGACGGCTGGCGACGCCGTCTGCATCAATGGCAGGTCGAACAGCCATGCCCCCACGATGCCGGCGCCGAGCAGCCCGATCAGCGTGCCGAAGGAGAGGATGTAGTGCAGCGTGCTGGACTCGGAGGTGAGGGTTGGGAGGGGGAAGCTGGGGTCGGTGACGGCGGCGATGGTGGTGGAGAGTTTGTGGTCTTCAGTGTTGGTGTTCTTTTCGGAGAGGGTGTGGGCGTCCATTCGGTCGGGATTGTGGTCCATTTTGAAGGAGTTGTAGGGGGTTTGGTTTGAGCCTAAGATTTATAGTGGTTTGGAGGATGGTGTGCGGGTGCTGCTGACGAGTGATGTTGAGAGAGGGAGTCGTGAAGTAAGGGTAACCTTGAAAATGTCCAGGAGACGCGACCGTGGAAAGTTGGTAAATATCCAATGACGTATGGGTTTGCGCTTACTGCTTTGTTGGATCGCCTAGCACTAAGGTTCTTTGAGTGTTCGGGTGCGCGCAGTAGTGCAGGCGCTTGGATAGTGTTTAGATCGGCACGTGCCAGTCACGTGAACAGCAGACGGGGTTTGTGCATAGCTAAAATGCGGGGAATTTGATTTGTTGACACTGTTATTGCGCCATTTGATATCTTTCGAGAGGTCTTCGCCGCCCTATAACAGAAGTATAAGGCTGGTATCTTGACAGGCTTAATTCTCTACTAGGCCACCTTAGGCGGCGGCACAAGGCTAATCTTGACAAGTGGTGCAATACTTGTTCTTCAAGAAAATCTAGAGGCTTCTTCGCACTCCGCCTTCGTTGCTGCCATTTGATAGAAAAGAAAGTCACCCCGACCAAAGCCTACTAGCCTGCCGTAGTCACTACGAGAACGAAGACAAATCTGAATCATCATCTTGCTCGAGAATGAAATCATTGAAAGTACACCTATCTACACTCGTGTGATAGCCAACAGTTCTCCCATCAAGGAGTCATCCTAACCCATGATACCCAACTAGTATGAGATCGCCTACAGCTCTCCCATCAAAAAGTCAAACCCTGACCCACGATTCTCACTGCTCAGCCATTTCCCCGCCTTCTCAGCCTTCCACACCCTCATCTGCGTACTCGTTTCCTTGTAGCATGCTTCCACTACCCTAGGCTCTTCGTACGTCCCGTCTTCTCTAGTCCTATGCCCATGCCATTGGCACCAATCCCCCAGAATCAACTCTCTCGCCCTCCCAGCATCCTCCACAACGAAGTCCCTCTCCGACCAAGCCTTCTCCGCTCGCGCCTTATTGAGAACATTGATCGTATGCGAGAATCGCGGGCTAAGCTTCGCCCACGTGGCGAAAGAAATCCCTGGCATGAAGTTCAGCACCATAGCCACCGCGAACGCCACCAGCGGGTCTTGGTAATGCAGTCCATTCTCGATGCTCGCGAGTGTGCTCTCGGTTATAACCCACCCGTTCTTGAAGCGGTAGAGGAAGCTGTTCATGACGTCCCGGTGCAGCCTAACTACCTCGAATTTGATGGCGAATGTGTAGAGGCCTAGGAGGTCGTTCATGCTTTTGCTGTCGTCGCGGTCGCTGTCCCATAAAGGTGCGTCGAGGCGGAGTTGGGAAGTGTACAGCCATCCGAGGAAAAGGCCCCATGTGCGCACGGTGGTGTCGATGGCGATCTCCGTGGTGTTGGGGTCGGAGATCAAGGCGTGGAATCTGGGAGAGCACGGCGCGAGGAGGGACTTCTTGAGCGAGGAGGTGTAGGTGTAGTTGATGTTGGTGAAGTGGGGCGACGGGTCGAGGACGAGGACGCGAATCTTGGGGTCGATGTCCGGCATTTCGCTGGAGGTTGGTCAGCGATGTAACCTGAGAGAGAAGGAGGAAGATGGAGACATCACCGACGGGGGGCTGTACGAGGTTTCGCTCATAGTGACAGTTTCGGGGGTGGGTGGAGAGACGGCGGAGATGAAGTGACAGAGTTCACTGGCGCTACCACAGGCGAGAGTTAAGGTGACAAAGTATGAGCACCAGGGAAAACATCAAGTGACTAACGTATGTTGGAAAGTGCCATGAACAAACTGGAAAAGTCAAATGAAGAAAAGCAATCTGTCGCAACCCGCAACTTTCCAGCGACCTGCTCACCCCGAGCTCGAAGCTCCAAAATCGCCTTCTATATCTTAACTCCAACACATTTAGACCGCAGTCTCCCAGATCCCTAATACGTCGAAACTAACGTCCCTAACCTCCCCCCATCAACCACGACAACGCTCCCGTTCGTGTACGCCCCAGCCCTCGAAGCCAGAAACAGCACTGCTCCCGCAATATCCCCCACCTGTCCCGCGCGCCCATGCGGAATAAAACTCGGATCAAACGACCCCGGCCCACTCGGCCCTCCCAAAGTATTGATAAAAGAGCCGGAAAGGTCGCTCGGAAACACGCCCGGCGCCAGGACATTACAACGAATCTTATACGGCACCAAACTGGTGGCCATCATCTTCATCAGGTGCGTGACCGCCGCTTTGGACGTGTTGTACGCAAAGCTGGCGCCCTTTAGTCTGGAGAAGCCCCCGATGCTGCCTACGACAATGACTTGGCTGCGGTAGTCAGCGCCGAGATTTTGCTTTGCGTTCGCGGCATCAAGAAGGCCTAGGAAGGCGAGGACGGTGTAGTACACGCCTGCGGTGTTAACAGCATACGTGTTGGTGAACTCTTCCATGGGGGTTCTGAGGGCGTGCGCGCGGTACTCTGCCAGTGAAGGCGGTGGTTGGCCTTCGGCGGGCTTGAGCGGGCGGGGGCCCATGATGCCCGCGTTTGCGACCACGAGGTTGACGAAGCCGGATTCTTTTTCTACACGGGCGGCCATGGCGAGGAGGGCATCAAGAGACGTAATGTCGCCTTGGAGGGGGATGATGACGTCGGGGTTCGTAGATTTGGCGGCGGCTTCGAGGACCTCGAGGCGGCGGCCGATTATGTAGACTTTGGAGGCGCCGTTGGCAGTGAGGGCTTTAGCGATCATGAGGCCGATTCCTGATAAAGTTTTAGATGATAGATGCTTTACTGGGGTGATGAGAGGCGAATGAAATGACCGACCTGTTCCTCCTCCAGTCACGACTGCTACCATGCCATTGACATTGAAGAGATTTGCGGCTGAAAGATCGTTAGAGTCCATACTTTTCTACGTGATTCAACGTCCAGTATCAACGAAACCACCAGTGTAGGTGGTTAACAAGCTGAGGGTTGAGAATATTGTCTTAGTTATGGTCTTCGGCTCCACTTCTCCGCAGGTGGGGTTACGATGTGCGATCATGGTTGCTAAAAGTTTTGTTGGATTACGCTGTGTCACATATAACCTCACTCGACGGTTTTTGTTACATCAATCTTTCTTCATTGAGAATCTTCGAGGCATGGATGATCAATTCGTGGGTCGAACTTGCTGCAAAACATCCGTCCAACAGTATTTCCCCAATATTACCTTTGTTACCAATGCTACACCAATAAGTGCAATACGGTAAAACGCATCTGTTGAAGGGAAATTCGAGCCCTTTGATACTCCCATCAAACTTCCAAGGCCTACATCATACCCCACACCTCTACCGCATTCCGTAAAGGCGGCTCATAAAGGCTCCGAATTAATTTGAGCTCTCCGAGTAGCCTTCGTACACTGGCTTATTCCATGCACAGGGGACGCCTGATACCTCGTCCTAGTTGATCTCAATAGGAGCCGTCAGAGTCGAGTCATCGTGTTCTCCATTGGCTGCTTTCTGGTTGCTGTCCGTCACTTGCTGGCTCTCGTCCAAGGCAGCTCCGCTCTTTGCATTCTGCTGGGGGGTCTCTTCTTCGGAGAACGATAGTTGGGTCTGTCCAAGAGTGCTAGGCTTGCTCGTTCGGCGAGGTCCGTAAGTGACGGCACTCCAACTATGTCCTTTCTTCTTCTTCGCGGCGCCTTGGGATCCAGTCTTCTTAGACGCAGGTGCCGTGGCCACCGTCTCGGCCAATCCACCTCCAGCCATACGATCGCCACTCTCAGCCGTCTTCCCTCCCTTCCCAATAGCTGGTATCAAAGGTATGGCAGGAGCGAGAGGTCCTCCAGTGTTTAGATGAAAGATTTGTTCGGTGGTGTATGAGGCGTGAGTCTGGGCCAGAAGGATGAAATTCTCGGTTGCTTTGAAGTCGTGGCCCGACATCATATGATACTTCATACCATTCGCTCCTTTAAGGAAACCAATACCGGTTGTAGGGGCGTTGCAACCGCACTCTGGGCATCTAAGGTCGACCCTTAAGGTGGTAATACACATGTTAGCGGGGTTTCATAAAGAAGAGGGGTTTTAAGACAGATACTAGATCCTCTGGTGTTGGTTGTCCTTGAGTGCCACTCAAATCGCGATTAAGACACCATTTTACCTTGAGTCCGTGTTTAAAGCGACTGAACCGGGTGCTCAAACGCGACTTGAGTGGGTGTTCAAACGCGACATGAGTCATGTTTCAACACAGCTCCCGGAACAGTGACACCAGAGTACTCTGGTATGTATATTAGGACCTTACGTACCATTCTCCTCCGTTCTGCTCTCCGTACTTGAGGACAACTGTTGGCCATTTCTTAGAGTCATGGACGAAATCTTTGATGGTAGGCTTCTCAGCGGCCAGTCGGGGAATAGGCGCTTGGGTTTGGACGGTTTCGTGAACGTCCGGAAGCACACCGGCCGTCATTGACGTGACTGTGTGGCGACCTTTGCTAGTGTTCGATCGCTTCTGAGGGATGTATGGCGACTCATGCTCTTGGTCGACAACAGTCCTCAGTCGTTTACGAGAAGCTGTCGTAGAAGTGGCAAAAGGGTTATCCGGCGTGAAAGGAGACGCGGTAGGAGGAGTGCCTGGAGACGCGGCGAGAGGATCGCCACGCGTCTTCCAGCTTGTACTGCTCGCCGGGTTCTGGTTCGCAGCGGCTGCAGAGTGGAGGTTGCTCAGATGACCAGACGCTGGAGCAGGACCTGCTTTGGCTTTTCCACGAGCCGCTGAGGTTCGGCGATGTTTTCTGACTGACTTCGAGGCTGTTGCTTTCGTGAAGGTCTCTTGCGCCGAGCTCCGGCCTGCTGGGGTGGTGTCCAGTTTGGGATTGAACTTGGTGAATATGGTCATACGTTGCTGACGAATGGCCTTGAGTACAATCATTAGCGTATTGTTGCGATGGAACACGGTAGCTGAGCGAGGTATTTTGCGTCGCATGTGTATGAGAAACACAGGACTGAAACTCCCGCCTAGACGACTATCGCCACCTGACAGCAGAAGCGAGTCGCTTACCAATTCCTCATTGGCGACGTCTATAGATCGATGCTCAAGTCGCTGTTGTTGAGCGTACAGAGCTTGAGTCTTCTCTTCCAGTGGTTGAATCTGCTTGACCACCAATTCCTGCTCTCTCTGAATGTCGAGCCTCTCGTCGCTCAGGCGGCGGAGCTCTTGGTCGAGCCGGCGCAGCTCGTCACTGCCGCTCATGATGGCGTTGTGTGGTGCAGCGCTCAAGTGGTATGCAGACTGATGGTGTTGTGTGGTTGAGTGGTTGAAAGGTTGTGGAGAGTGAGGCGGAGGTGGTGAGGAAGAAGTGTTCCCCGCCAATGAAACGCGTCATGCGAAGGTTTGCTGACCTCGAAAGTGAGTCGGCCCCAGAGCCCGCCGCCAGTCAACGGAGGAGCTAAATACATCAATCACAATATTATACCAGTGTCAGAATCTCTTGCATGCCGTGGAGAGACAAAAGAGAGGAAGGCCAAGAGCAAAGCCAGAAAAAGAGACCATCTGGTACCAAAATTAAGAAAAGCTGAGCCAAGAGAGTCCTAACGCACAGTCAATGCAACAGACTACCTAGGTAAGCGCCAACGTGTTGATGAGATGCGGCGTTCTTGAAAAGGCGCCCTTACACGTCTATAATAGTATGTGTTCACGACTTCACGAAGCTCGACTGAGTCGCTGTACACAGGGAGGTACAGATCAAGGTACACATTTACCAACTTGAAATCTAGAAGAAAATTGGGCTTGAGAATATGTTCCGATTCCCAAGAAAGAATACACGGGATCACATCTTCGGTGCGTGCATCCTTACATGGTTTCCGATAGTTTGCCCCGTTCTTTCCTTAACGTATTTTCCGGCTTCATCATTCTAGTTGTACCATATACTTGAGCTTCATTTTCCAGCTTCCACACACTTTAGCGCCTCTCTGGCAATTCTTGTCTTCTATAATCATCGTCTGTCCTCATGGAGGCATCCCGGGGTCATCATCTCACTGTCACTCCATTGCTACGGGTACCAGTTGACAAGCTCGGTAGGCGCAACTTAGATATTGGTAGACAACATCACTGCATCAGGTTTCTACGCAGTGATCTGTTTACACGATGTAATAGGAGCCTGGAGAGGGGCAGTTGTCATCGGAGAACGAGGGTTGATGAGGTGAGGTCGGGATGAAGACTGGGAACTCCACCCCGCCTTGCTCGAGCCACTCAGCGATCCAGGCGTCCGGGAATTAACATTCCCTGCCGGTCAGGTCCGAATACTTCGTAGGGGACTCCAAGATCAAACATCGCGCCTACACGCCAAGCTAGGTGCATCAGAGCTTGAAAGAACGGAATGGCTTAGAGAAAACACACCCAGCAGCTGTCCTCTCTTCTCCAACACTAGAACCGACTCTCATAGACACCCAAGCATTCAGACTTCCCGCGATATTTTCATCTACGGCTACGACTGTACATCAAACGCCCCGTCCTCATGATCATTATCCGTATTATACAGTTCCATCACATAGGCCTCCGACCCGAGCTCCCAATCTCCTATCATCTGTGTACTTATAGCCACCGGATTTCCACTCGCACGATAGCACAGCTCGATGATATTCTCCGTGGCATCCCAGCTATCACAACATCAGCTCATTCTTTCCCCCCGAGGTTTTGGATGCTTACCAGTTTGCATATTGCCCGGTCGTGTCGCTGACCTGAAGCGCAAGCATTTGCGACGATCCTATCGGCATGTACATGATGCAAGCAGTCCTAGCACCCAGAGTGTCGAATTGGTCATTGCAAGCGCCGTTTCCGCAGACGCTTTGGCGGATGTCCCAGGTGTATTCGACGAGGGGATGTGGGCCGGAGTGGTCGCCGTAGCAGTCTGCTGCCCAAGTCGTGGGAAAAACAAGAAGGAATTGGATTAGCAGCGTTGCCACGAGGATTCGAATAGGTCGGAAGCCTCCGCAGTGGTTATGAATAGTCATGATTGATGAAATCGCTCCTGAATTGGCCTGAAGCTGAGCATGAATCAACCGAGCAGTCTTCGAAAAGAGCAGCGACGCCTTCAAATGCTCTCCGGAATCCAGCCTGATAGCTCCTATTCTCGGAATATGTCCGCTTTTTACTAGTAAGTAGTCCCGCGAGGTGCACTAAAGCTTCCTTCATTTGAACTTTTCCATGCCTAGTCTTCTTTATTTAGGAGCCCGCATGTTGACCGGAAAACATTCGGTCTCTATAGGTGCGTCGTATCTTGGCGTGCATATACGGCCCCCATTTTCGCCCTACCCTGCCCAAGACCTGCATCAAGAGCCGAGCTGCGCCCCAAAGATCTACCCCAGCGTGACCTGCTCTGCGTCTATGGCTGCTTTTTGAGCCGCATGATGAACTGTAATCGGAGTATTTCGCCGGATCTGGAACAGCTTTGTGGCCTGATTCGCTAGTATATGCAGATTGAAATCCATCGGCCGTCGTCGCCTGCGCTATTTTGGTATTCTCCTACTAACGAGTCAGTAAGATAGATATGCGGCTCTTGCAGGTCCTCACGCAAAACAGCAGAACAGTCTCAAAGAATTTTCAGCCTTACTGGTCAAATCGAATGATAGATCAGGAGGCCGACTCGAGCTCACTGGAACCTAGCATAACATACTAAAGGACCCCGAACTGCTCCAAGCGAAGATTCTCGAAGCTCTGTTTTCAAGCGCCCGGACCCTACATTAGCTGTGAGGCTCCAGGTTGGGCTGCGGTTTGCAGGTAATTTGCAACCCAGGAAGTACCTCAGACAGCGTCTACGAGCGGTCAACATAGACACCCGCCGGTTCCCAATCAAGCCACCCAAGTCTCACGAACCAGAACTGCGGCTCATTTAAGGCGTTTCAATCACAGTCGAGCGGCCGAGGTGTGGAGTCAAAGCTATACTAAAAAGTCCGCGATTTTTGTCCTTGTCAATTCAACTCATTTCAAAGACCTGATAATGGGTCCCGGATCAATGTTATTACTTGCCATTTCGCTATTTCATATGATCATCCAATGTTCAGCCGGTGCGATACAGATAGATGGAACCTGTGGCGCGGGTCGACAACGCCTCATCGACTTGGCACTGAATGATGTGCAGCGATACGCAAGAGCAGCTTCTGGAACTGTGGATGTAAGTATCTCATCCGTCTCTTCCGTCAGAGTAATGTATTGGAGAGCTAATCATGTTTCTGGTAGCCAAACAATAGATGGTACAAAGCCTGGTTCGGTAGTCCATCCAGCCCAAACATGGGAGACTCCGACATCTTGAACCTATACGACAACCTCTGGATAACGACCAACTATCCATTTGATCATTTACCATTCACCGTCACCATTCGGTGTGATGGCGACGACAATCCGTTGTCGGTTTGTGGAAGCCGCACTACGTACGTTTGATAGCCCTTCTCATTCTTTACCAATTTGCCGCCCCATAAATGCCGAAATTCTCACAAAATTGCTGACTCTTGACTGAAGCAAGGCGCAGGTCATATACCAATCCCACACAATCTTTCTTTGCGAGCTCTTCTGGCGTGAACCGACCCGATTTCTAATAAATCTAAGCCCGCCCTCGCCTCACATGCAGTCAGAGAGCCTTGACTATTTCGTGACCTACGGCCAGCTTTTGCTACACGAACTGATGCATATCCAAGATCCATGTCAGTGGCCCACTACATTGTTTGAACCCTTGGCTTGAGAATTCTGACGAGTTCCGACTCTAGATATTCAAGATAAGAAAGGCGGCCAGGCATATGGGCACGCGGCGACGCTTCAGTACGCGTTAGACAGCGCGAATGGCGCGCGTCAAAACGCGGATAATTATGCTTTTTTCGCGAGTGTGGCATATTGGGCTTCGAAGGGGTATAGAAATTGGAGTACGAACCCTAATTGTTTGACGTGCGGGGGTGGGGAGCTTAGATAGTTCGCTGAAAGTCTCCGGGAGACATAAGGAGAGGTATGAGATTCTGGGACTCGGTTCCAAGCTTTTATTCTATTTTTGAAGTGAATTGTTACTCCTCTGACAGCTGCTAGGGCGCATTACAACACTAAGACACTCGTTTGCCACCCAATTTCATTGAGCATCGTGAAAAGCGTGAACTTAGACTTGAAGCCAATTGTAATGCCTGGCATTTATGACTTCGAAGGCCCTGAGTCAGTTTGGTTTCTACCCCACCCCGACCTTGCCATTCTGCGTCAGCAATAGGTGATGTACAACTACTTGCAACTTTTATTTCGCATTTTCTCTTTAGCATGACTGTTACCTCGGAATAGCAAGCTGTCAGGCGGGGATTCATATCTTCCCCGCTCTAGAGCACCCTCCTACTACTTCTTCAAGCTGAAGTTGGATATTGGAACCCACGCAGTACCTTCCACGATTTTGAATAAATTGAAACAGCCGTATGTAATGTAAGCCATCTACCCGAATTAAATGTAGATGTACTAATCTTTTGGAGATAGGTGCGGTAAAGCTATTTTCATGATGATTGCTGCGAAAAATACTATTGTCCCATCCTCCACTGGCAAAATGAACGGCAAACTTAAAGTCAGCAATGGCAGTACTCATAAGCCTGCACCTAAGACCGACGGCATGTCTAAAGAAAACAAATCATCTCAGGCAGCGGCTTGCTGATATAGGATTCTTAGTCTCCGTCTCCTTCATTCCACCAAACCTCGGTGCCAACGTCACGAGCAAGCGCTTCCAGAATCGAACGATGGTTCAGTGGGCGGTTCTTACAACCATCAGCTTAACTATATTCCATCAGACTATAGTTCCCGTCTCGTCTCGGGTTAAAGCGGCTGCTGTAGGATTCATCTTCCCCGGCGCCGGATTCATCGCGTGTGCCAATATCACTGGGGCCATTGCTTTCCTTGTCACCTGGGCATTGCTACCGGCAGCAATGTTTGCCGTTAGTAGTCGCTGTTTCTGATACTCTGCCTTCGAACAGTAGTGCTAAATCTCGCAGTGGTTCGGAGCCGGAGGGTTCTTGTTCCCAATACTTGTCTGGACGCTCAGCGCAGTTGGCGCCTACTTCGCCGCGGGCCAAAGCGTTTTTGAGTACAGCGACAGACTTTCCGTAGTGCTTCTTGGAGCACTCGTATTCTATTTCAGACACAAGAATGCAATCGAACAGAAAGAAGGCGAAGAGAAGCGTATCAAGCGAAACGAGTACCTTCCGACGGTAGTCGAAGAGATCCATACCACCGCAATCCCGGCACCGCCAGACCCGGACCGAGAGCTGACTTTGGATGAACTTCGGGACGTCCAATATGCCATTGACCAAGCGCGTCTTGATATCGGTGATTGGTCCAACCACACCTACATTGACCAGTTCCAAACCGCCGCACTTCGCTATCAACTCTACGACATGATATACAACCTAGGCACCTACCAAGGGATATACACTCCGAATTTCCACGGGTACTTGAGCGAAGGTATCCGAAACGTGATTGCCAAATCCTTGACGAAGCCTGTTATGGGGTTCTGGAAGTGGGAGTCCCTTTGGGGGAAATTCACGACCGACTACGATCCCGTGATTAGGGACAATATTATGGTTACCGGCTTCCTCCAACAAGCTGTGATGCTCTACACCGCCAACACTAGAGACATGCAATATACCAAACCTGGCAGCCTAAAGTTCGATGTCACCGATAAAACCTCCTACCACCACGACGTTCATTCGGTAGACAAAGCGCTAGTCGACCAGTGGAACAGCAACCCGTACTGCCTATTCCCCTGCGAGCCGAACTGGATCTATACGCCTTGCAACTTCATGGGCATGACTGGGCAGGTGATTTACGATCGTGTTTTTGGTACGAAGCATGCTGAAGACATCAAACCGCGGTTCCTAGAGTCCCTCATGTCGAACTTCGCCGATAAGTCCGGAAGCATCCTCCCTATTCGCTCAGCCATAACCGGCTTCACGATCCCCGGGCTGACTGGTGCACTAATCGATCTTACCAACGGCGTCATCACCCGCGGCTACCTTCCTCAGCTGGCTGAACAGTCGTATGCGCTCTTCAAAGGCGAATGTCTCCGCTATGATGAAGTCACCAAGGAACTCAGTTTCGTTGGGCTGAGTGGAGCGGATAACTTGGACACTGGAAACTATGAGACCGGGACGCACGCTATCTATCCTCACGTCGCGTATGTTGCTGCGGAGTTCGGGGATGAGAAGATTCGAGTCGCGGCCCTGAAGTACATTGATGATCATGTTGGGCTTGAGACGACGAGCACAGGTGCTAGACGAGCGAAGCTGGGTTCGTTCTTTTATAACATGGCCAGATTAAAGGGCACTTTGCTTCGTTGCAACGATTGGCTGAATCTGACTCGAGAGGCATGTGCATTTTAGCTTCTTTTGACGCCGACGTCGCTGACAATTGCTCTCCAGGGCCCGTCCAAAACGACCCTCGCTGGTCCTATACTATCTGAGGTCCCGTATCCCGGAGTCTTAGTCGCAAAAGCTCGTTCGCACACTGGAAAAGATCTCGAGCTTGTCCTTTACCCGTCTGCTGCTGCAGGCGACTTCACCTTGGGGATCAGTCGCTTGGAGCCGGGCCGAAAGTATACCTATGACGAGAAGGAAGTTACTGCAGACTCCTCTGGCAACATTCGCATCTCGGCTCAGGTTGATGGGAGAACATTGGTTAATCTGACGCCTGCGTGATTACTACAGTGCTAGGTCAAAAGTTTGGGCACTTCGGACATCTGCTCCGGGTTTCCAGACATCCTTTTAATATTCTACATACAACATGAATATCGATGCAGTGAGAATAGGCCTACCGTTTGACCAGCTGAAGACATGCTGGTTGGGGTACTCCTTACAGTAGTAAGAAGTGAGCAAAAGTGAAGCCCAACCAGCGAGATATCCGCGTGCCTAAACTTATGACCTAACACTGTATTAAACCAATTTAAGCAAATTATTCGATCATTTCTATATTGCCCTTTTTCCTACTCGCTGAAGTGCTATTAACCCCTCGTTCTGCGCCATGCCTTTTCCCTAAATCAACTTCACCCCCACTCCCGCCTGCGTATACGGATAAAGGATCGCCTCAATCGTCCTCCTCTCGCTGCTCCCCTCATCGCCTATCCAAAACGCCCGGAACGGCTGCGTCGCGACCTGCAACTGAATCAAGTTGACATCCACCTCCCCATATGCCGTGATACTCGCATAGCCAGGACTGTAGTTCACGACCTGCGAGAGCTCAAAGAGCTGAGCCGTGGCGTTCGCGCCGTTGCAGGGCTGGAATGAGAATGTCGCGTTCTGGGTGGCGTCGGTGGTTGAGAACGTCAGGCAGCGCTTAGAGTGCGTGATCTGGGTGGTTGTGATGTAATTTATGTAGCAGCCGCCTGCGGAAGGGGTATGTTAGCTTTGGTTGCAGACTTTTAAGTATTTATTCGGATGTAGGCAAGATCAGACGCGTATTTGGGCATGCTTTGGTACGGGAGGGTCAAGTGTCTGGAGAAGTGTCACTTGCAACGCAATAGCCAAGTGCAACGTCTCCTCGCACTTTTGAACTTCTTGGGATAGACCAAGAGTTACCCAAACGGAGTGGCTGGCACGTGATATTACCCGGAAGTATACTCCAGTGTTAGAAAGAAAAGAAGGGCAGACGTACCATGAGTACAGCTTGACTGGGTTGTAAAAGTACAATTCGTAAGGGTGAAGGGCGCACTCTTGTTGTGATGGGATGGGCTGACAATCTTCCAAGGACTGCTGGCAGTTGCGTTCGCCGGGAAAGTGACGTTTTGAAAGGGGTTGCCGGAGGGGCCGTTGCCATTGTCGTAAAAAGAGATGTGATAGGATTTTGCGGTCGAGTTCTTAGCTACGAATGTCGAGCAAATGTTCGACGCGTTAGATGCGGCTTCGGCAGTGCTACTGAGGACTGGTAGAAGAAAGAGGATGGCACGGCTAAAGTACTTCATCTTGAGGACTGTTTTGAGGATTCTGAGGGTACACTTCCGAGATCATGAGAAGAAAGGAACGGCTGAGGTTTCGAGGAAATTACTCAGCTTTTATCCGGCTGGGACCCCGTGGTACAGCAGGGATGATACCTTCTTCATTATCGCGGAGCGGGACGTGCCTCTGTCGATCGTGGTGATCAGTAATGGGTGCACGACCTCCCGTCTCACGATCTGCAGGAACATTTTCTAGATTTGGTTGATAGTCGGCATGAATTTCGCTTGCAGTTGACGAAAAGGAAATCATCTTCGGGGCAAGTGTACCAGTGCCGAAATTCCCGTACCTATTCTTACGTTCTTTGTACAGCTCATCAGTAATACAATCTTGTAAACCAATTGCTTCGAGCTGGTTTTTGTCTCTACTCTTGACAGTTGAGTCGACAATGTCGTTGTCAAAAGACGTTACCGTACCAAGATATAGGTTTTGGTACTCCCTGCAGCTGCTTGGATACCCCGATAAGCTTTCAAAACTCCAAGTGCGATGTAAAGGCCAACGCAGTAGAATTCAGACCACCCTTTAACCATGCTAATACCTGCAAGCTAAGGAACTCCTTACAGTGGTGTCGAGCAAGCAAGAGCTTGGTCGCGGCGGTGAGATATCCGTGTCCATATTTCGCGCGTTCGGGCCGACAACCTGAAGACTCAAGGAGCTGAAGTACCACAAAAAGCTCTAATAGCACGTCGTGCCACTTGCATGGTCATAAAGTAATGAAATTACATCTCACCATCGACATTCACTTAAGTGGCACAAGATCTCACCATCCAAAGAGCACAATAACAACGATTAAGTTTTGGAGAATACCGAAGCATAGGCTCGCTTGAATTCGGCAAGAAAAGTGACCTCTCTACCAACCCTTTCCATCCCATCCTGGTGCCGGTTTAGTACCTAATCCAAACGCTGCCTTGATATGGCGCTGACGGCCGCGTCCTGGCCGGCCCGAGATCTGATGTGTACTCAATGCTAGAGCGTCACCAATTACTACTAGCAAGCGTCCTCCTGGTGGTCCGGTTGTCCCTTCATTCGTGACCCAAATGACGGGTTCATCCTTCCGGAACGAGAATTTCCTTGTATCTTCCCACTTCGGAGTATGCTCTGCACTTTTCACCGAATCTATATCTCCCATCAGTGTCTCAGGCCCTTGATTGCGCAATCGCCTTGAGTACATGAGCTTTGGCTTTCGAGCTTCCTCCAATAGAGGGCGAAAGAAATATGCAAGCTTTGCATCAAATTTGTCGAGCGCTGCAGCACTCTCTTTCGCTTCCTCTTCTCGGCCGTTCACAAGCTTCCCTAAGGTGTCAGCTTCCTGCGTATGGGAAGGTCTCTCCTGATCTGCTTTCGGGTTATCTCGTTCATTTCCCAGTCTCTAATGCAAGTCTCTAGGATCCGTATCTCTTCAGCGGACGCTCTGTCTTCCACAATGTTGATTTGCGCTCGTACGTTTTTGAGTTCGCCTTTGATCCTAATTTTGTCAATCTTAACTTCCTCCATGGGTTCAATCAGGTAGAGCTTCTTTCCATCCATGGGCCCATTTCGCCTCCAAATGACCGTGTCACCAGCGATGTCAGCAACAACGATATCCGTCTGGAAATCTTTTAGCACTGCGCATTGTATTTCGGGGTTTCTCATCATAACGCGCACGCTGGAATGGATGTTTTGTCCAATCAAGGTACCGGAGAACACGGTGGCATAACGGTCGAGTTTCGTGTTCTCGATTGTGGGGATTCCCCTTGGAACGTGGGCATCAAAGTCTCGTCAACTTGCCCCCAAGAAGCGGAATATGCCTTTCATGGAATTTGAAATTTTGCCTGATAGCCAAATCATTAGCAAGGCGCTTCAAAAAAGCAAAAGACAAGATGCCTGCATGGAACACTATACAGTACTAGGTCAGAAGTCTGCACACACAGATTCAACACTGCTCGGTTCCGATCTTGCTCACTCGATACCACTGTGAGGAGTGCTCTAGTCAGTAAGTAGCTAGTCAGTCAAGAGGCAGTATAATTTGCACTGCTGTCACTTCCCGAAAAGACATTTAATGAAGGAAATATAAGTATAAGACATACCTATCGAAGCATCATGCGTTCCTTCCAAAGGATGACTTCTGAGATCAATAAGTCTAGGATCGCGTTGAAGTTCAAAGTTGAAGTTCTTATGGAAGTCCAAGTAATCAAGGCTCAACAGCTTCTTTAGACCTTGGTCTGAAATACCCAATTTCGTATGTTCCCGTAGTTGAGCAACCATTCATATCAAGGAAATATTTGCAAAGGTCATGTTCTTGTTGCCTCCACCCACGTCACTGTGGGCTCCAAGAAACTAACACTGTCTCAGCGTGGTTTTTTCCGGCGGATTGACCCAGAGTAGAGGTTTGAAGTTCTTTCGTTCCTCATTCAAAGCCAGAGCGTGAAAAACATTGTTGAGAGTATGCGGAATGCTTGCTTCCACAAACTCTAATGCGTTGTGAGTGATACTCGGTAGCGGCAAGGGTAAGGGAAGGCCAATTGCTGCGACGGTATCCCAGACCGCACATGCTTCAATGCTTATCGGTCGTCGCAGGAGCTCGCGGTTTTCCAGAACCGTCAAAAAGGATTCGAACCAGGCCTTGCGCCCGGCATCGGCAGTCTTCGACGAGCCGTTCAGATTTGTCCAGTTCTCGTACAGTGCGTGCAAATGGACGAGATCTTCCTTGGTCAAGAGCCCAATGTCATTGACGAGAGCGAGGATGCAACGAACGGTGTACGCCCCGCGTGAAAAGCCAACGAGATAAATCTCGTCCTCTGGGTTGCCGACGTTTAGGCATATGAAGGAGTAGACGTTCCGCACTATGAACTCGAGTCCTACAGTCACAAATTAGTCCAAAAGTCCGCAGCATACATAGCTTTGTAGGCGCACCTATGCCTATCGAAGCATCGACGGCATTAATATGCTTCCATGTCCCAGATCCAATGCCAGTGTGGTAATACACGATTTGCGCAACTCCATCCGGAGCTACATCTTCGATACATCTCGAGAGGCGCGACACGTTCGTCAACGGACTATCCGTACTGACGCTACTATTCCAGGTCCCATCGCAACAGATGATCAGGCGCTTCTTCGGCTGCAGTCGATTCGCCATGTTGCAAAGTCTGAGGAGAAGGAGAGGGAGCGGGTGAGGAGTTGCGTTGCAGCCTTGCGCAGCAGCTAAGAGGCATATAAGCGCCCAGATGGTAACCGCCGTCAGCTAGACCCTTTGTCGTGGTACACGTCCACAGGCGTTATAGAAATATACTACCAAGCAAAACGGAATTCTAAGTTATGGCCTTCAACAGGCTGAGAAACTAAAAGTTATTCATAGTACAGTTGCTAGAACTGCTCGCTGCTCCACTTCGCTGCTGGACCTATCAAGATATCCCTCCTCAGCCTCAGCGGGTAAGAAGCCGGGCAGAGCTGCAGACAGCGTCTCAAGAGACGAGTCCTGCAATTGCCCTGCATCGTCCGAGATCGGGTTGTGGTGGCCCAGGAGAGGCAAAAAGGCTGACGAGGAAGTTCAGCCGCGTCAACAGGCGTTCCAATGATTGAACTGACGCCGTTGATCTGCTGCCGAAGCCCGACGTGTGAAACGAATAGTAACGCCACGTTGCGACTGACGAAGATACGAATGCAAAGCAGCTCGATAACTTCGGTCTAAAAAGAAGAACGAATGAAAGAAATGGCGTCGATGTCGTGCCAGTAGAGATCAACCCCTCTCTTGTCGATCAGCTCGATCATGAAAATCAAGTGAGACTTCCTGCTTTGTAGATCAATACAGGAGACGTTCGCGGCAGATTGGAAGACGAGCATCATGATCTGAGATGGGGGACATCGTCACGACCGCGATGAGGATTCGACGCGGTGGTCGGTGCGGTGACCTGGGTGGCAGGGTGGCAGGGTAGGCAGAGGCGCTCTGCCAAGCAAGGACCTCAGCCCTTCTCCACGTTATGTAGGCATCAACATCCTCATGACCTTCTACTTTTGTGCGAACTGTCATGGTAGACTCGCGACATGTTGTGCGACAAGTGTACTGACATCCACTTCAAGCGGATTGAAGACTGCGACGTAATCCGAAAAGAGCCAGATCGGCTGAAGGGAAGCGACTCTATCGACATATTTCATTGCTTATTCTATTTCCATCACAAGAACAGACATGATTTGGAAAGATCTGCCGACCGAGGCTGCCACTTCTGTGGTATGCTTTGGGGTAGACTACTCGGACAGGATGGCCGTCATGGTCTGATTTCTAAGTATCGCTTTGCTCGCGGCGAGGTGATTCTGCGCCGGTCTATTGTAGAGAAGTGGATTGACGATAAGTCTGGCACTGGGCTACACGATTGGAATAAAGGCGACTGGATCTACATTCAATGCGAGGACCAAAACTTCACAACTACGAGCTCCGAAGCGTATTCAGGTATGTGCCAGATTGAGCTTCTGTCGGGATGCTACTTAACCTCTCACTCACTATTTCAGGCGCAGTAGCCGCAATGCTCGAGGCTTTAACGTCTTGCAAGGATATAGAGTCCTTAGGTCGAGCGATGAGAGGTACCCCGGCGCTTTTGGACGACCCTGAGCTTCAAAAGATCAACTCGGACCTTGTCCCATCGCGAGACCCAAGCATCTATTCACCTTGGCTTGATCTATCGACCGCGTCACCAGCTAGTATGGCACTTGCATCCATTTGGCTACGAAACTGCCTCGAAAACCACTTACCGTGCAATAATGCCCAGGGCGAGACTACATTACCACGGCGCATTATCGACATCACCTCTCCCCAGCACCCGTTTCTTGATGACGGGAATGATAGGAAGGGCGAGTATCTGACATTGAGCTACAAGTGGGGAGAAAGTCACCGATACGTGACGACGACGGAGACCGAGAGTAAACACCGAAAGGAAATACCGCTGAAAGACCTTCCTTGGACGTTCAAGGAAGCCATACACGTGGCTCATAGTCTTGGATTCCGTTGGATTTGGATAGATGCCCTTTGCATCCTTCAAGACTCTACGGAAGACCAGCTCCGGGAGATAGGGCTCATGGACCAGATATTCCGTTGGTCTACCTTAACACTTTATGCAGCTGCTGGTAACAATGCGGATGCCGGACTATCAGTAAATCGAGATCCTAGATGCGTCAAACCATGCTCCCTACCTTTGAAGACGACACTCGACGGCAAGACAGCCTCGGGGGAAAGCTACATCATGCTCGATGGTGTCAACGTCAGTGGACCGCTGTTTGAACGTGGATGGGTCTTACAAGAAGAAGTCCTCGCATCTCGAGGGCTTATATTCGGAGAGCGCGAACTAGCCTGGCGCTGCCTCTGCGGATTCTCTACTGAGAGTCGTCCAAATTACAAGCACCGAGTGGACAGATGGCAAGACCTAGGGCATAATCAATACGACAAGTGGCGGTCATATTCCTCGGGATTAGACGGATTTGACACGCTTCGAATGTGGCTCTATGAGAAAGATCCAGTTCCGGACCGGACACCATGGCAACGAGATAATCAATTTGATCACTGGTACACCTTGGTAAAAGAATACAGCCGGCGATCTCTTACATACTCTTCAGATGTCCTTCCAGCTCTTTCTGGCCTCGCTAATGCCTTGGCAAAAAAGCATGGCTGCACCTACGTGGCAGGTCTGTGGAAAGAAGACCTGCAAATTGGTTTGATTTGGTATGTGACAGGCAGGCCTTACCACTATCGGCAGCTACTAAAGGATCGTCCTGACGACTGGAACATAAATCTTCCGTCATGGTCTTGGGCCTCACAATGGGGTAAGGCCATCAGCTTCCGAAATTGGCAGAACAACAATACCCAGATTGTACCGGAGGGCATGAAAGTATACAGCGGCTTACAGCCCATCAGCCCATCCCAAGAAGTAAAAGCCGATGCAACGAACAGCCTGATAGTGACTGCTCGTGTTAGGACCGTAGTTGTCTACCAGACGACAAGCGTTGAGCATAACGACCGAGAAGATGCATGTTGGATCGCAGGCATCAAGGATCCAGTTTCTGGAGACAAAATTGGCCATATAGCGTTGGACTCGGACCCTTCTCAAGTGCCGATGCGACTAGTCTACTGTCTCCTTTGCACTGCCCGAGAGAAATACGGCGAGTGGCATCTCACTGGTCTTGGGCTAGTTCCAACGGACGAATCTTATGAGGAGTTTACTAGAGTTGGCCTTGCTTTCGTAAGGAAAAAGGGCTGGTTCGGCGAGTTGGACAGGTTGACCGATGAAGATTGGGGTTCTCCGAGGTCTAGGGACAGCAGGTATCTGAGAACAGTCCGCATAGTCTAAATGTGTTCGTCTTTTCAACATCTCAATTTGCGACTTTTGAGTAGATACAGTACTAGGGCATAAGACTAGGCTCCTGGACTTGTCACTGCTTAGCTCCAATCTTGCTTACTCGACACCACTGTGAAGGGTGGCCCAGCTATTCAGTAGCCAGTCAGTCAAGAGGCAGTAATACAGCTTTAAAAATCTCTGGGCGTACCCCAAGCCTTGGATTTATGACTGCTTGGCTTCGATCTTGCTCAGTCGACACCACTGTGAGAGGTGGCCCAGCTATTTGGTAGCCAGTCAGTCAAGAGGTAGTCTAATCCAAACTGCCTTAAAACTGACGTCTTGCCTAGATTTTAGAAAGCCCACGGGGGTACCCCAAGCAGTGGCAAAAAAGTGTACACAGACTTAAAGTCTGTCTCTATATCAACCTCTGCCATCACTCCCCCTTCACCATCTCCCGCCACTCCCCCTCCAGCATCCCAAACTCCACCTCATCCCACCACTCCCCCTCATACCACAAACACTCCCTTCGCCTCCCCTCCTCCTTGAACCCTAGTCGCGCATACAACCGCACTGCCCCCTCGTTAAACCCAAACGCCCCAATCCCAATCCGATGCAACCCCGCCGTCTGGAACCCCCACTTCAGCGCCCACCGAATCGCCTCGCTGCCGTAGCCTTTGCCCTGGTGCGCCGCGACGATGTCGACGCTGATCATGCTATTGCGGTGGTGGACGACGTGGAGAGGCGAGGCCTCGAGGGAGATGACGCCGATGGGAGGTGTTGATGAGGATCCTGGCGAGGGCGCAAGACAAATGATGACGCCGAGCATGCACTCATCCAGCAGGTGCTTCTTCCACCGCTTCGTAGCGGCCATGCTCTCCGGGACGTGGAGGCTGGCGGAGGAGTTTGCATAAGCGCGTGCGTCGGATTGGATGGAGTGTAGAAAAACGTCGTAGTCTTCGATCGCGTGGTAGTGGAGGCGCTTGCTTTGGAAGGGGTGGGGGCGAGCCATCTTTCTTCTTTCTCTAAGCTGCTAGGATTCAGGTCTTGAAATGGTGTTGAGATGCATTGATGTAAATGTGGACGTTAGACTATACTTATATAGCGCATGATGGGTAGCTGGGATGTGCAAACTAACTCCCGGAGGATTATGTTTGAGTCATCGCACTAGGCCTTGCTAGGTAGGTGTTGAAGGAATTCCTCGTACACCATGATACCGCTGCGTAAAGGCTTCAACACTCCATCAGAAAATTCGAAAAGGAAGAAAACTCATCGTAAGAAGCTCTATTTCTGAACAAACCCGCTTCTCTTTTCGTAACCTACCTTGGCAGTGAAGACGCCCCTGGACCAATTAGGAGTTTACATGCATGATGTTAAGAATCCAGGAGTCCAAACCATGCCTACGTCAATGAAGATCCGATTCAGGCATAGAAACTGAACACAAACACCTAGCAAACGTATATTTGATTCCAGAGGATTGCACGTAAAGAGAGCTTACAAACGAGCCTACCTTTGTCTTCTGCTTATCTTTTGAATTACCTAAGGCCTTCGAACAAACTCATACGAGCAGCAGAAGCCACAGCACCGACTCCTGAAATAGACACCGAGGATTTATGATGATGATAAGAGATTAATATCGGCTCTACCGTAGTACCCCTTTGCACGCCCCCAAATCCATATGACCCACCTCACGACCCACCATTATGGATGCAACTATGAGTATAAAATAAACGCCCCCTAAATCAGGCTAGCATACTAGCTCCGCTGCCGGCCCAGCCAATATACCAAGACGCCCCCAGCCTACTCAGAACGCCAGCGCTACCTACCCATAGATAAAGTGACAAAAGAAACACCCTCACAATCGCCCCGACATATCATCCCCGCTGACAACTTAGCTAGCCTACCTAGCCACCCCTAGCCTATTCAAACCCTCAACGTGAAATATGTCGCCTAACCCAGCCTCGAAAGATCCCGATGTCCACCGCTGACATTCCGGCTACCAAAGAACGGCACATGTCCCCCCATCAGCCCCGAGCTGCGACGAAACTCCGTCATCCCGTCTCCAGATTCATGCCGCTTCTCGCCACGCTTAGCCGGGGCCATCAACTCGAGGCTAGGTACTGCGATGTCTGACCTATCCTTTCCACCGTCGGACGTGCTCTTGGGAAGTGACAGCTCGTAGGTCTCAGAGCTCGAATTGCTAGCGTGGCGATCGGGGGAGGTCGGACGATCATCAGGCACGCACGGCGCTTGGGGGAGGAACTCCGTGTCGTAGCGAGGTCGGTCCCTGACGCTGCCGCTGGGAGTGTGGCTGAGGGTGCCTATGCCGTTGGTGCTGCGGCCGCTGACGCCGCGGATGCCCCCGCGCGAGAGGCCAAACTTTCCACTGCCGCTTGAGGAGGCGAAGGTGGTAGTATGGTTGCCGTTAGCGAGGCGTTCTTGGCTAGGGAGGAATCCGCGGTCGCCCTCGAGGGGGAGCGAAAGGGCACGCATGTTCATGGAGGAGCGAGGGCGCTCGAGCCGGTTGGCCGACTTAGATCGACGACGAGTGATGTGGGGAGTTGAGGGACCAGATTCATCCAGGATTCTGGAAAGAGAATGGGAGCGCTGGTGTCCAGGGCGGCCAGAGAAGAGAGGGGCAGGGATGAACTTCTTGTTTGATGAGAGGGAGTCGGTTGGGTATGGATCGAATTCGATTTCCTTCACCCTGCCTTTGCCTTTGATGTCGATCTCCTTGGCCTTACACTTTCCAGTGACATCAAAGGCGACGCTCTGGGCAAGGATGTTCTCATTGGTCGGACCCGACTCGGTGTGCATGCTCAGAATATGCAGGCTCGCCGGCTTTGACGAGGTACGGTCCGGTATCATAAGAGGAACATCCCCCGAAGGCTTCCGATCAGTGAAAGGAGGTGGCATTGGGACTAAACCACGGGACGTCTTGGGACACTGATGAACTTCAATCTCGTCCGCTGGAAGGGTAGGCAACAGACGGGAAAGTACATGTGGATTTGGGTCTGCAAAGAGCGATACTCCGCTCGAAACCGGCTGTTGTCGGCCATGGTCTGGGACTGGCTTGCGGCTCGTCATGATCGATTGAAACCGAGATGGAGGTTGGGGAAGAGGCCGATTCGCTAACAGCTCTTCGTTCTTCGCCTGCAAAGCTTCCACATGTAACCTAAGGTCTTTGTTTCGATTTCGAAGTTGGGCCATCGAATAATGAAGTTCCTCATCAGCCTCTCGAGCTGCTTGCTCTGGGCTGATGACAGATAGCTGTGAGCTATTGCTGGATCTGAGGGGGCGGGTTGGGAATATCCCATAGCGGACCAAAGGCACAGGACGCTCAGCCTGCATAGCCTCGAAGATATATCGAACGGAACGCTCATCATCTTCAGACTTGTCGCTCAAAACACGGATGCCTCCTTTAATCGTCGAAAGTCGCGGTTTGACAATTACACTGAGATAGTCGGCGATACGCTCGGTGACATCGGTTTGCCAGCCCTCGAAATTTGTGCCAGCTCGAGGTTTGAGAGCCACCGTTGTCTCCTGAATCGCTTCGAGACACGTCTTGACGAGCTCTAGATGGTCCTTCTCGCGCAGCGACTTAGCAATAGCATACTTGACGTCAGTAGCGACGTCGGACCATCGCATGAGATCCGGCTTGGAAATCTTGTCGATGCATTGCATGACGAAATGCTTTCTCAGCTGCAGCTGGTCAATGATACTATCAAGACGGGCCAGCTGAAACCCAGCCGGGGTGGTGGTCTGTAGGAAGGTGCCTAGTTGGATCCATCCACGCATTTCCATAGATGGCAGATGTTTGTACCAATCTGCCGGAGAAACTGGCAATTCTACGACGTCATAGTAGAACAGCCAAATCAGAAAGTGGGACAGAGATTCTGCTGTGATTTGGTCCGCGAAAGCAATGACTCCGATAGCTATCGGCGCGCTGATTGTCGACTGATTGGTTGATATAACACCAGCGTAAGTGCGCCCTCGAAAGATCCGTCGAAATCCAGTTGGAGCTTCAGTTGGAGCAGTTTGAGGCCTCGAGAGTTCCCGTCGTACCGGGGCAGTCTGAGGGGTTACTGGGAGTCCCATATACCGCTTGAACTTTTGGATCTTGTTGGCCAAAGGCATGTTGGCAGTAAGAATGGGTAAAGATGATAGAGAAAGTAAGATTCGAAAAGAGTATTCTTGACACGAACTGGTATTGAAAAGGGCCCCGGTTCGGGTTCGGATTCAGGTTGCGGATGGTGGTGTGGTGTGGGATAGCGGGTGTGAGGGCGATGAAGGAAAAGCTGGTCCAGCTTGAAAAAGGCTTCCTTAAGAATACACAGCGGAGAAGCTGTGTGAAAAGAGCTCTACGAACTAATTTGGACAGATATTAGGTTCGGGTGGTCCGTGGTGGTGCGGGTATGGTAGGTTAGGATGATGAAGAAAATGTCTGTCTTGCATGAGAAAGACTGCCTTAAATAGGCCCAGCGTGGACGCTTTATGAAAGGAAGCCGTAGCACACACTCTACGACAGTGATTGTGAAGTAACTGAACTAAACTGCCCCTTGCACTGAGTCGACGGATTGGGTCACGTGCAGAGCCCTGAAGGCCAAAACACAAGAACCAAAGATTCGATAACCTTCACCAGCAGTAAAAACAGGTGAAACGTTGTATGCAACTAGAATCTCTTTAGGTACCAGGGGAGGTCTTGTGGTAGAGGTGAAATGAAGAGGCTAAGGTTCAGCACTTCAAAGTCTTCTCGTGGGCGGATTATCAATATTATCAATATGAATCTAAGCTGGCATAGCAATGTTGGTTCGGTGTCCAAACTAATGCATCGTGGTCGTAAAGTCTTAGTCCCGCTTTGCTGAACAATTGGAAACCAAATCTAGGTCGAGCATTAGTTACTGACGACGACAAAAACCCACGGGATACCAAACCTTCGGAAAACCTGGCCAACATATAGGTCTGAGTCCCTTAAAATACTCACAATTTCTTCAACACCGAAAAAGAGCACCATCTTCAAGAAACTTGTATATTTCATATCTATATGGCGCTTACGAGTGGTATCGTTCTAGCTCTTGCCAAACCGCTCAAATCCAGACCATGCAGTTACTTCCACAAAAGAACGCCAAGCCCAAATGATTCAATCCTCTTCGTGACTCATTTCATCCTCGAAGAACGTTGGAAGGTAAAGCTTCGTGTTTTCGTACACCAGGAATGTGACAATCGTAGTTGGTATGACGCGGACAGTATTAGGGATGACACTGCTTCAATGTTAGCTATTGTACCTTTGCAATGGTGAAAATCAAGACGCCTCGACCAGAAGCCGGAATGTGTCGAGTAAAACCCACCCCTTGTAAAATGCAAAAAACCCTTCATTCTTCCACGTCTTCCTCAACACATCAAACAACCCGTTATAGTTCTTGTTCGCATCATACGTCTGCATCCTAGCTCTTATCGGCTGATAAGGATATGTAATGGCGCCGGCGAGCAGCTTTGAGCCGCCGCTCATATAGATGTACTCCCAATTCGACAGATTGTGCTCGCCGCCAATCATCGCACCACGTCGGTGCTTCATTTTCTCGTAAATAGAGAATTGGACCGCTCCGTGAGCGACGCCGAGGGAAGAGGGCGTGAATCCGGCCCACAGCCCTTTGAGCCCGCGCGTCCTATATACGTGCTTCATGCCAGACCATAGGCCGGTGTAGGCGTCCGGGTGGTTGGCGCCGCGCTCCAGCATGCGTGTTTTTACGACCCATATCGGGTTCGTACATGCGCCGGTGAGGAGGCCTGGGAATAGATCAGTTAGTATGAAGCACAGGAAGATGCCCGATATAAAAAGGCAATATGGACGTACCGGCAATCACAGACGCGGAGAAGAACTCCCCAGACGACAAATGTTCGCCGTGCCCTCGACGCGCCTGCAGCAGATCCTTCATATTACGGTACCAGAGAAAGTACAGTCCCCACCCCAACGAGTTCCCCAGCATATTCGGCCACAGGCCTCGATACAGCGCCCGCACCCCGCCTTCGTGCTGAATAACATTGCGAATGATGCGGAACGAGTCGCCCGGTTTTGATCGTGTCTTAGTGTTTACTAGGATCCAAAAATTAGCCCCGAAGACGTGAAAAACTAGCGCGAAGGAAGATGTGGGTATGCGCACGCTGCAAACGATTTTTGAGCAGGTCCAACGGATGCACTGTCAGGCAGCTCACAACCCCCGCGGTAAAGCCAGCTACGCTTTCTACAACAGATGGCGACAGTTTCGAAGGGCGCGGGGGCGGGTCGTGGACAGGGCCCTCGAGCGGTGGGAGGGCGCGCGGCATTATGTGCCAGTGGGGGATAGAACGGCGTATGGCGTGCGCATGCTTAGGTTGGAGACATGTCGTAGCACAGGGGAAGCTCGAGAATGGGGAATTGGACGTTAAGAGGCTGCAACCGTTGGGCGCGGTGAATAAATGCGATGCTGGTGGTGCAGCTGGATGGAGGGAGGTTGGTGACGCGGATCTCGTCCAGGGAACCTCCACTTGCTGAACGTCATTCGGCTTTCCTTAATGAAAGAAGGCCCATGCCCAAGCTTCCCCAGGCATTATTGAATCAGAGTTTTCTCTACCAGAGCCATAGCATACCTATAGTTCCTTACTATGCTCATTATAATCATCACAGCTTTTCTATTCATCCCAATTTCAACTCTTGATCGTAGTTGAGTTGTTCTGTGCGGTGAGGCTCATGACTCGCGCATAGAGCTTATCAATCTCGACCTTCACCAATTCCGCCAATCGCACGTGAGAACTAGTGGAGTATCAATAATGGGATCTTGCAAAAGCATCCAGAAGATATTCATGTCAGATTCCATTCGTAAATCCTCGCTTAATATATACCAAGAAAGTAAACTATGATGAATATCGTACGTTCCATATCACAGCATTAAAGCCACAGTCCCGCAATCCAACCTCCCAAACAATGTCGCTATGTCAGTCGTCAAGCTTTTAGGAGGCATCAAATTAAGCCATATCCTTTACGTCCTCACTTCTTGCAGCAATCCTTCTTCTGCTCTCCTCCAAACGCCAATGTCGACAGCTTATCCACCAAGCTCACGCCCTGCTTGACGCCACTCGGCACGCTGCAGTAGCTGGGGGGGACATCCAAGCACGGATTTCTCGTGAAGAAGTTCCTTGGGCGTAGAAGCAAGGTCATCGGCTCAGCAGGCATGACGGGGAAGTCCTCCGGACTCGGGAAATGGGTAATGCCGAAGGTGTGCCAAAGCACAATATCCTCGTTAGCGATGTTCTGGTTAGGATTGGCAGCGATCCAAGCGGGAAGACCTTCGGAGGGCTCGCCGGATGTTTGAGGCACGTGACGGCCGGCAGGGTGAATTTGAGAGTCGTCGTCTATGACTAATTACCATCTATGTATATGTTAGAGATGAGAGGGGACGCTTACACTTTGTTACATGCACGGCATGTCGAGCGAAACCAGCACGCTTCCATACCAATCCATTCTCCTTAGGCAGTAACACCGGTACCTCCCTACTCACCAGCTTGTAGCTGACAGGCTTGTGGCTGTATGGGTTGAGCTTGCTCTCATTGCTCATCTCCCACGTCCTGCTGCTCGCACCGTCGTAATCGCTCTTGGCCTGTTCAGGGGTCTCGAACCGAGTCTTCTTTGCGTAGAAAGCATTGCCGTATGGGTTCTCCTTCGAGCCGACTTCGCCTGCTCCTCTCGCAGCATCAACTTGGAAGATAGTGTTCTTCGGTCCATCAATATTAGGATCGACGCGAAGGCAGAAGAGATGCTGGTGGTTGTGGGCGTTGACACCTGGGTACACTTCTGTGCCCCAGCCGTGGAGATCTTCGCCTGGGAGCATAGAGTATGTATTTAGAATACCAGTGAGCTTGATCTCGAGCTGCACGGTACCATCCTGGTGGAAGATCCAGTAGACGCAGTACTCGTAGTTGGCGGCGGTAAAGATGTGCGAAATAATGAGCTTCCTGGCGCGAGTGACCGTTACGCTGTCATCACGGAAATCGGTGTGCTTGAACAAGATGCCGTTATCCTCCTCGTGCACGCAAATTGCGTTCTTGATGGTTGTCGGTGCGCCAGCGCGGTTGACGAATGCGGCGTCGAGGTAATGGATGGCACCCTTGCAGTCACATCCCAGACTCAGTGAGTTGGTCATGTATCCTCCTCCATATTCTCCTAGATCGAACGCATGCTTGCGCTGGTGAGGGTGTTCGGGATTGCCGTATGGCACAACCATCTCTGCGAGAGACATGCGCCAGAAGATTGGTCGCTCATTGCCTTTGTCGTCAAAGGTGATGTTGGACAAAACCATACCCTCCCGGTAGTTGAAGCCAATGTGTAGTTTCCAATTCTGCCAGCTGATTATTCGTCCATCCATTGTGAAAGAAACGCCCTCTGGTTGAGTGATGTTGATAGGCTTGATATCAGTGCGGTAGCCACCCTCAGCTTCGATAAATGCGGCATGGTAGTTGTTTGGTGGAGCTGCGTTAACCGGTCGTCGTACATTCGGTATGTCGATGTGAATAATCTCTTGAGTATCGGCATTGAAAATTGGGCAGAAGTCTAGGGGATAGCTGTACTGGCTGTCGTCGACGTGTGGGCGATAGTACATCAGTGCCTGCTGAAGGCGCACATTGCTC
The DNA here is from genome assembly GCF_010093595.1 of Mytilinidion resinicola. Classification (NCBI taxonomy): domain Eukaryota; kingdom Fungi; phylum Ascomycota; class Dothideomycetes; order Mytilinidiales; family Mytilinidiaceae; genus Mytilinidion; species Mytilinidion resinicola. The sequence goes on from NW_022985444.1 coordinate 1,002,459, forward strand.
CCGAAGCGCTCATCGTAGCCGATCGTCCAAGCTGTAGGATCATTTAGAAGTCAATCTTGGAAGTTTAAACTAATCGCACTCACGGTCGCAGTACACTTTGTGCATATCTTCCGCCGGTATGCCAAGAATCCCACATTGTTCGATGACCTTGGGGTCTTTCCGAACCACTAACTCCACTATTTGCAAGTCTTCCATGGTAATCTAGTGTTTATCAGTATAGCTCATTCTGCCGTGTAAAGAAGAACGTACCAGGGGCTGTACGCCTTCGGTTAGCTCCCAGGCCACAAGCTTGCCCTCGTTCAGGTCCACGATTCCATCATACACCTTGCTCCCTTTGCCAATCGCTACCACGTCCGCAACCCTGTGCGGCCTAGGTGTGTGTTCTGGATCTGCAACCCACGCCATCATCTCCGCCTTGCGCGGCTCCCATAGCGTAACTGCATTGAAAAACAGGTTGTCGTGCTCCTTACGAATGATAGCAACAGCTTTCTCAATTTCAGACTCGGAGAGAGGGTCGAATGGGTAAGGAGGCTCAGTCTGGCCGGTGATATGGGAGGCAGCTTGCTTTAGGCGGTCGAGAGCCATTGTGAGGTTTGTGGGGGAAATATGCGGGGAAGATGATTGAGGAAGGGGATTCTACAGTGTAAGAGGAGAAGGGCAGCTGGAGGAACAAATATATTCTATGCTGTTCAATAATTCTGCCTCCTCGCAGTCCAGGCGCGTCAGGACCCTAGAAATGTTTACCTAGTCCGGCATGTCCACGACGATTGCGACGGCATTATCGCCCAACCCCTCCTCCGCATTTCGTAACGTGAAGCTGTTGGTGCCGGGCCGATAACGATAAGAGCTTGTCCTCGGATTCTATGGACCGTTGCGGTTAGATGGGGGCCGCCTCTCCGCTCTGCAGACTGCACGAGGGGGGAATGCCCCTTCGAAGTCGACAAACTGTCCATTCGCCCGTCTGGCTGCTGGAGATGCTGTAAAACCTCATCACATGATGGGAGTCCGATGCATATTATGGGGCCTTCGGGCATCCTGTCCGAAAGCTTGGCTCTGGCCGTTCCTCAGCCCATTCCAATACAGGGAGGTCCAGGCGTCGAGACCATGTGAGTACACATGTCAAGATCAGGTAACGGTAGAGGAGAGATGGGACGAATGATATCGTGGTGGAGTTGGAAAGGGGACGGCCAGTCATCGGGCCGGATTTCGAAGTCAATCCACAAATGGGCCGTGCACGAACTTTCGAAGTATTTCCAGTGCTGGCACCGAATACGCTGTATTCGAATATGAGCTAATCAAATATCGGTATTGCCAATACTACCTAATATTCGAATCATATCCGAATATTTCTTGGCACACTAAAATTTCGAATTTTCAACCACTAACTACTCATCTTTTATCCCTATACTCGTACGAAATGTCCTCTGAACTTCAAGAAATCGAAGAATTTGAACTATCTCTTACCTCAAATGCTGTTGAGAAAACAGTTGATACTCTTTCTGACGGAGTACGTATTCTTAGCCAGCTAGCCTACGGAGTATGGTACGGCTAGCTCAGCTACCTTGATATAGAACACGGTTCCTGTACTTAGCCCACACAGTTCTACGGTACGGCTACGTAAGCCTCCACACACACAGAGTATATATACGGCGTACGTAGCCTAGATAGATGCTCATCCAATACATCACTTACCTCGTTCAATGCATTGTTTCACCTCCATCCTCACTTTCATCCACAAAAACGTCCCGAAAAACTTCACCAATACACGAGCATTGTCGTACGGCAACAATTGAAGAACGACAAGAAAAACCAGAATCAAAATGGATATGGTGCAAATACTGTCCCAGTTATGCTGCTCAGAATACAACAAATATGAGACAGCATCTAGAGAAAACCCACGGAATCATTGCTAATAAGGCACCGGTCTCATCTATTCGCACGACAGCTACCGAAACTGTTGAAGCATTATATAATAAGCTTCTTCTACAGCTTGAGAATAGCAAAGATAATGTCAACAAAGAGATTCTGCGACGTATGGTGAATCAACAGCTGGTTAATCAAACTTTGCTGGATTTAATTATTATCCGAAGACTTCCATTTTCCTGCGTAGAATGGCCAGAATGGCATGCTTTTATTCAGGCCCTAAATCCGGAAGGCAATACCTTTATACCAACATCTCACAATACGATTAAGCAGAGGATTGCGAATTGGTTTCCACAAGCAAAAGATATCGTACGAAAACGACTTCAGTTATCGCAAACAAGCATTCATCTTGCCGTCGATATCTGGACACCACTAAGCCATAATCTTTTGCTTACTATCTGCGCTAGCTTTGTGGACGCACAAGATCACTTTCGAAACATCTTAATTGCCCTTTGTACGGTACAAGGCCACAGCGGTCTAAATTAATAGGAAAGCCTTTGCCCGGTCCTTGAAGACTATAGAATTATAGAGAATATCGGCTCCCTTATTGGCGATAACTCTACCACCAACGATATACTTTATTGTACAATGGCTGCTTACCTTAGCACGGAGAAGCGAATTAACTGGAATTAAACCTTTCAACGGCTCCGCTGCATAGGCCATATTCTTAACCTTATTGTCAAAGCCTTTTTATTTATTAATAAATATAAAGAGTAAGTAATAGAGATATATAATAGAGAGGATGAATTAGGAGAGGAACTAGATAATAAACGCCGAAAAGAGAGAGCAACTTTAATCCGGAATAGAATGGGCGTTATAGGCAAGATTTACAATATTGTTATCTATATCCGTGCTTCGCCTAATTATACAAATAAGTTTAAAGCAATTGCTGGAAAGTTAATCCCTTTAGATAATTGTATAAAATAGAATAGCTGGTTCCAAATACTCCATGTTACGCTTAAGACTAGAGTCCTAAATACGCTACAGAATTACACCGAAATGCATATCTCTAGTGGCACAATTAATAAAAGAGATAAGCTTCTTCCTTCTAATATTGCTCTCTGCCGTATAATAGAGCAATTTCTCTCTATTTTTAAGAGTGCAACTCTTTTTCTTAAAGGGCAACAAGCTACAATTAAACAGGTCTTAGAAGTTATAGAGATTATTAAGGAGTATCTTAAAATCTCTTTAGTATATTGTACAATAATAGTATCTACAGCTTTTACTAATATGTTAATAGAAAGAGAATAAACCGCTTAAAAGCCAAATTAAAAGTATAAAGGTGTCACGGTATTGATCATGGCCTCCCTCTAAGCATCAATCCCCTGACACCTTGTTCCCGCATACGTGCGCACGCGTGCGCCACGCGCCTGCCACTTGATTCCCGATTCTATTAGGGCCACGCGCTATGTGCGAGCCCCTTTTCTCGTCTTGTATATAGCCTGGCTCCCGTCCCTAATTCAACTCGGCATCTTGACGTCTTGTAACCAACCACGGTAATAGCACATAGTTATCCTTCTTTGAATCTGATACTTGTCTATCTCGCGTTCAAATGCCCGATACATCGTCACCGTGACAAAAGGCAAAGTTTAACTTCTACTTATTAAGGCTAGATTAATTACTATATTATGCCGCGGCTTGTATTCTCCATCTAGAATATTGTACAACTTAGCTAAAAGACGAGGATAGCAATCCTATAGATGTATACGCTGCTTATATAATAAGGGTCTGAAGCCTTTAGGAGAAATTCCGTAGAGAAAGTCCATTGCGCTCTTAATTATACAACCCTCCTCTTAAATAAGCCAACCCTTTAAGGAATTAGCCTCTTCCTCTAAATAGTTTTAAAAAGCTTTGTTAAAATATAAAGCAGAAACACACCCGGCCTCAAAGTTAGGATGAGTTTGAAAACTACTGTAATGAAGCCGTGTCGTACGAGATCAAGATACCTGCGCTAGAATGGTGGCTGTAGGACTCACAGCGGAAACGATGGCCACAGTTATCATGCTGGGCTATTGGAATTCTTTCAATTCCCTTAATGAGTGATAAACCAGAGCGAATATTTTCAGGAGGTCGTCGTACGGTTACTTGGGATAAAACAGCAATAACGGCGGCCACATTAGAGCAATTGGAATGCGGGAGAGATTGGAAAAGGGACGATTTATTGAAGGATGATTTCTAGAAGGGAATTCTTTATCGTTCGACAGACTGTTTCAATTTATAGACTCTTGTTGGTGGGGTTTTATTATTAGCTTTTGTAAAATAGGTGTATCGGCGGCGTTTTGAATAAATATTCGAATACGATATTGCCGAATATTTACCGAATAGCCCATATTCGATTCGGTTAGTATTGGTCCGTTCACTGCCAGCACTGAGTATTTCTACTGCAGTTTGTTGCTAGGTTAGTGAGGTATCTACGCATGCTCTACCATTACGTTAAACAACTCCCAAATCGCTTCCATACAAACGCAGGTCGAAAAAAGTTGAATAGCTTAGTCAGCACACTGATCTCACTCCAACTTCCGGAGCAACTTCATACCTCTCCCTACACTACTACTGAGACTTCATCAGGATCATTAAAACATGTTTCCTTGAGCATAAAGTCCATCTCTACGTGCTGAGAAACCTACCGTGCCGAGAAATATGAAGGGTACTTTAACTTTAAGCAGCTCACACTTCGTGCACACGTCGGTATCTGCAATGGTTCTATATAAGTTGTGTACTGTGGCTATTTATAAACATCTAGGACCCCTCTCACCTAAAAATTATATTCGCATCCCTGCCTTTGAGCCTAATTTATAGAGAGCCTTCTTTTATAGCATAATAGACTTCTCTTCCTATAGAACTATTATAAATCTCTTACCACTCTAAATACTAATAGCAGGGTCTTATCCAAGCATTAAAACCTCGCTATGATGCTAGGAAGTTATTGTCAGCCCGCTCAGGTAGCCCCCTTGTAGCGCGCAAATTCGTGCAAGGTCGCCACGCAGGCACGCAGGTTGGTACCTCTAATAGAAGCGATCACCAATTCTTAGCAAGCGGGCCAACGTTAGCCCCTAGCCTTGCAACTTAACTTGGCCATGCCTCCAGTCAACTACAAAGGGTGCGGGCCGAGTGCATAATCACCTTCCCACCAAAATCTGGCAGAAAGCTGTCCAACGCGCCACATGGTTGAATAAATTTACTTCCTTCGTGCAGTGTCTCTATAATGCCTCCACGAGAATATCTATCAATTTAGATTTCTTTTTTTGGTCCTGGTTGCGGAGATGTGGCTTTGGAGAGGTGTCGTTTTGTGGCGATTTTGATGTTCCTCGCCTCGCGTAGCCGCTTGGGAGGTGATTGTGCACTCGGCCGCACCCTTTGTAACTTAACTATCTGAGAACACCTACAGAATCACCACCTCACCAGGTCAGGGCCGGAGCGGGTTGGCCATCTCCCTGCTAGTGGTGGCAAAATGCCACTTTAGTCGAGGCCGCCACGCTAACAGATTAACTCTAGGATACCACTTCCTAAAGTACTCTTTAAGTACCTTTCGTCGTACCAGTAGCAATTTTCTAAACTACTATAATAGCTATCCTGGAATATACAAATAGAAAAGTATAGCTCTAATATCTCCTTTACGCGCATCTTTCCGTATAATTAAATTCATGTTAGTCGACTAATCTAGCTATTATAAGCCAATAAGGAGCTAACGTCCACTTGCTCTGCCTCCCACCTAGCCAGGGCCTTTAAGGAAGACATATAATATGGATGGCCAGCACCTAAAATATGGCGGCGTAACCGCACACATTCACTCATAAGATTTATAGCTTCCGCACCACGACCCTGTCCTTTCCACGTAAAGGCAAGATTAGCCATGCTGGTCAGCGTGTCGGGATGGTCCGCTCCGAGCTTCGTCTTGCGAGTCTCCATTACTTGCACCTCCAGCTCTTCGGCATCCTTCCACCG
>NW_022985444.1:1009316-1170551 GCF_010093595.1 Mytilinidion resinicola
GACGCCAGGTTGGCCATGCTGGTCAGCGTGGAGGGATGGTCCGCTCTAAGCACCCGCTCCTTGGCTTCCAGCGCTCGTTGATGCATCGCCTCTGCTTCACTATACCGGCCTTGCCAGTCTAAGACTAGTCCAAGGCTGTTGAGGCTGCTGAGCGTATCTAGGTGTTCTGCTCCTAAAATGGTCTCCCTGACCTGGAGAGCGGCAGAACCTATCTCGTGCGCCTTGTTATACTGTCCCATCTCGCTTGCATACCATGCCGCTTTAAAGAGCACTGACGCCCATGCCTCTAGCGCTTTTGCGTCCTTCGGCTGGTTGTTCACCACAGCTTGAGCGTGCGGAAACAGCGCCTGGCACACTGGCCAGTTCTCGGGTCGCCCTACCGGGTAGCTTTCGTCCATGAGCACTGCATACGTCGCCTGCCACAGCTCCAGTTTGTTGTTTAGCGCCAGCCACGTCTTGGTCGAGAACTGCACCAGCCGGTGCATCTCAAACTCAAGTCCGTCCGCGCTCATCTTAACTAGAGAATAGCTGGTCAGCGTATGAATGTCATCTTCAAAATCGGCATCCTCATCCTCATTCAGCTGGTACTTGTCGTGAAGAAGCGACTCCGGAATCCCCTGGCGGTCGAAGAGACTCATCAGCGACAGCAACCGAGCAGCCGTCGGCATATTGGTCCGGATATGCTCGAACGAGATCTGCCAGGTCGCGATGATGGAGTTGGACGCTCTGCCGTCCCTGCGGCTGTCTCCCACGTCATTTTTCAGCAAGCGGACCCGGTCATGGTCGCTTCTGCACACTTCCTCTACATATCGTGAGACGGTCATGCGCGGCGCTCTCTGCCTGACGAAAGCCGCCGCCTGCGTTATGGCGAGGGGCATGCAGTCGAGCAAGTGGACTAGTTCCACAGCATTCTTCTTGTCCGCGCCAGCCCCAAGCTTCTTCCCAAGAAGAGCCAGCGCATCGTCATCGTCCATCAGTTTAACCTCGATAACGGTAGCGTAGCTGCCCGTCAGCCTGTATGCTACGTCTTGGTTTCGAGACGTCACAAGAATAGACCCGTTCGGCGATTGCGGCAGAAAGTCCGATAGCGGTTCCGCTGCTTGACCCAGATTGCCCGCTGCGACAGCTTGGTGTCTAGAGAGTGGCGGGAAGAAGACGTCTGAGTCATCAGCATTGTCGACGATCATCACCCACCGTCCGTTGGACTCGTCGCACAGCCAGCTGCAGACGAGCCGCAGAACGTCCGCCTTCGGGTTGTCCCAGCCCTCCATCCTCGTCACCTCGGCGATTCTGTGGTATCCCTCCTCGAATCTCGCCTGCGTGCCCGCGTGCACCCAGAACACCCATGTGTCCGGTGATTCGTCCCGCACCTGGTAGGCAAACTCGATGGCAACCTGAGATTTTCTGTGCAGGCAATTAGTATTGATTCTACAGCTGCGAGCTGCAGCGCTCACCCAACGCCGCCGAGGCCAACCAGCGCCGCGCGCGCTGCAGGCCTCGCGGAGATCTGGCGTATCTTGGTGAGACTGTCGCGACTGACGAAGTCGTCGTCGCGCCGGAAGGGGACCGTCGAGGAAGGGGTGGGAGGCGGTAGGGTGTAGCCTGGGGACGGACGTTAGGGTGGATCGAAGCTACTTGGGACGTAAAAGAGTGGTTACCTGCTGATGGACGTAAAAGAGTGCTTACCTGCTGAAGGTTTCGATGAAGCAGCGGCATGGTATGTCAGCGTTTGGACATAGCCTCGAATTACTGCTGTTATCTTCTTCACCTGGGCGTCATACCGAAGGCTCCGCAGGGCCTTCCTGCCTCTTCTAGCCCAAGAATCACTTGATGCAGGCAGCGCGTTCTCAATTACTTCATCTAGCGCTTTTATCTGCACGCTACACCCTTCCACCGCTGGAAGAAGTGCCCGTTTGCTTTCATCCTGCAACGATCCAGCATCGATCGCGGCTTTCGTCTGACGGAGGGCATCTAGTAATACGGGCAACTCAGATTTGATGTGACAGAACGCTTCCGGGATCTCCGCAATCGTAGACTGATATTGGTTAAGCCGATTCAGAACCCGGGTGCCGAAGTCGATCAGTTGAATGATGTTGGCGACGATGCCGACCACGGCTAGTGCTTCGGCCATCGTCTCGACGTCTTGGAGTAAAGTAAGTGTATCGAAATGCAGACTTCCCAAGAGATAGTGAGAGCGTAGGGGCGATATCAGGCAAAGCCTTAAGCCAGCAGTGCAGAGGCATCTGGTCCATCTTCAGCTTGACGAGGCAGAATATTATCACGAGGCTGAGATAGACGCTGGCTGCGTTGCTTGGCTGTGAGCCTCGGCGCCTACACATCGGAAATACATTCAGCTGATACTCACCCTCCTTCATCCAAATTATCCGCCCATGGACTCTATGGCGTTCGCCATAGAGTCCCATAGAGTCCGTGGGGCGGATAGTCTAGGTAGTCGCAAATGGGACTCAGCTAATTATAGAGCGAGACCAGCAGTGAGGAGGACCGGCTGTTATGAACTTCTCGTTCACCTAAAGACAACTCCTAATAAGGTACCGAGAGGGTACTTGTATGGTTAGGCGCGAGCTTACCTACGAGGTTATGCCACGGGCTGACACGTGACACGAGGTACGTAGGGGTCGACGTTAGAACGGTTCCTAGTTATGCTTTAGTCGTGCGAGACTTATCCTGACTGAAAGATCGTCAATCGTATTGTACCTAAGTACAACTAAGATAGCTAGCAAGATAACTTAAGATTAAGTACGAAGAAACGAAAGTACAAAGGGAATCCTCACAACTTATATAGCCTTTCGCCCTTCATACAATTTAGTCCTGCGTCTCTCCGCCAAGAGGGAGCAACGAGAGCGGCTCGCTTGAGTCACGTGATGCCCTTTACCTTCTTCCTTCCTCGATCCCTGGTCCGGTCGTCTTTCCGCGAGTAGTTCCTGCCGTCCGGCAGCCTCTCCCATGCCTTCTTGTCATCCCAAGGTATCCCCTTCTTGGTCTGGGGCTTGTTCGTAACGCCCGCCGGCTCTTGTTACATCGGTTTTAAGGAAATGCAGCCCTAATATGTACTTCCCGATATGGTAGTGAGGCTCTGAGGCTCGGATAAGGCCCTTTTATAAGCATCAAAAGTGATAAGAGCTCGATAGTGGTGCTGTGGTGAAGGAATTCTGTTACGCCATGAAAAGATGTGCTCCGCAAATCAAGCGCGATGGCGACGATGCGACCGTAATTCCTAGTAGGAGGGGTCTCGAGTGTTCAGGAGCGGCCACCGCAAACAACTTATACAGAACTGTGGGAATAAGTGATGTGTGCACAGGAGCGACTTCATCGACACTACCATTCCTTCAATCCAATTATGATTGGCCGCAGATGATTTTCTGGGTACTCCCTCTCTTTGTCTCCTTGTTCGACTCCACGAATTCCAGTCACCTTCTTTGTCCCATTGTCCTCTACACGCCAGTCACAGTCACGCCTATCCAAACACATCTATAAAACCCAGTGCTCCCATCTCCCACCCTCAAACCCCCACTCATTCCAAGTCCCCCAAAACACATAGAGCAAGCTAACTCAACACAGACCTAAATGTCTCACGGCACCCCCGTCCCCTCCACGCACATCGCCAACCCCTCCGACCGCCTCTGCCCCTTCTGCTCGCGGCTCTACACCGCCACCGGCCGGCCCGGCATCCATGGAACCGAAGAAGCCGGTACCCAGCTAACATGCGGCCATATCTTCGGCGCCCAATGCTTCGGTCACTGGCTGGCGACGACCAGCAACATGAAGCGCTGGAGCCAGTGCCCGACATGCAACCTCGCGAGCGCACGCGCTGCCATGTTCCAAGCTAACGCGCTGAGGCGGCCGAGCCACGACGCGATGGACAGCGTGACGCCTACAGGCCCGCAGCTGCTTCCTGGGATCGGGGCCGCGCCCTCTGACCCCGGGCGGTGGTTTGCAAGGGGTGGCGGTGGTCGAGGCAATGGTAGGAGGAATGGTGCTTTCGCGCCGAGGCAGTCGAGCTATGACTCGATGGAGGGCGTGGCACGCACGGGTTTCAACGGCCCTCTTTCGTATGGTGGCGTACTTGAGGAGATTGACCCTAACAGGACGTATGCGGGGTTTGGCGGCGTCGTTCATGGTAATCGAGGGTTCAGCCCCGATGCTATGGACGTAGACTCGACGGGCCCTGCTCCTCTAAGTGGTGGTTTCACGGGACCTGCTGCTCAGAGTGGTTTCGCCGCAAGGCCTGCTCCTCAGAATCGTCGTGCCACAGGCCCTGCTCCTCCAGCTGGCCGTGTCTTCGCGCGTCCACGCGGAGGGTTCGGTGCGCGCTTTCGCAGATGATCGCTGCGGAGCTCCTGCGCCACGTCCTGTAGGAAGCAGATATCCGCATCAAACTATAACCTCTAGCCCCGTTCTTCAAGCAGCTCTTCCCAAGAGGCTGAGCTTGTCCGCTGGACGTTCTGCTCTTCAGGCTATATCGGATGCCACTGTCCGTCTACCTGAGAAGCATTCTCTCCCATGGTCACCAGTGCACTGGCGCACCAATAAGGTAGTCCGATTCTATGGTAAGTAATTCTACGGTAAGAAGCTCGCTGGCGCGCAATCGAGGCACCCTGGAGGTGTCCTCCCCTTTTAACGTATCTTCTGAGCGTGTCGACAGTGTCGTGAGCTAGCAGAGGTAAGTCAAGTCTGTGATGTCTGTGAGTGGTGATGCTGTAGATCTTTGGATGTGGTTCGGGGGCATGTGCATGAGGTGGCTTAGAGATGTATGAGGCTGTTAAGCTCAGAATCTGATACCTTGTGACGCGTGTGCTATAATCAGCTATTGAGCAATGACATCGAGAAGTGGTCTGTGAATAGGCCGCCGTTCGTGTGCTTTTAGCATAGTGGTACGGCTGTCTGGAGTGGCTCATAGTGGTGGAGCTAGATAGAAAACCTATTGAGCGCTCATGCCGGTTTGGGAGCTCTAGGAATTCCGTCCTAACATATACTGTACATTAGAGTCTTCACTCGTGTGCTTTAACATGTGGATTGCGCTGTTTGTAGTGCTTTAAAGGTGCCAAGGTGTTAAAAAATGTCAGATTTCACACCCCTTTCAACATCCTCACGTGATCACTCAACATCGTTCTAGCAAGTCATCAAAGGGACATCGCAACATGCGCTTCAAATTAGAGCCTGACGATCTTACTTTTGCTACGTAGACGACACTGCCTGAGGTGCCTCAAAGGTGTATGAGAAAAATTCGAAGGAAGAATCTACTGGTACAGAAATGTGTGTCCAACCGCCTTTCCCTTCCGTCACCCGCAATGCAACCGAACAAGGCAAGAAAAAGCATTTCCGCATACGCCATCCCTTTACACGTTTATTGGAAAAGAGAGAGAGAGAAGAGAAAGGGAATATGATGAAGAAAGTAAGTTGGTGTTACATGGTTGATGCCGCGTGGTCGGTCTGGCCATCAGCAATCGCCAGCCGCTGCTTGAGCGTCTTCGCTTTCTTCGACATGCCCTTGCCTTTGCGCTTGGGCGCGCCTTCGATGGCGGAGACGGGCGTTGCGGTGCCCGAGGGCTTTGCACTGTCGTCGGCGAAATTGCCTTCGCCTATGAGTGTGTTAGTTGAGTATTCGGGAAGTTGTGGAATGGGATGGTGGGCTTACCTTCGTGATACATATCGTCCAAGCTCACGTCGGCACGCTTCTTCGCATTCTTGCGTTTCTTGCCTGGCGGTGCAGCCGCCTCCGCTGCAGCAAGCTCGGCTTCCTTCTTCTCGATTTCAGCAGCTTGGTCGTCGTCAGCGAGCCACATGGCGATGTCTTTGGTGCGATTCTCGCGAGAGCGGGTGTTGAAATCGACTTGAGCGCCGGCGCCTCCAGAAATAACCACGCGTTGCACTTCTTCCTTCTGCAGAGCACGCTTGCGGATGCGCTCCTCGATGGTGCCGCGAGTGATGAGACGATACACGGTGACCTGTCGGGTCTGGCCGAGACGATGCGCACGATCCATGGCTTGACTGTCGATGGTAGGATTCCAGTCGGAGTCGTAGAAGATGACCGTGTCTGCAGCTGTCAAATTGATACCAAGACCACCAGCACGAGTCGACAGCAAGAAGATGAAGATGTCCGGACGGCTCTGGAAGTCAGCAACTGTATCTCGACGATCCTCGAGTTTGGTAGATCCATCCAGCCGGCAATACTTGTAGTTGCGATAGGTCAAATACTCCTCCATCAGATCGATCATTCTCGTCATCTGGAAGTAGAGCAGTACGCGATGATCGCCCTTCTTGAGTTCCTTGAGCAGCGCGTCGAGCTTCGCAAGTTTGCCAGAATCGGTAACGAAGCGGCGCATAGACGGCACTTCGATGTCGGTGAAGCGACCCTTCCTATTCGTTGGTGGTGGCAGCATGCTGGTAGCGGGCATGACAGCTGGATCCACTTTCGATTGGATGATTGCCTGCTCTGACTTCTCGGAGACACCGTACAGTGCTTTACGCATTGGCACATTGAAGAAATGCCTCTGCTTCTCAGCAATCGCACCGTGACTAGCACAGTAGAGCTCGATGGGAGGAGCCGATACCGACGGTCTGGAGCAACGATCAATGTTGTCTAAGCCAGTTTCCTCAAAAGCAGCCTTAGAGATATTGAGCAAGTTGTACATGTGACCCTCAGCAGTGATTTCGGCGAGAGGCACCCTGTCTTCCCGGCCGACTATGTTCAGCATGGAGCGCTTTGGCTCAAAGACCGAGTCATCGTCTCCGTCAAACACAACACCAAGTCGACCACGGTGTTGTGGCTGTTGGTGTTGCTCGATGGCTCGCTGGAAGATATCCTTCTTGGCAATGGCCGATGCTTCGTTGGCTGACACGTCCGCAAATCGGAGCCAAGAGAAGGCTCCTGCTTGACGGGAAGACTCATGGATATTGTTGGGGTTCCAAACATTCATGAGGTTGTACAAATACTGCTCTTTGAACCCGGCCCTGGAATTCTCTGGACCGGGGATGTCGAGACGACCTCCATTGCGGCACACAAGTTTCGGCATTCGGATCTCAATGAGATTTCGTACGGAATAGCTCACATTGATATTCTGGCCCTCGCGCATGAAGGAGGCAGTCTCGGCGAAGGATGCGAATGAGAGTGGTGAGTTGGTGTCGGCTCGTTCGAACAAATCTGGATGATTGCAGACTTTGCGGAATTGCATAACCAAATTCATCAATGTGGAACTGTCTTGGTCATCTCCGACAACCTTCTCGATCAAATCCATGATGCTGATTTTGTTGCGAAGACCACTGTAGTAAGCGCGTTGTCGATAGGTGAGATCGCAAAAGACATCCAGTTCGATCTTGTCACCAAGCTCCTTCTGGACGTGCTTCTTGATACGCCTAAGCATGAAAGGCTTCAGGATCATATGCAATCGCTTGAGTTGGTCCTCGTTCAGCTTCGTGTTGCTCTGCGCATGGCTCTCGATGTCCTTGGAGAACCAATCGCTGAACTCGTCGTGAGAGTCGAACAGACTAGGCATGATGAAATGCAACAAAGCCCAAAGCTCTTGCATGTTGTTCTGAATGGGAGTGCCCGTGAGAAGGAGCCGATTGCGGCAGTGGAAGCCCAACAAACTCTTCCACCTGGAACTCTGGGAAGACTTGATAGCCTGAGCCTCGTCAAGAATCATGTACTGCCAACGAATTTTTTGGAAGTACTGGGCATCTTGAACGACGAGCTGATACGAGGTGACCAGAACATGGAAGGAGGAGTCCTTAGAGTAGGTGATGTGCTTTCGGTCCCAGAATTTCCGCAGAATCTTGCGGTCCTTGGCATTCCCCCAGTATGGAAGTACCTTGAGGTTTGGAACGAATCGGGCGATTTCCTGTTGCCAGTTGTGAAGAGTGGAGGCCGGTGCGATGACCAAGAAGGGACCCCAGATGTTGTGGGTTTCAGCGAGATATGCCATGACAGAAATTGACTGGACGGTCTTTCCTAGACCCATCTCGTCTGCCAGGATACCGTTGATGCCCTGCTCATACAAGTTGACCAACCAGTTGAGACCTTTGAGCTGGTACTCCTTAAGCGTGCAGTTGAGAAGGGCGGGTTGTGTGATATCCATGCTCTGCAAACTTGTGGGGTTCTGGAAGTTCATCTCGCCCTCATCAAAGTCTTGCATCTGGTTGCTCTGGTCCTCTCCATTGAACGCGCGAGCACGATCCTGAGCCTCTTGAACAGCGTTCTGCGCGTTGGCCATGGCGGCAGCATGGAGGACGCTCTCATCTTCGGCGTCAAAGTCAAGATCCTCAAAGTTGGTAACCTTGCCGATCTTTGCGTTGGCGTCTGCGTCTGGTAATGTCACCGTTGGAGCGTTTGGATTCGCGGATATGGCGGTTTGAGCAGCAACTGCAACATCGTCGGTGGATCGCTCGACCTCGTCAGTCTTGACCTTCTTTCCGATGAAATGGGAGTACAGCTCGGTTTGAGAGATCAGGAAGTTGAGCTTGCGCTTCTGTCGGTTGGCTTCGCGTTCAGCTTCCGCTTTCTTCGCATTCTCCAGCTCCTGCCTCTCGGCCATCTTGCGCTGGTCTCGTTCGTCGCGCTCGTTCCGCTTCCAGAACGAGAGCATCTCTCGCATACTTCGCTTCGCCCGGGCTTGTACATCCTTCATGCTTTTGTTCGTACGAAGCTGCCATCGCCTAGCTTCCTTGGATGCGAGCTGGGCTGTCTTGCGAAGGTTGGACTGCTTTGTGGATAGCGAATTCTCCTTGATCCGAACAACCTTTGGAAGATCCTTCTTTGCGATGTCCTTCCAGATCTGATTGAACAGGTTCTGATAGGCCAGGGAGTTGTACTGCGTAAGAACAGCGGGGCCTGAGTAGTCCTCAGTTTGGCTGCGACTCTTGAGTGCTTCTAGGCGAGCCTCCTCCCTGGGCGCGATCACGGGCAGCTCATCTCCTCGGTCGATGGCGGCCTGTGCGGCGGCAGCAGCGTTCTTCTCGGCTTGCTTCTGTTCCTTGGTCTTCTTCAAACGCGTGCCCGTCCTTCCGCGCTTTTTGCCAAGCTGTGGAGTATCGTCCATCATCTGGAAAGAGCTCATGGTGCCACCCTCGAGGTTCGGGGCGTGCGGCGTGACCTCTCGTATGTCGTGATTTGCGGTGACTCCCTGGAGTAGCTGTTGGGTTGCCTTGGCCTTCTTCTCTGCCTTTTGCGCTTCCCTTACACTCTTCTCCCGCTCTTCTTCAGTCTGGGCAGTTTGACTCTTTTTGATTGCCTCCTGCAGCTTGATTTGCTCATTCTGGAGCGTCTTTTCTCGCCGTCGCTTCCGCTGCATCTCCTTCTTTCGTTCTTTCTCTTCGGCGATTTCTTGATTCTGAACTTCTTGCCAAGCTGCCTGTTCCATTGTGCTGCTGTACTGCGCTTTCGATGCATCGCGGTGGGCAGCAAAGACATCGGCAAATCTATTAAGCTGGGCGGTTCGTCGACGCTGTAATCGCTGGTTAGTACAATGCACGCACAATATGGCGGTTGAGAACATACCTTGCGCTTCTCCAATTCAACAGCCTCAACCTCCAGTGATCGTTTCTTTCCCCGTTGCAGGTACTCAAGACGCTCTTCGTCGAAGCCAGGGATATCCACGTCGCTCATCTCCGTGGTCTCAATGCGAGCCACTTCGTTTTCCACTTCCTTCTCGTCGGGGATGGGTATATTGCGGGCTGGAGGATAATGCGAGTCGCCGTTGAGAATGACTTGGTCAAACGGCTGACGGGAGACTACGATGGTGTCCGCCATAGGAAGCTCGGGGGGCGCGGGTGATGCGAAAACCTCCTGCTTGACCTGGAGGGCAGTTGTTGCGGCCGGCTTCGCAGGCATCGGGGGTTGTTGAGCTGTGGGTGGAGGATGGGGCGCCGATGCAGGTGGCTCAGGATCAGAGCCAGACATGATGCTCGAAAGCGACATAGGGTCTGCTGTTCTCGCGGGGGCTTGTGTTGGAGTCTGCGATGGTGTTAGTGACGGAGGTCGCAGTGAAGTTGATGAGAAACCTCACCTCAGCCGTCGAAGGCCGTCGTGCGTAGTTCTGTGGCGGCACCTGAACTGCTCCTCGACCCATTGACTGGTATACCGTTGGCGATACGGGGGAATGGGACATGGTGTCCATCGGCCCTGCCGGATGGGCGAGGGCTTGGGGGTGATGCAATGGCGAACGATGAGGAAAGGCGTTCGCGACGGGTGAATGATAGGGCTTGTCGTAGGAGGCTTCCGGGGGGCGCGTTTCAGGAAAGCCGTACGAGTCTCGATTCTGCTATAGTGAAGAGTCAGCGTGATGATGCAGGGGTTGCTGGAAAAAAGTTTGGCGGCATACCTGCGGCGTGTAGTGGCCGTCGAATCGCGGCGTGCTTCGTCCTACGGTCCTGTCCCCATGGTCTGAGGTCGGGTCGTAGTACTTGGAGGCGGTGCTGCTGAAAGCCGACGCGATGGGAGGCAGGCCGGTGGTAGAAGGCGAGGCTGGCGGCGGAGGGCGGGAGTGAGGGTGGTTATAGCTGGGGTGGTGAAGCGGCAAGGGCGCAGGCGTGTTGGGTTGCGAGTTGGGTGCTCGATGGGTGGGCGAGTAACTGAAAGCTGTTTGCGTGGGCGAATGGGCCGCATTGTAAGCTGGCGTTTCCCCTGGCATCCTGTCACGGTCTCGCGACAAGCCGTCGTCTGCTTCATCGGCAGGCCGCTGCAACACCGGGTTCCGGAACATCAGAGGCACAATCGCGGACGGCGTCTAGGGGGCCATGGAGAGACGACGTCGCCGGCAAGAGAGGATGCGCGTCTTCGCGGCCACGGCTGGCGGCGAGGCTGGCGGCGGAGCGAGGGCGGCGCGCGGTGATGCGGCGCGGGAGCGGTGATGAGCGTGGGATGGTGGTGATGGCGACGGGCCTGGGGAAATGGGCGAGGGAGGAGTTGGGGAGAAACTGCGGGCTTCGTGGACTGGATCGTGGCTCTCGCGCCGCTCGCGCTATGTCAGCTTCCCTGGGTCGTCGTGCAAATGAGCAGTAGCCAGGTCTCCCAACACGGCCGTCCGACTTTTTCCACGACGAGATGAAGTTGGTGTGACGGGGGCGCAAGTCAGGACGGGGCAGCGCGCAGATGGGCGAGGGCAGGCTCTGCGAGGGCGACAGGTCCAGCGGGCTCGGCCATGATTCGAGGAGGATGACGGCCGCCCTCTCCGCAAAGCATGAGGCCCCAAGAGCAACGTGATGCCGCCGTGGTCCCGTCCAGACCAGCAGCATCATTGCTCAGGCGGCGCGGCGGGGGCGGGCATTCACGCGCAATTATGCTTCACATTCTACACGGCGGTTCGGTCTGAGGCCTCGACACTCGTCGCCGTCGGGGCTGCCCGTCGGATGCTGCGTGGTCTAACGCGGCCCGGAGGAGGGCATTGTCTGTTCTTCGCCGTCACGCCTGCACCCAGCTCGGATATCGAACCACGGGACAGGCTGCGGAACGTCGCAGCCAGAGCCGTCGGAGAAGGGGGTGCTGCGGGCAGGCGACGATGCCGCAGCGCTCCAGCAGCCGCCCGGCAGCGGAGAGAGGCTTCTCATCAGGTGATAGGAGGCTCAAATGCCATCGTCCCTTCAAGAAGGTTGGAAGCCTGCGGCATATTGAGACCTTACTGCATTGAGATGGGGGCGGGAGTCTGGTTAATCCGCAGCCGGCTTGGCGCCGATATTTCGATCGCTGGTCCGTGCACATCCGCGATCTCACAGAACTTTTTCAGAGCGACCAGCACATTTACCGCCATACACACGACATCGTCGCCATGGCCGCAGTCTACAAGAGCTTGTCCAAGCCGGACAGAGGGGACGAGGAAAAGACGGCCGGCCCCAAAAAGCACAAGCAGCGCGTGCTGATTCTGAGCTCGCGCGGCGTCACCTACCGACACCGACACCTCATGAACGACCTTTACTCGCTGATGCCACACAGCCGCAAGGATGCCAAACTCGACACCAAGACGAAGCTGTACCAGCTGAATGAGCTCGCCGATCTGTACAACTGCAACAATGTTCTATTCTTTGAGGCGAGAAAAGGCAAGGATCTCTATGGGTATGCTTTTTTTTAATCACGTCTGGGCGGCAAAAATCTGGTCTCTTTGACAGTATTATGCGGTTCCAGTCTAACAGTATCTGACAAAATGCAGGTGGATTTCAAAAGCGCCAAACGGGCCAACTGTGAGTATTCTACGTGTCACGTGACCTTTCCCTATCTCGATCTTCTATCCGTTGAATCTATGATTTTGTCGCAAACTTTACTCTTGATGTCCTTGGACTTTTTGAACCTCTGTCTACACTTTATTTCTACCTGTGGAAGCGTCCAGGTCTCTCTACTCAACCAAACCGAAACTAATAGGGTTACTAGGTGAAAATGCACATTCAAAACATCCACACCATGGAGGGTAAGACTCATCCTGCATCAAATCTATCACTGCACACTCACACACCCAGAACTCCACTTTACCGGCAACTGCCTCAAAGGCTCCCGCCCCATCCTCTCATTCGACGCCGCATTCGACAAAACCCCCCATCTCCGCGTCCTGAAAGAACTCTTCCTGCACACCTTCGGCGTGCCCAAGACCTCCCGCAAGATCAAGCCCTTCGTCGACCACGTCATGGGCTTCACCATCACCGACGGCAAGATCTGGATCCGCGTCTACCAAATCAACGAAACCGCGCCCGGCAAGCCAAAGCCCACCGCCGACGGCGAGATGGAGGTGGACCCGGCGCCAGCCCCCAAAAAAGGCAAGAACGTCGAAACCAACATCAGCCTTGTCGAGATCGGCCCGCGGGTCGTCATGACCCCGATCGTCATCCTAGAGGGCAGCTTCGGCGGCCCCGTCATCTACGAGAACAAGGAGTTCGTCTCGCCCAACCAGATCAGATCGGACCTGCGGCAGTCGAAAGCCGGCAAGTACAATCGGCGGAGCGAGCAAGGGCTGGAGAGGAAGGTCAAGCGCGGCGATCTGGGCCTCAATACTTACGGCGGCCGGAAGAAGGAGAAGGACGCGCTGGACAACAAGGTTGTGTTTGCTTAGATATACCACTAACACGTGGACCCCCGTGGCGTTTCTTGGCGATATGGCAATTTCCTGGGATTGTATTTGGGACATCGTGGTCTTCGACGGGGACACCAAAAGCGGAACTGGCCGCATTGGGGGGGGCTTCTCAGTGTCTCTTCGGTTGTAGAGTCGCATGGTAGGTAGACTCGAATTAACACTTCTTAATTCCCATACACTTCCACAGTCGAGCGTGTGCTTGTTCAAGTGATATGCCTTCAGCAGCCGAAATATATCAAACGCAATTGATCGAATCTCTAATTCCATAGCTATTCTACATTGCTCATCGCTGCAGCGCGCTCACATCAAGCGCCCACGCTCCGGGTATCATAACTATATTCATCAATCATGCTCGCTCCCCCTTCCACAAACAGGACCAAAGGGTCCAAACCACACGCTTCGCATCTCGCCTCCTCCGCGCCAAAACCCCATCTACAACTCAATCGCATCCTCCGCACTCGTCCCCGCCTTCCCGCCAAACGCTGACCCAGAGCCCGAGCCAGAGCCCGAATTCGACGGGCGGGCGTACCCCCCTTCCTCCTCCTCTTCCTCACTCGCCCAATCCATCTCCTCCGCGCCCTCTTCCTCAAACCCACCGCTGTACTCGTCGCTGTACTGCCCACTGCCATAGCTCTCCATCTCCTCCCCAGCCTCATCCTCCGAGTCGACAAAGAAGTCCGGCGTCGGCGCCGCCTCCGGTTCCGACTCCACCATCTTCCCCTTCCCCTTATCCTTCCTCCCGATCCCCGAGGCGCGCAGCGCGGCGACGCCCTTCCCGTACAGCTCGCGCGGCACAAAGCGGCTCACGCGGCCATAGAACGCCGGTTTTGGCGCCTCGTTAGGTTTCTTGGTGGTGGATTTCGCGACGCCGTTGAGGACAGCCTTTTTCTGCTGCTGCTGCTGCTTCTTGGCGTCGGGTGGCGAGATTGTCTTCTTCCCGCTGGAGGAGCGGGAGCGGCTGAGATGGGCCAGCATCTCGCGGTAGAAGTGCTCGGTCTCGTCGAATTCGGCGTAGATGTTGGCGACTCTCGCGGCCATGGGGTCGGCGAGCGCGGCTTGCAGCACGTCTTCGGGGATGGAGCGGCGACGACGACCGGCGGTGGCCGCAAGGAAGTTGTTGATCGGCGAGGCGTTCCTGGCCGGGCGGTTGAGGCGCGCCATGACCGCGGCGACGCGGGCCTGGCGCTCCTCGTCTGTCTTGGGTGGTTGGGAGGAGCGGAGACGGGCGCGTGCGGCGTCATCGAAGAGGGCGGGAGGGCTGTGCTTTGGGATCCGGGATGGTTGCGGCCGCTTCGGCTTGCTGGAGGACTGGTCGCCTGGTGAGGTGTCCGTGTCTGCCTCCGTGGCCCTGCTGCGCTTGCCGGTAGATGGCTTGGTGGGGGACAGTGGTTCAGAATACCCAAGAGTCTTCCTGAGGAAGTATTCCGACTGAGTTGCGTCACTAGCCCTAGTCTTGCGAAGTTCGGCATCTACATCGTAGGGTTTGCGCGAGCGACTAGAAGTGGAACCAGTAGACGTCCATGACGCCTCCGGAGCTGCTCCGGATTGGGACTGTGTATGACCATGAGCGCTCTCACGCGTGGGACAATTGGGGCATAAGCAGTTGGGACATACAGAGTGTCTGTTGGCATTGGAGCCATTGGCGTTTGAGACACCGTTTGGTGTTCCAGCTTGACCTGCGCTGCCTTGTGAGGCAGGCCTGTCGCGCCTTGAGCGCCGCGACTTCGGAGGACCCATTGCACCATTCAAGGAGGAATCGATGTTAGAAACATCATTTAGAGGAGTCGCCAGCGAAGAAGCTTTGAACTTTGCGCGACGCTCGGCTCCGCGACGGATCAGCTTCTTCTTGTACGCGTTCTCCCACCAAAGTCGACCATACTTGACCGCAAGCTTCGATGCACGGAACTTTGCAGCTTCCTGGAGCGCTTGTTCTTCCTCGAGCTTCTTCATCTCTTCAGCAACAATGCCCTGCATGAAGTGTTCGCAGAACTGCTTCATGACGCCATTAGCCTCGTCCATGAATAGTTCCTCCGCGAAAACATCCAAGGCTCGATCTTTCTCGGCTTGGATTGCTCCTCTTCCGGGATCGAGTGGCGTGGGGGCTTCTGGTGGCGCCGCTTGCTGCACGAAACTCCTATCAGACTGCTCTGGTTCAGGCTGGGGTGCGCCGAACGCAGGCGGTGTTGCTAGAGGTTGTGTGGAGATCTGCGATGGGGCTGCTTGCGGTGCAAAAGTCGTAGCCGGCTGCTCTGAATCGCGTTGCTGTGGAGATAACACGGGTGGTGCTACTGGAACTGGTGTAGAGAACCACGACGGTGCTGCTTGCGGTATAAAAGCCGTAGCCGGCTGCGCTGATTCGCGTTGCTGTGAAGAAAGTATGGGGGGCGCTGCAAGAGGTGCTGGAGGCTCTGTAGGGGCCCATGATGGCGCTGCTGGTAGTGCAAAACTCGTAGCCGGTGCAAAACTCGTAGCCGGCTGCTCTGATTCGCGTCGTTGTGAAAAAAGCGTGGGCGGCGCTGCTGGAGCTGGTGTAGAGGCCGACGATGACGCTGTTTGCGGTACAAAACTCGTAGCGGGCTGCGCTGATTCATTTCGTTGTGAAAAGAGCGTGGGCGGCGCTGCTGGAGCTCTTGTAGGGACCAACGACGGCGCTGAATCAGGCTGCTGTGTTGGAGACAGCGAGAGTATCCCACCCAGACGTTGTTTTGGAGCTGTGCTGGGGGACTCCAAGGGTTTTGAGACGGTTCCGAAAGATACAGCGGCTTGCGGTGCTCCGAAGATAGACGATGTTGCCTGCGGTGCAGAACTCGTGCTGGACTGCGCTGATTCAGGCTGCTGTGTAGGAGACAGCGAGAGCATCCCGCCCAGACGTTGTTTTGGAGCTGTGCCGGGGGACTCCAAGGGTTTTGAGACGGTTCCGAAAGATACAGCGGCTTGCGGTGCACCGAACACAGACGGTGTTGCCTGCGGTGCACCGAACACAGACGGTGCTGCTTGCGGTGCAAAACTCGTGCCGGCTTGCTCTGATCCAGGCTGCTGTGTAGGAGACAGGGAGAGCCTCCCGCCCAGACGCTGTTTTGGTGCGGTGCTGGGGGACTCCAGGGGCTTTTGGACGGTCCCAAAAGATACAGCGGCTTGCGGTGCACCGAAAATAGACGGAGAATCAGAGCGCGTTCTGAGAGCCTCTGCTCCTGCTATAAATCTATCATATTTATTCTTCTCTGCGGAGCTTCGTCGTTGTACGATAGGCTCAGACTCGGCTCCGTCAGACTCTTCGTCTGAGGCAACGAACAGCGGCTTGTCTTCGGGCAAAACTTCTTCATCTATATTCTCTGTTAGTACATGTTCCGAATGAATTATTAAATTGGATCTCTGCGCTTCAAGGACCGACAAACCCTGTATGATAGCTGACGCCTTCCTCAACTCCCTCCTCCTACCAGCTTGCCTCCCCTGCATCTGACTTGGAAGCCCGTCTGGAGTTTCCAGTGGCCGGGTTCCGATAGAAGATGGGTCGACAAACTCTGAAGTACCATCAGCAGTCTTACAGATCTTGAATCCGTATTTCAGGCAGAGCGCCCGAGTCTGTCTCAAGTCCTCGAATCCCAGGATCTTCCCCATCTCTTCGAGCGTCCAATCTTCCAGCCGCTTCTTTCCGCCCTGCTTAAACCCTTTGACGAAAGACTTTAGGACCATATCCCGAATTGGCATGGCGCAGATCTCTGCGGTAGCTACCATTAGGAACGAGTACGAGTCGGAGTTGAGCCCTGACCAGAAGTCTGCCCAGTCATCGCGTGCGAAAGAGGGCGTCCTGGAGGGTTGTAGCGGGCCAATCTTCTTGGTGCCTTTCAGTCCGGCATTGTAGATTTCGACGGCTTTTCTGATTCTCTTGTCATTGACGATGTGGGGAGGCCACCTCGAGATCACATCCTCGATGTTGGGTACCGGACTCTTCAGGCATAAGATGACCTGGTAGGCGCGGAACTCAGCTTCGTGTGGAGACTGATATTTTTTGTCCCGATTGTCGCTATAGTAGGCATCTAGTGACAGCAGCGTCTTGTCCATTTGTTCGTAGTCCTGAGCCCAAGAGTAGTCTGGAACGTCTATGTCCGGGGCTGACATCTCGTGCATCGACAAAATATGAAATCGAACAATCTGTTCAAAGCATTCGATAGCGATCTTGACATCTTCGTCCCTCGTGACTTGCTGGATAGAAAAGTCATTTCGGATGGCGCGAGTCCTGTCCCAGATAAAGGTCTGTACATCTCTCAACTTGAAGTCATGGAGAAGCCCGGCAAATAGGTAGTCGAGTGTCTGCTTGAGGACCGTAGGCGGGCGAAGGTCGGACGGTAGCTGTTCTTCGTTGCCAGCAGCCGATCGCCTGAACTTCTTGACCATGCGGTACTCGTCGAATATTCGCGCAGGCCGGGTAAAGGTCAAGCTCATCGGTTCGTTCTCGTGAGCCCAGACATCGTTCTGGTAGATCCGCTGAACTCGCTCGTATTCCGGGCACATATCCTGACACTCTCCAACAAGTGTGATAGCATCTTCAAGTCTCCTAGGTTTCTCCGGATCTTGCATTTTCCCCGTGGCAATATAGTAGCGGCGCTGCTTTTCGCGGTTTTGTTTGAGCTGTAGCGCGAGTAAGATCATTAGCAGCAAGCCCCTCGATCGAAGAGGTGAGGCAGACGGTAGCTCACCTTCTCCCATCGCTGTTCAATGCCGCGCCTCTGTTTCAAAGCTTTGTCAATGAAAGACTTTTCCTCGTCCGAAGCTGCTCCACTATGAAGCCTTTGCTCCAATGATTGAGCGATGAAAGAGCGCTGTTCAACCAAAGTCATCTCACTTCCATGATCCATCTCTTCTTCCGTGTAGGCAGCTAGTCTTGTATCCTCGTCGGTGTCGCTCGTTCGCCCGCCCTCATCAACCTCCACAGTCGATGACCTCGACGTCGTCTGGTTGCGGCGCCCGCTCCACTGGGTATCGCGATTCCTGTTGCCGCGCTGTTGTTTTGAGCTCGATGCCGGTCCAGTAGGTGCATTCAGACCACCACGGTCTCTTCCGTTCCCTGTGGATCGTGGCGCTCGAAATGGATCCGCCGGCGGCATTGCGTTCGCTCCACCTCGTCTCGGAGCCCGGAAATTGTTTGCAGGACCGCCATCACTGCGCGACGCGTTCGAGTTTCCTCCTCGCCGTCCTCCTCCTTGGCCTCCTCCTTGGCCTGCTCCTTGTCCTCCTCCTTGTCCTCCTCCTTGTCCGCCTCGTCTCATCCTGGCGAGCTGCGGTGCTTGGTGTCGCTCATACGCTGAAGGCGGGGGATCGCGTCTGTGGTAGGGCAGCTCGCGGGAGCGAGCGGTATGTTTTGTGAACGTGTGCTGATGCAGCAGAAGTGGTTGTGGAAAGTTTCTTTGAGAATGGTGGATGGAGGATGGTGTCGCAATGAAGTTCAACAGACACGATCTTTAGACAGGGATCGGCGCCTGGCCTCGACTTGGCAGCGCACGGTCCCCGCGCCGCTATTGTTCTATTCACGACTCTCTATTGTTCGATTCACCGTCCTCTATTGTTCTGTTCACACCACCCTATTGTTCTGTTCACGAGTCTCTATTGTTCTATTCATGAGCCTCTATGGTGCTTTTCAAGATGCCGCCCACGGGTGAAACTTTACACAAGCGTCACCCACGTGATCCCCACGACATAGAGCAGTTCACTGATGCAAGGTGCCGATGAATACTAGACAATCTGCGAGAAACGATGAACGCCAGTAAACTGGCATGATAGGGGCCGAATAGGACCTCGAAAAGAATATCTAATCAAAATTCCCACTGGCACATGACATTCATTCTTTAAGCCCCTGGATACGCTTTAACCTGAGCATCTTGGACAACGAGTAAACTCGCTAGGCGACCTCAGACGGTGATATTTCATGTCACAAATCATCCCGCCTTCATCCAACAAACAGTCAGAATACCGAAATACACTCTTGTTCCATTATACTAGCCACTCAATAGCAGTATCCATCACTCATCACCGTAAACCTCTCCCTTTATTTCTCCCCCTCCCATCCATCCTTCCAGTCTCCAGTTTCTTCGCGTCTCTGTGTATTTTCCCCTTCCCACTCTGCCCCACACCCCCCAACCAAGAATTACCGAGACTAGGCAATACAATTATCATTAAACTCAATCCGAAAATCTACACATACAGGCCTACCCTGCCCTTTTTCCGCCTTGAAGACGCTCTAATAAGCGCACTTTTTGTTTATACACAAGGTAAACCCGTACGTATGTATGTATGCTGACCCTCATCGATGATAAGAAGGAACTGTTGCCATGATAGAATGAATAAGCGCAGGAGCCGTGTGCGCAGGGGGAATACCGTATAAACAGGAGAGGAAGCGCTTTTGGTGGTAGGATATGTATGCGATGAAGGACGCAAATGAGGTCGCTAACGGGGAACCGCCCAGAAGCAAGTTTGTCGTGAGGGTCGTAATACTGTTACAATAGGGAGTTTTGGACG
Source organism: Mytilinidion resinicola (assembly GCF_010093595.1). Taxonomy (NCBI): domain Eukaryota; kingdom Fungi; phylum Ascomycota; class Dothideomycetes; order Mytilinidiales; family Mytilinidiaceae; genus Mytilinidion; species Mytilinidion resinicola. The sequence goes on from NW_022985444.1 coordinate 1,028,900, forward strand.
TTAGGTGAGAATATTGGGGCGTGATTCGTAGAGATATGATCCAAATGGAAGCGAGAAGACGAGATGAAGCTCCGAGCGTTTCGATGTGCGGGTGTTGAAGCGGTCGTTGATGAATGTGAGGTGAGGGTTCCAGAGTATGATCGCAAAGAGACGAGAGCCGCCGAGAAGCATCGTGAGCAATGGTACCAGCACCACCCAAGATGATCTGAGGAGGAAGGGAAATACTTTTGTCGACCAGGGAGGAAGAATTCGTGGTGAAGAAATATATATATAGTTGGTTCAGTCGATGGCGAGGCAGGGAAACAAGAGCGAGGACCCAAATTGCCCGATCATTCCATTCTAATTGCGTTGATGCCAAAAGGGCCAGCCGTACAGCTATTGGTATTGATTGTGCCCATTCATTGGATAAGACTGGAGGCCAGCTCCCGAATTCTCGCGATAATTTCCCTCTTGAAACGGGCTCGATACGCTGAGCGGCAACGGGGTGTTTGCCGTCTGAAACTCGTTCGCTCCTGCCTGGCTATAGCTCCTAGTCATCGGTGGTGCCATCGACATTGGGCTCGCTGCTGTGACAGGGCCCTGATAGGAGGTAGTACTTGTCATCACGTCCGGCGCTTGAAATGAGAAGTTACTCCTGCCAGGAAAGATTGACTCAGTAACTTGATAATCGCCATTTAAGGAGTTATGCCGGGGTGGAAACGATGTGGACACGCTATATGTCGGCTGCAAATTTGGGTTGGTCTGCCAGCCGGTGAAGGGTGCAGGCGACTGCGGGATCTCGTATTGCTGATTACGGGGCATTTCGTAATTGATGCCCAATTCGTCGTATGGGCTTACGGAGGGTTTAGCATTGTAATCATACGAGTGGCGAGCTCGCATATGCGACGCCTCGAGGTCTGGAAGGCCAGTCGTTGTGGCACCATGAAATGATTGGTCCCGGAAAGACTGATGATGACCATTTCCATGTGGTAGCGTTCTTGTTGGCAATGTTTCTAGGGTGTGTCCACTCTGACTTATCATAGTGGGCATTGCGCCGAGGAAGCGTCTTGGTGACTCTGCAGGCTGGTGGGGAGATCGAATCCCAAGGCTCGAGTTATCGCAGAGGGTCAAATTTCTGGCGGGTGAGACGAGGTTAGAAGGACTGCTCCCAGTGCTAGGGCTTGCCATTGAAGTGGCACGACTGTCCCTTGCTGACACTTGGAACGATTTGTAGGTGCGCGCCTTCTTCCTGACATTCTTCTTGCTCACAGAAGGTATGTCGGGGGCTGTGACCTCAAAATCTGCGTCTGCAAAACGGTAAACAGTTTGCCAAGAAAACCTAATAGGAGGATAGTAACTTACCAATGCATCCAAAGTGATAATCCTCCTCGTATCTGGCAATTAGAAATATGCAGGAGAGAACGTCCTTTCTTCGTTGTTCACGCTCAAGCTCATTAGCATCACACTTGTTGGAGCAAAAGTACAGCGAGACACGTCTAGACTCAGCCTCAAGTTTATCCACCCAACCGCTACCACGGTCTCTGAGACGCAATAACGCAACCGCAACCGCAGTCCGGCCTACACCAGTTAGCTTTGTCAACACAGAAGTCTAGTGGGAGCATAGAATACCGGCCTTGTTGTTATGGTGCGGCTCAATGTACTCAGACTCTTCAATCGGCCACCATTTGGGAATCCGTGGACCATCCTTAGTCCTCTTGCGGCCTCCTTTAGGCGTCTTCCTACTGTACGGGAAGTTTGACTGCTTCTTTGGCTCTGCCACCTTGATCCACTCGGTTTCAAGCGCCTTCAGACTAATCTGCTGAAGTTGGTCGAGCAGCCTCTGGAGGGCCCACTTGACGCATTCGGAGTCGCTGATCTGGAAGGTGAAGTCGCCTGTGTGAGGCAAGGCTCGTTGTCTTGGAGCAGCTGGGGTGGCCGGAGCAGACATGTCGATGCTAGACTCAGCGGAGAGGCTGTGGGCAGAGTGCCGCCGTTTGCGGGGCGTTACATCGAGATTGCCGTTGTCGCGGTGAGGCCGAGGTATCGAGGAACGGTAAAGAGCTCTCTTCGTTGAAGGCTCGTCGTCGACACTGCCGGAAGCAGGAGCAGTTTCGGGCAGCGGGCTTGGAGGTGCAGCCTGGGGGGCTTGTTGGCGAGCGGCGGCGGCACGCTGAATACGCTGCCAGCCGTCACTGCGGAACAAAACACTCTTCTGGCGCTCGATGTTGCTCGAGGAATAGTACGACGCAGGACGCTTGGCGTCGTGCAGGATGGTCAGGGCCCAGGCGCAGCTGGAGTCTGTCAGGGCGGTGCGGATTGCCGGGTCGAGGGCGATCTGGTCATCGGCCGTGTTAGTGGGCGCAAGCGCCAACTTTATTCATCCACGCTCTCGAAAACACACGACGTCGTCCCGGACCAGCAAGTCACGCCGCGAACGTGGGGCGACGGCGGGAGCGGGAGCTAGCAAAGCGGGGCTGCACGTACCGATGGCGTTGGAGGCTGCTGCGCCGTTGCCGTTGTCTTGCCCACGGCCTGAGACGGCCCATCCTTCTGCTCGCTCGGGGGGGTGCTTGACTTGCCGCGGGGCCCTGGGCCAGGGATACTGCAGTTCTCGTCGTCAACGAGGACCATGGTAGAGCTTCTGCGGTGCCGGCCGGCGAGCGTGGCCGTGAGACCGCGCAGCGAAGCGAGAGCTCCAGCGTCGAGATGCCCCAGCGTCGAGATGCTCCAAGACACACCGACACCGACGGCGTTGTCAAGAGACGGAGCTGTGGTCAATCGTCAGTGTCTCCATTATCATGCCGCGAAGCTGCTGCTGGGGGCAGACGGGTGAGGGGAGAGCGAGGGCTTGCCGCCGCGCGTCTTCAGCAGCCGTTTTCAGCGTCCACGGCTCGAGGCAGATCCCTACTAGACCCCATCGCTCCCAAGCTGGCGGGACTTACTCCAACTGTCCGTTTCTCTCGTGGCCTCAGGCGGTTGCAGAGTGCCCGTGGGCGGCCTGCGAGCGGCGTAGAACGCAACAGCGGGTCTGGTGGCAGAGAAAAATACAGCGAGTGTCAGCGAGACGACCACACGTAGCCCCCTCTTCCCGAGCAGCAGCGGCCGAGCAGGTGATCGGGACCGCAACGAGGGCCACCGCCCTGCTCTGTGGCGATTGGTTGTGGGGAGAAAGAGCAGGCAAGCGAAGTGGCGCGACGAGGGTATTGCAGAGCCCCGGCTGGTGGACGCGGAGGAATGGCTCGCACGTCGACGCGCAGGGCGACCTGCCTTAAGAAGCTGGAGCCTAAGTCGACGTTATGCTTCCTGGAAGACGAGGCTGGCCGCCGTGCCACTCGCCCGCGTGCATCAACGGTACCGTGGAAATGCTGGACGATAGCTGCTGCGAGCGGCGCGAGAACGGCTTCTCGATCTCTCGTCACGGACGGGTGTACAGCATTTCTTCACGTCCGGCAAACATAGCGCTAAACTGAGTCAATCCTGGTATACCTCTTTTCTGGGCTAGTACTTAACCATCTTGAGGATTGATTGGCTAGAACGTTGCTATTCCTCCCTAAAGGCGTCCGGAGTTGCTCCCTTGTACGGTAAGTCTGTGGCTTGATATTAGAGAGTGACCACCGGACGTAAAGAGACGCTGTATGAGAAGCAAGCCGCCACGGCCAGGATGTTGCAAAACTCCCCCTGCACGGCTCGCACCCATCTTGCCGCCGCAGCGCCATGGTTGGCTGCCGGAAGCCGGTAGCTGTTCCGCGCGTCTCGTCGGCGTACCTGGCGCAACGACTGGCGGGGATCGTAGATGCCATGCAGCAGCACCTGGGGCATCCAGGACTTCCCATTTGCACCACCATTGCGTGCAACGCTGCACGGGTAGCAAACAGAGGTACATGTGTGCCGAGTGCCTCGAGAGAACCGGGTTCATCGTCAGTCCCGAACCTGCTGCCCAGCGTCGATCGCTTCACCATGCCGTCTCCCGCCTCTCGTCATGCCGTGGCCGGACAACCCAAGGAGAGTGCGGCTGCTCGCGGCTGCTCGGGTCTGCAGTCGTCGGGTTCCTCGATGCTCCCAGCCTCTCTGGGGCATCTCTGGCATATGCCCCCGTGTTTTCAGGAACTGGCCCACCGCTGTGTTCCCACGCGTTCCTGGATCCACCGGTCCGTCCCTGGCAGGCCATCTCCCTTCACCGTGACAGCCCTGCCACGCATCACCGTTTGCTAGAGCCGCGTCGTGACAGATCACATGTGACCGTTGACCGTGTGGGTCTGGGACACTGACAGGAAAGTGGAGCTGCCGCCACCGAGACAGAAAAAGAAAGGATAGGAAAGCCACACTGTACACTTACCGCCGGATCCCCTTGAAATTGGCATGCTGAGGGGTATTAAGTTTTAGGGCGGTGAGACTGCCAAACGTGCGGGCTCGTAAGATCTGCGTGAATACAAGATGATTAAATCTTTGAAGGTATATACAAATATGTTAACTGTATGAGCTGCTTTTTCCACCGCCCACGGGGCTAACCGTCGCGTAGCCTGCACCCAGGCTGTAGGCGCGTCTCCAAAAGAAATCCAAATCCCTAGCTGCTATCCTATCTATAGTCAGCTCTCGGGACGCATATGAGATCATTTTAGTCACGGCATGTAACAACCGTGTCAGCATCCGGTCGCCCTCTTACGGTTAAAACGCCGGCGCATGATGACGCTCACCCTATCTTGTTATTGCGTCACATCGAGGACATTGTTCAGCAGATTCGCCTCCTTGACAAGTTCGTAGAATAGGCCCTTGCGACGAACTAGCTCTGCCGGAGTGTCGAACTCAGCCACCGTACCGTGATCAAGCACGACGATCCGATTCGAGTCTAGAATTGTGTTAATGCGGTGAGCAATCGTGATGATCGTGCGATCCCTGAAAATACTGCTTCGGAGGGTTGTCTGCAGCAGTGCATCCGTTTCAACATCAACGGCAGCCTGCGAAATGTCAGAAATAGCAACGGATAAGTCTCTTGGGTAACGGACCGTCGCTTCGTCCAACACCAGAATGTTGCTAGGAGCCAGGAGGGCCCGCGCCAGGGATATCAGTTGTCTTTGCCCTGAGCTCAAGTTTGAACCTGTTGTTTTGTTCAGCAATGCTCTTTCAATTCCGAGAGTGTCAAGGTCTAACCTCCTTCGTTGATGCGAGCTTCGAGTCTGCCTGGCATGCTGGCAACATGATCTCGTAATCTCGCATGGTCTGGGATATGGTTAGCTGCAGCTCCCGATTGGAAATTTCCGATAAGCCCCACCTAGGACGCTCCATAGCTCTGTGTCATCGTGAACGTGACCTGGGTCCAGATTGTCTCGGACCGTACCCTCGAATAGCGCGGCATCCTGGGGAATAATCGCCAGTCGTCTGCGAAGGTCCAACAAGCCAATCGTACTCGTGTTCAAATCGTCGATACTCACGCAACCTTCCGTGGGCTCGATAATGCGGAAAAGAGCCATGGTGAGGGAGCTCTTCCCCGCACCTGTGCGACCCACAACACCAATCTTCTCGTGCGCCTTAATCTTAAGGTTAATGTTCTTTAGCACGAGATCCAAGCCTTCGCGATATCTCGTGCTGTAATTTTCAAAAGACACGGCGCCCTGAGAGGGCCAGCTTATGGGAGGTCGCTTCTTTGAAATTATCTCGGGGGCTTCGCTTGGCAGCGCTGCGTACTCCAGGACCCGCTCCACAGAGACGATGTTGGTTTCGACTTCAACGGTCTGACGCACAATCCAATTCAGTGACTGCGTGATCTGCAGTGCATACGACATGGCCAGACCAACCATACCAGCTGACAGGCCGCTATGGCTTGACACTGAAATGATAGCAAACCCTGCAGATGCCAGAATGATGACAGAGCCAATGAACTCCAAGCGCACGGCAAGCCACCTGTTGGCATTGATGGACGGGAAGTAAGCCCTGAGATTGGCATCCACGCGCCATTCATTCTCCTGGGCGAATCTAGGCTGCTGATGATAGGCGCGAATGGTGCTTATTCCGCTAAGCGACTCCTGGAAGTGGGCGTAGATGGGGCTTCTGCTAATGCTGTCTAGGCGCTTAAGCTCTCTACTAGTCCGGAGATAGTACCGCTGGATGTACAAGTAGAGGGCGCCAAGCGGGATGATCAAGGCGATGAAGATAGGCGTCGAGATGGAGACGACGACAAGGGTGAATGCGGCTGCGTGAGGTTAGTGTGATCAGATGGTGGGGGGTGTGCTACCACGAACCTCTGGCCGTGTTCACGAAGAGCATATTGAACGTTCGCCTAAATTACTCACGTCAGCCGCGCTTGTGCATGCCAAGATGAAACGTCTCGTCACTTACGCAAGAACTTCATCGACGCGATAGATATCACTAGGGGTCACGTTAGCGAGAGTTCTCGCTCGTCGCGGGCCCCGGCAGCGGGAGAGATCAAAACACAGCGGGCCGCCCGACGACGTGGGCGAATTCTATTTGTGTCTGCCTGCAGCAGGCATATTGTGAGCAGGGACTTACCTTGAAAAGCGGTTTAAGATCCTGCCGGCAGGTGTCGTCTCAAAGAAACTCATTGGCGAGCGGAAGATAGCATAAGCCATCCGCTCATGGAGCTTGCGAGAAGCCTAGATGCGAACGTCCGTTAGCCATGCACCAGTGCCAGGTGATCCATACAAGGGTAGGTTCCGGGATTACTCACCTCAATAGAGCAGAAAATCCAGAGGATGAGAGTTTGCACCACGACCAGCGTGGCTGACCCGAAGCCAAAAGCGAAATATACTCCGATGTATCGCCCCACGTGTGGGTTCCCATGTGCCTCGCCGTTGGCTTCAGACCACTGCTTGAGCCACACGCTCCCACCTGCGCGACCATTAGCCTCCGCTCCACGGCAAAAAAGTGACAGGTCTCATGTAAGGAAAGCTATTCCCGTTCGTCACTCACCGATCTGCGCCGTCTGAGCCCCTATAAGCATCACCGCGTAAATTGACACCGCAGCAAGATTACTCGTCTTAGCATATTCGCCATACACGTTCCATTTGACCTTGCCTTGCTCGGAGAACTCTTTTGTTTGCTTGCTCTTGAGGCCGGCGCCCTCCTCGTCGGTCACCTTACCGCGAGGGCCGTGGAAGGTAGCCGTGCTCGCGCGCCGGAGCGTCATGTTGCTTGCTTTGCGAGACGCACCGTTGGCAGGCCTCAATGGAGCCAGCTGGGGCAGTCCTCCTTGAACTGCCTCTGCTTCACCATCATCTTCGTCCTCTGACGTTGGGCTGGTGCCGTATACAGTAGTTTCCTCGTCGCTTGTGACACTCTCGGATGTCTTGCTGTCGGCCTCACTCTGATCTTCGTTCTGTGACGACCGTATCAGCTGAGCGATTTCACCCTTCATGGCCATGAGCTGATCGTAGGTGCCCTTCTCGAGAATCTTGCCTTCTCTCAGAAGCACAATCATATCTGATTCCATGAGGACCGGGATCGAGTTTGTCGCTAGAACTCGCGTCTTTCCAGCCAAAAGACCTTTCGGACCGAGAACATTATCAATGAGATGTCTTCCGACATGCTGATCCACTGCCGACAAGCAGTCGTCGAGTAAGTAGACGTCAGCTCGGGCGTACACAGCACGAGCAAGCGTAAGTCTTGCCTTCTGGCCACCAGAGAGTGAAATGCCTCGTTCGCCGACTTCGGTTTGGTCCCCGTCAGGGAGCGACGCAAAGTCGTCCAGGAGAGCGCATGCTTTGACAGTCTTGTCGTAGAACTGTGGGTCCCAACGATGACCAAAGACAATGTTTTCCTTGACAGATGCATTCATTACCCACGCTGATTGCGGTACATACGCAGTTTTTCCACGCATTACCACTTCACCCTTGATCTTCCAAAGATCCCCGAGCAATGCTTGCAGCATTGACGACTTTCCGGCACCTACCCGCCCAACAATACACGACAGCTCTCCCTTGTGTGCGGAAAAGTTAATGTCGTGCAGTGCTCTTCTTTCTTCGGCTTTGTTCCAGGTGAAACTCGCATCGCGCACGCGGACAGATTCGTCTCCGGTCTCTTCGACAGAATCTTCCCGCAACACAGCATTCTCCTGAAGTTCTTCCGCGAGCAGGAAGCTCGTTATGCGGCCAACCGCTACACTAGCTTCGACAATGGAGGTAATAACCATAGGAAGGATCGCCAGCGGGAACGTGAGCAAGTTGAAGAGCGTGAGTGCCGGGAAGACAATGTCTGTGGTCAAGGGGGTATTTTGTGTAAGCACGAAGACCCCAAAAGTTGAACACGACACGAGAAATGGTGTAGTGGACCAAGTGAAGTTGGCGAAAGCTTGAGTCGCCCCAATCTTTCGGAGAGTCTTGAGTTCCAGATCGTTCCGAATGTAGTTCAGCTTCTTGAAAAATGCAGTTGTCCAGGCATATAGCTTGATAGACCGCATATTGTTCAATATCTCGGTCATTAGCCGTGTACGGGAATCCTTGTTCGTCATCTGTTGCTTTTGAAGTGTCTTCATGATCCTGGCGATGAATCCGTTCACAGGAATCATAACGAGCATAGCGCCAACACCGGCAAACATGCTAAAACCAACCAACTGGTATAGAGAAAGCATACATAGTGTGATTTGAAAAGGTGCGGACCAGAGCTGCTGCCCATACTGGGCGAGATCCTGGAGTCTTTGGGTATCCACAGCCATGTAGTTAACAATGTCACCCGTAGATTTTGCAGCGCGGCCTTCATTTGACAGTCGCATTGACTTGGAGTAGATTGCAGCGGTCAAAGAAGACTTTATTCGCATCCCTGTTTCGAAGGACCGTTGAAAGTACTGGTGTACAAAGGCGGTTTGAGAGACTGAAACCGCGAACATTGCCAACGCAATCGCAGCTCCGCGAATGACCGGCTGGGGCTCGTCGCCACGATATGAGTCCACAAATACAATCAACAGCCTGAGTAGCTGGGGCTGAACAAAAGCCAGGGTGTCGCTCACTGTCTTGATGCACGCGCCTCGGAAATAGGGGGCTCCAAATCCGCGGAAAAGGGCCATCCACAGCGATGGATGCTTCTTCTCGAGCTCGTGATTCCACGCATGATTGAAGGATTCTGTCGTCGCTTTTGTGGTGTCGCGCTTCCGAAGATTCCAAAGGTCGTCCTGGGTGAGGAACGATTTGTACCCATACTTCATCATAGGTGTCATCCAGCCAAATGTCAAGACCGAGAAGACGTCCGCATACTCAAAGGGGCACTCATCATCGTCACCCAAGGCATCATATGCGCTGAGCTTTTTGGGCACAAGCCACTCCAGGATGAATTCGAGTCCGGCCAACGCAACGCTCACGCAGAACACAACAAAGTATGCCAGATGTTCTTTATACATCTGCTGGGAGACCAGTGATCGGACTTTGACCCCGAAGGCTATCAGGAGAAAGAGCCAGTAGAACAATACCACTCCATTGGCGTTTCGCGACCTCCAGTGTTCGATGTATTGTATGTAGAATATGACGCCTAGCGAGAGAATCGTAAGTATGGTTGTCCAGAATCGGAAGTCGCCCGCCCATATCCCGGTGAAGTATTCAATTTGTAGGGCAGCCTGTAACGCAGAGGTAATAATGAGAGCTCCAATGGTAATCTGGCAGGGTATCATTAGTAGATGGACTAGTAGTGCTTCTTTCATGGCAATGATAATTCAACCAGACGATGGCAATGATAAGATTAACGTACAAGCTTAGCATAGAAATGCCAATTCTTTGAGACAGGTTGGGCGGAGCACTTCTTGAAGAGGTACCATATTGCCGCTGCACCCGCAACAATCCCCCAAACAGCCACCACCGATATCCATACATCCAGAAAGCATGGCGTGAAGTCGTAGCGGTACGGGCTCAAGGGGCCCCATCCCTCGGCGTTACCGCATAATGGTTGCTGACGATCTTTTGTTGCGGCAAGATATCCGTGGGAGAAGGGCTTGAACGGAGTCAGCGGAGCCTGCAGACCGCCGGTGCCGTGCATTGATCGAGCGATTCGCGATGTACCAACTCCTCTAGCAGAGAAGTGGGAGTTCCGGGCGATGTTGGTGTCGGGAATGGGGACGTGGAGGCAACGACGAGAAGTCGTGGAGGAGCTTTGACAAAAATCGAAGAGATGCTGAGTAAGGACGCAGATTTAGCGTCGTCATAGAACGGTTTTCTGCGCATTGGCGGTCAACACCACTCTCCCGATCACGAGATGCCCCGACTGGCAATCCGACGAGCCGATTGTCGAGAAGTTCTGCCTAGAATCCGAATCAGCAGGCTCTCGATTGGCCCGCGCCACTATCCTCATCCCTCCATCATGCAGTCGACGCGGGGCGAGAAAGGTTCAGGCCCTCAGCCGATCCGAGCGGCTGTTCCCTGCTGCCGAGCAAGCCTTGCTTCAACCAACCGTGGACTCTGCTTTCCAAGGCGCCTTCACGATGCGCCCTAACATCCTCATCTTTTGTGTCAGTTGCGAAGACAGACTTTGCACGCTACATACGCTGTCTATCTGTCCTTCAAACGGGCTTACAGAGCGAGCATACTGTTGACTCGTGAAAGAACTCGGATCAAAACGCGGTGTGCAATGATCGACACAGAGCAGTCTCCAACTGCAAGAACAATCGGAAACACCAAAGGCATCGCCGGTTGCTTACCCAATATTTGCGCTACAAATTTTTGGTCCATACTAGTAGGAGCCTAGGACAAACCGTAGAACGGGGGATATCATGCATCTGTTCAGCGGCGAAGAAAGTCCTTTATCCGGAGCCATTCTGGTCATACTCACAGAAATCGAGACATACATGCCACCTTTGCAGCGATCCTGGGGTGACGAGCAGAGGTGAGGATACCATACCACCGGCTACATGATCTATAATTGACTTCCCGCCGGAATGGGCTTTGGCAATCCTGTTGTACACGTGTTTCGTCCGGCCACCATCATTCTTCCCAGCTGAGCTCCAGAAGTGTACAATCGAGGTTTGGGAGCAGCCACAGTCACACCGCACTGCAGTCGCAAACGCCTTCGACCTCACGGATCCTCAATGGCGCTAAGGTTCCAGTCCGGCAATGATAACGGATGTCAACTCTACCAGTTAAAGCATCACGATACGGACGACTTCACCGCGCATGGTCCGGTACCCCCAGCAGAATATGGCCGCAATGCCCTGATCGCTACTTGTTGCGACCCATCGAATCAAGATACTGCTAATAGAATTCAGCTAGATCCAGATTCAGATTCCCAAGATTCGACGAGCTAGCATGCGCCCTCAGCCAGCCCAAAATTCTCCAGCGCGACCAGGCGAGCCCGCACGGCTGGGGAGAGATCGAGCCTGGACTTAGCTCGAAAATGCTCGAAAATGCTCCGATATGCTCTCGCGTGGCCAATAGCCTAGGCCGTAGCATTCGGAGCTTAAAAATAGCGCTCCATATCAAGCTGGGACAGCGCTCGAAGCCGAAGTCTGGTCGCCTGGGCACTCCACTAACCATGCACCCCTCCTCCACATACCCGTCGACGAGCTGCACAGGGGTGCCGAACTCAGCTAACGTGCGTGCCTTGAACCCAATCGAAGCAGATTGCTGGCCGTTTTCGGACCAAGCTGGCCACCCCAACGACCGCAGCTGGTCCTTGGCGGCAATCGTCCCAGCAAATCTATGTACACCGAGTACTGACGCCCATCTCTGGCATGCGGCTGTGGACGGCAGATGCCTTCGCTGCATCCTCGCGCGCATAAATATCTTCCCGCTATAGCATTCATTCGCGGATGAGCGCGAGCTGGGTCAAGACGCAGCCAGCCTCCCTCGAACGCTCCGTGACGCTATGTGCCGCTGTTGTACAATGTCTGGCTTGCAGTGTATCACTCTTTCCCGGAGAGTATTTGTGCTTGGCCCTGGTCGAAGTATAAGTAGACTCGAGATCTCATCGTATATCATCATACTCCTTACTTGTGCAATCACCGCCTCAAACCTTCGAATCCCCCTGTATCTCCACCTCCACTCAACTACCTTCACCCTTTACACAACCAACCAAACCAACACCGAACAATCCACCTCACCATGTCCATCTCCAGCCCCTCCTCCAGCAGCAGCTCCTCTTCTCTTGTCGCCCCCTCCACCTCCCAAACCTACATCCGCAGCGGCATCGGCGGTGCCGGCAACTGGAAAAGAGCCGCCAGCATCCCCTCCGCCCTCCCAGTCCTGCAAATCAGCACACCCCGCCACGGCTCCTTCTCCTCCGGCGTCGGCGGCGCGGGCAACATCCACTCCACCAGCGCACGCCGCGCCCTCTCCGCCGACGAAGAGCGAGCTCGCTCGCAGGCCATCAAGCGCAACGCGCGCTCCGCGTGGCACACCGGCATTGGCGGCGCGGGCAACAGGTACATTCACAAAAAGCCCGCCCCGCCCGTCATGCTAGAGCCTTCGCTGTCCAGCTTCAGCAACGCGCCGCTCCCCATCAACGGGCTTGAGGTGCTGCGTCGTCGGCTGTCCAGCGTCCTTGTGTCGTTGCCGCTCTCCAGGTCACGAAGGTCTCCGCTAGACGACGGCTCGGACGGCAAGTCGCTCGTCTCGGTCGTGTGCTAGGATGCTGCCTGGTTGCGATACGAGGCGCTGGGTCAGGAGGTCGAGGACGGCCGTGGTACGGGGTCAGGGGCGTGTCTCGTCGATGTGGGGGTCCGATCTGTATGACTGTGGCGGCGGTCCTGGTGGGACTTGAGTGTATTGGCGGGTGGATGCCTTGTGGTAGTTTGTGCGAGCTTTTGGTCTTCGTTTTGGTACCTCGTCGCGCTTTTGGACTTGGGTTCAGGTGGCTTGAGGTGGATGTAATTGGAAAGGAATCGGGAGTCTGGGTGCTGGCGTTCTATTCACATGATATCCCTGGTCTATTGGTAGTTACTCCATTTGATGAATAGACACTTGTCTTCATTGAAGCATACCTTTGATCATCTATGATATCGGGATCGTGATGTGACGGATAGGAAGATAACGCCGATCAGAGTGAATCATCTATCTTCTTGCTCTTTCTCTTCTTACAGTCTACGGATACCCGGGCGCTTAGAACGTCTTGATGCTGCTCTCCTGAACTAGGTGACCTCGGGTGCTATGCGGTGCTATGGAATGGGTCTGTTGACATTTGCCTTCCACTGCACGAGACGTGACATGTAAATCGACTCGCAGCTTGCACGTGTAGGCAACGAGGGCTCGCCACAGTCATGGGCCCTCCAACGGACTCTTCAAAATTTAAACAAGAAGTAAATTTCTCAAAATGACTGTCTAACGACCTACCTGGAGGGCCCCAATGAGAAGTGAAGTCCACGGACCAAGATGCTCGTAGTGGACTCTCAGTACAGACTTAAGGGTATCCATTGACTTGGAACGCTTCCGTGTTACTGTCCTAAGCCAACACTGACAGTTGATCTCGCTTGCATGTTCATGTCGAGTATCGAAGCGGTGTCCTGAGAAGTGTCAATGTCGCTATCCGTGCTCGACATGGACCAGACGACTGTCAGGTTTCGTTGAACAAATAACAGCAGTCCCCGAATCTGTGACTCTTGCCAGATCTTCATATGCTTTAGATATACACTCTCTCTGGACTTGTGTACACTTGCCTAGCACCGTTTGAGGTGGTCTGGTGCGTTATCAAACACTGTAAAACGACGATCTTGACGAAGCTGATAGCTGTTCGAGCCACCTCAGACGGAGTCAGAATAGACTGCCACTTTTTGTTCAACGGACCCTGACTGTTCGATGATTCCACGACCTCTCTGTGCTCTTCAACCCCGCTTTTGCTCACGCTCGAGGAGTTCTCGGCAGGAAGCTACGAGGTCGGCGATCCGTGATCTCATTCTTGGAGCCGCTTGCTGACGCATGGCACCATTCCTCCCGCGCTCTTTTCACTCAATCCCAATCATCCCCACTGTCCTCCTCCGCCACCTTCCCCCTCCTAACGGCGGTCCCCTTCTTCACTCCTTGAACCTTCTCCCTCACCAACACGCCCGCCCGTATCAGCCTTGCCTCCAGATCCCTCGTAGTGAAAGTATCCGGCGTCCGGCCCAATCCTTCGAATCCAATAACACGGTCAACACCCACGCCATCCACAAAGGCAATGACGCACGGCAGGACCTGGATCTTCAACTTCGTAATAAGGAAAGGCGCATTATCAACATTTATGCGCACAATGCGAGTTTCGTAGTGCGTAGGTGCGAGAGACTGCAATCGACATTAGCCCAGCTCATCCCATACACCCCCAATCCAGCCTCTCAGTCCCCACCTCTCCTCATTCCTACTAACCTCAAGGTGCCCATCCATAACCGCACACCTGCCAAAATCGGGCTTGAAGAAATGCACCACGCAATACTTGGTGCTGGTCGTGATGTCCATGAGCGTCTTCTCGTCTTTTATCTCGGTGTAGGTTCCGTGCTCGGACGAGCGCAGCTGCTTCGCGCGATTGAACTCTTCGTGGAGTTGCTGCAGACGCCGCTCGCGGAAGGCGTCAACGGCTTCGTCGGCTTCGAGGGACGCGATCAGCGCGTCTTCGTCGCTGTCTGGGTCTGCCGCGGCGGTGTCGACGAGGTGGGCTACGGTGGGATCGAGAGACATGGCTGTGGGACCGGAGAGAGCTGTGCAGAGAGCTGAATGGTGGTTGGATTGGGTGCCTGCCTGTTTTGCGGCTGGTACTTTTTAGGAGAGTGGTGTTTTGGGGGATGATTTGCGAGGGGCAGTGATGGGCTAGCGGAGTTTGGCGTTGAGCTCGATCCAGGTGCGGAAGAATACCGTGTTTAGCTGATAAACGCAGGATTCAAAGCTGGTGGACGGAATCAAGCATATGATTGCTTGTATTCGGTATCGCATTAGGCATGTAATTCACGCCATGGAGTCTTGTAGGATTCGCCCTGCCGCCGGGGCTGACGAGTCTTTGAGAAGATGCGTGGATGACAAGGGGCGTTCGCCTCAAGGAAATTCAGCCCCCCTCTCCACCGCGATCTATTCCAGGAGTGCTCGAGACCATCCCTCCCGCCCTCACCTCCGTCCTTTGACCGCTTCTTCTTTCCGACACTTCAACGACGTGCTTTTCGTCTCCTCTCTCCTGCGCCTGCCACTCTGCACCAGGCCGTCCGCTCTTTGCCCGCGCCGCCTGCCTCCGCGCCGTCCGTGAACAAGCACGACCCCTTACCTCCGTAATCTTCATTCCTCCATCCCGCCATCATGTCCGACGATAAGAAGAGGGACGACTACGACGAGAAGACCAGCTTCGTCGACCGCTCCGCCTCTCCAATGCATCCCTCAACGCCGCGTCGCCAGCCGTCGCACCACTACTCGGTCGCAGAGAACCCCATCCTCCCCGTTCTCTCGTACTGCGCCTCGTCCATTTTGATGACCGTCACGAACAAATATGTCTTGTCGGGCGTGGACTTCAACCTCAACTTCTTCCTGCTATGTGTTCAGGTAGGCTATGATATCCGGTGAAGAGGATTCGCGGCATTTACTGACGGGATTTACAGTCTGTCGTCTGTGTCATTGCAATCCAGACTTGCAAGACAGCCAAATTGATCACGTACCGGGACTTCAACACAGACGAGGCCAAGAAATGTACCTTCTTCTACCTAGATTGTGCGCGTTGCGACTGACATTTGCGCGCAGGGTTCCCCATCTCCCTCCTCCTTATTGGCATGATCTACACGAGCACGAAAGCATTGAAATTCCTTTCCATTCCCGTTTATACTATCTTCAAGAATCTTACGATTATTCTGATTGCCTACGGAGAGGTCCTCTGGTTCGGTGGAACCGTCACCTCCATGGCTCTCTTCTCCTTTGGTTTGATGGTGGCCAGTTCCATCATTGCGGCTTGGGCAGATATTCAGCATGCGCTGAGCAGTTTTGGAGATGCAACGACTGAGGCCACAAGCGCCATCTCCACGCTCAATGCCGGATATCTCTGGATGATGTTCAACTGCTTCTGCACTGCCACCTACGTTTTGGGCATGAGGAAGCGGATAAAGCTGACCAACTTCAAAGACTTTGACAGTAAGTCCCCTCGCCAATTTCTTCTCATACGTATCCTGACCCCCAATTCCAGCCATGTACTACAACAACCTCCTCACCATCCCAATCCTCCTGATCGCCTCCCTCTTTGTCGAAAACTGGTCCAGTGAGAACATCGCCGCGAACTTCCCCGCCGACAAGAGGAACAGCCTCATCGGGGCCATGATCTTCTCCGGCCTCTCCTCCGTCTTCATCTCATACACCTCCGCCTGGTGCGTCCGCGTCACATCGTCCACAACATACTCTATGGTCGGCGCCCTGAACAAGCTCCCCATCGCCGTCAGCGGCCTCGTCTTCTTCGACGCCCCCGCTACCTTCGGCAGCATCTCTGCCATCTTCGTCGGCTTCGTCAGCGGCATTGTCTATGCCCTCGCCAAGGTCCGCCAAAACGCCAAGCCAAAGGACTCGCTCCCATTAGTGAACGCACCTATGAGCGCCAGCAGCCAAAGCATGCGGGACAGCTTCAAGTCATGAGCACGCAACTACTCCCCTTCCTACGTTCTTGCACTGGAGAAGTCGAACTCCCCAGGTCCTTCCCAGCAAACATATATATGCTCGGACGTTTACTGGGCAGGAAGGACCCTCGATAGCAAACATCCTAGGCGTTTATCCCGGACCCCTTTTACAATAATCCTTCATCTCATGAAGCCCTCTCAATGTCCCCCCCTTTTTTTCTTGTTGTATTTGTTACGCACATCGTAGCCCGCCGAGCTACCGATTCCTCGACGTCTTAGAAATGGTTGGTGTGGGTTTTGATAACATCCTGGTTCTGCTTCTTCGTTTCTTTTGTCTTCTGTCGTGGACGTTGCTTGGGAACATTGGGGCTTTTTGGAGGGAATGGTGTGTGGATTAGTGCGAAACTTTCTTGCTGCCAAAAAATGCTGGGATTGAAGCAGGTGCTCGTCCGAGTGTGTTTAGGGGGCTGTATTAGGGTAGCGTGGGTGTTGAGTAGATTTATTTTAATGGAGTTGATGTGTGTTGCATTTATCTACCTTTATTTTGTTTACCCGCTCAGGGGTGTCTCCTACGTCCAACTAATCTCCCAGTCGCACGATTGAGGCTCGTTCGAATCCTCATCTGCTATTGTTTACAGCTACCCGTCCGATTCCCACCCTTCTAGAATGTACATCCACACCCAAGAGAGGTAGAATGGCGCCAGGAATCTCCGAGTGCCACGTCTCTACCTCTTAAAACGCACAGCAGCACGCGATAAAACTAAAGGTAAAACGGCTACGGACACACTAACCATCTTAAACAGATATGCAACACCAACTACAACTACAAAAAGAAAATCAAAGCTCTATTATCTACCCCCCACTCCCCACCAGCGCGTCCACCTCTCCATCGTTAAAATCAACCTCGTCCTCGATATACGACTTCCGCTTCCGGAACTGCACCGCTTTCCTACCCCCCACCGCCGCCTTCTCATCAACGCCGCCGGCGCGCAGCTGCGTGATGATCTCAGCACCGCTATCGCTCTCCGATGACGACGCCGACGACCGCTGCGTGCCGCTCATATCAGAGGGTATCGAGCTGAGGGAGGATTGGCTATCGCCACTCCCCCCCCTCGCGCTCTTCACCGCCGCGATGGACGACGGCGCGGCGTCGGATACCGAGGCCGTGCGGGAGCGTTTTCGGCGCGCGGGCGGGGAGGGAGAGGACGAGGACGCAGAGCTGCGCCTTCGGGTTGCGGGCGCTTCCGTCATCGAGGCCGTGCGGATGCGTTTTCGGGTGATGTATAATAGGATAGAGTCTCGGCGAGCTTTTGTGGTGGTAGGGGGCGAGAGGGTGGAGGGGTTGGTTGGCTGGTTGCTAGGGTCTGGGATGGTTGGGAGAGAGAGGCGGGGGCGTTTTATGATGGGGAGGGAGGCGAGGGGGAGGGAGGCGGTGCGGGAGCGTTTGCGGGGGGGTAGGAGTGGGGGGGAAGGGGAGCGTGTGGGATGGGTTGGGCTGGGGGAATCAGGGTTGGAGAGGATAGGGGAAAGGAGAGGGTGAAGAGATGGCGATATAGACGCAACAGTCTCGCTGGCCTGCTCGACCGAAGCAGCCACTACCTCATTGGCCTGGATTTCGACGGCGACTTCTGGTGATTGCACAGATGGCGAGGGTGGAGAAGTGCCCTTGGGGCTTGCTTCGCCCATATCGGAAATGGAAGTGACTTCAGCATCTACTTTCTGGCCTTCGTCTTCAGGCTCTGGAGTTGCCGGCTTTGGCGTGGATGGTATCGCACCGACTTCTTCGGGGGCGGGAAGCGTCAGAGTGTCTTCGAGAGTGGCTTCAGTTTCCACTTTCTCGTGCAAGATCTCGTTCTGTAGAGCTTCTAGGGTTGCTGTGGTTAGAACGGCGCCGGCTTCCTCTGCAGCGGGAATACCGCCTATAGCTTCAGCCTCTAAATGCTCCTCCTTGGCCTCGCTCTCCGGAACGGTGGAAGTCAGGGAAGAAAGAATCGCACTGACTTCCTCTAGAGTTGGAGTCGCGAGCGCTGTATCTGCCACTTCTGGCTCTAGAGTCGGCACTGGCGAGCCCCGATTGGCGACGATGCTATCTGTGGTAGCCGGAGGATCTCCTGACTCTGTCGCGATCTGATACTTGAGAACTGTTTCTTCGGTTTCTGGCGGCGGCGTGATAGCAGGTATGTCCTCAGTGTTCCGAGGCGGTGCTGGAGGCATATGTTGCACCTCTCCTTCGTAGTCAGCCGTCTGAACTGACTCCACTAGAAGTGATTCAACAGACTCGAGAATATGTTCTTCCGCCGAGGCCACCACCTCTTGCTTCTGGGTCGGTTTCTGGAGCATGTTTTCGGGGCGCATTTCCTTAAGGTTCTTCAACATCTGCTCCACCTTTTTCTGCTGCTTCTTCTGTTGTCTTTCCCGTTCGTTGCTCTCCTGCCCTTTCAGCGCCAGTAATAGCACCCTGATCTCCCTCTCCGCAAAGGCCAAATTCGGCACCACGACCTTAACGTCCCCCCTCAACGGTCCGATATTCATCTCCTCTTCTTTCTTGAACCTCTCATGCCTCCCAGCCCCCCGCTTGGCCAACTGCCCACACCTCATCTCAACCCTCTCAAATTCTTCCTTATACCACTTCAACTTGACCTTCGCATGATCAACCACCCTTCTCGCCAGTTCCTCACACCTGCTCTCAGGAAGCTTCTCATTCTCACACCTCTCACACTTCTTCTCCACCTCAACCCTCTGATCCCGCTCGCCAACCGCGATGAGCTGCCACCCGCCCTGGAGATTCGACGGGTCATCCAGCGTCCAATACAGCATCAGCCACTTATGATCGCAAAGCGAGATACTCGTCTTCTCCCAATCACGGCTGCGATGGTACTCGCATCTGCCCCTACGATCGAACCTCCCCTTCTGATCGACAGGACGCAGAAGACACTCTCGACACGCCCGCGTCGGGACCATATGCCCAAACACTTTCGCCCTCAAGCCCGGGTCCTCAACAAACACCACCTTCCTTTCCCGCCACGGCGGAATTTTCTCTCTACCCCTCGCTGCAGCTCTCGAAAGCTGGGGGCGGAGCGGATCATACTCCTCCTCCTTCTCATCATGCTCTCCAATCTCTCCATCTTCTCGCTCTTTCTCCCTTCCGAGCTGCTCCTCAAGATCCGCAGGCAGCGCCCCAATCTCCTGGATTATGGCTTTCAGATCTACGCTCTTGGGGCCCACGATCGTGATGTCGCCGACCCTACCGCGCTGCTTGACCATGTCATCTTCTTTCTGCTGCGCAGCGGCGGCTTCGGCGGCGAGGACGGCGCGGCCCTCGGGCTTGCCGGAGATGGTGTCGTCGAGGACGTATTTGGCGATTAGGTCTCTGATGTAAACCATGGTGGGCAACGATGATGTGACAGTATCACACCAAGTCAAGCTTAATAAAAAATGAAAATGGGTCTGGTGGAGTTAGATTATGGGATATGCGTTGAACGGCACCGCGAGGACGATAGGGTGTAGATGCTCGCGTGACGCCGACACGTGTGTATGCGTTGTAAGTGTGCGTGGAAGTATGGAGTGAAGTTTTAGGGGTTTAGTTGTAGATTTGCGTATATTTTGGTGGTTGCGCTTCTCTAACTTCTTAAATTCGCGAATGTTCGGGTGTGTAGGGTATACAGAAGTTGGTGGCCGTGTCGGCGAGAACTGTCTGGAGCGGCTATTGTTGGCCTTTGTGACAATAGGACAAGAGCATTCAAAGACTTAGGTTTGAGAAGCCAACAAAGCAGGCGAGACATGATGTGTGCTTTGAGAACGTCCTTATTGTGGTCTTGGGGTGACCAACAATAGGATAAAGGAAGTTCGATGTTACTTATTGTTAGAATGAGGTGGAGACAAAGAAAGAGAAACTGCGAGATTCATACGACATCAAACCCATAGAGAACAGCTACAGTGTTTACATAAGGGAGGAAAATATCCTGTTCAAATCTGATAAACGGTCATGGCGCTTCTGGGTACCCTCGAGGCAGTCGTATGTCTAAAGAGAAATTGGTTTGTAGTGATTTAGTACGCCTTTCTACTAACAGCTTTATTAGCAATGCGGTAGATGACAAGTAGCTCGGCATACCCACAACCTCAAACCCCAATACGGGATGCATGATGCAAAGACAAGTTGTCATCTGGCCAGACTATCATTTTGATTCATTCCACATTACCATCATCGAGCCATCTACAAATGACTTCGTTCCTGCCCCCTCAGAAAACCAATTGAAAAGGCTTCCTCCCATGCAATGCAACTTTGAACGCCCATCCTTCTGTGCGAAACGCCTTCGCACCGCTCCCGCTGAACGTAGGAAAACAAAGAAGGAAGAGAAAAGCGGATAGTCCGGAGCGGAGTAGAGGCATTCCCAACGCAAATCGAGAGAGCAAATTGTCCCTTATAGTATGCCTTTTAGAGCCTCCTTTTGATGATGTGTGAGTGAGGTTGGGAACTTGATCCGTACTCCTATAACAAAGTCGCCACGCTCGGTTGGTTTCTTGCTCTTTGGCATACCGAGATTGGGGAAGCGATCTTCGTATGTAGGGGAGGTAGGGCCTGCGCTACCGACGTTGAGTTGCTTTCCGTCGATAGTCTGGACGGTGCGTTTCCAGCCAGTCAAGGCTTCCTTGAGGTCGATGTCGATGATGGTCTTGATGTCGTCACCCTCGCGGGTGAAGAGGGGATGTGCTTTCTATTTTCAAAGTTAGTGCTGTCCTTTGAGGAGATTTTGGATAAAGGGAGTCGTTGTGCATACCTCTTGGACGATAAAGTGTAGATCTTGCGTCCCACCCTCCACCTGATCTCCGACATCCGAGAACTTGATCTTGCTGCCAGCCTTCAAGCCCTTCTTGATTGGGACCTCCAAGATCCGATCCTGTGTGCTCTGCTTTCCCGTCGCCTGGTCGTATGTTTTACGCTTAATCTTCATCTTCTTCGTCGTGCCGTTAAACAGCTCCTCTAGGCTCACTGGCAACGGCTTCTCTACTACCGTCACCTCGGGCGTTGGCGCCCTTCTACCACCACTGTCGAACCTCGAACCCTTGGTCCCTCTCGCCGCCCTCGAGGACCCGCTCATGCCTGGCATTCCACCTGGCATCCCACCCATCCCTCCAAAACCGCCGAATCCGCCAAAGTCATCATCATCTTGCATGGTAGCCCCAGCTCCGCCACCACGTAGGAACTCCGAGAATATGCTCTCTGGATTCGAGAAGTGAAAGCCACCGGGTCCACCACCGCCGCCACCAGTCGAGAAGTGGAAAGTCCGAGTTCCACCACCGCCGCCTGGCATGCCTCCCGCACCCGGAAAGCCTTGGAACCCTGAACCGTCGAAGGCTCCGGACCCACCGGCAGAGGGATCAGGTGGAGGTGCGCCGCCGCGAAGGAGGAATTCGAGGCCGAATTGGTCGTACGTCTTTCTCTTTTCGGGGTCGGAGAGGATTTCGTACGCTTGGGAGACCTCTATAGTACACAAATTATGTTAGCAGATATACGACAACAGTGGTTTGATTGGCCGAAAAATGGATTCCAGAATAGGAACGTCATAGGTTAGAAGATATCACTTGCCTTTGAACTTCTCGGACGCGGCCGGATTGTCCTTGTTCTTGTCGGGGTGCCATTTCAGCGCGGCTTTGCGGTACGCTTTCTTGATTTCATCCTGTCCAGCCGACGAGGATATTCCTGATTGAAATCATCAGTATTTGCAAAATTCAAAATAGTGGAAATAAATGGTGGCATGAGGGGTGGAGGGGCAACCTTACCTAGCTGATCGTAGAGCTTGGTCTCTTTGACCATGATGTGTGATGGTGTGCACAATTGCTAGACGAGCTGCCGAGTACGTGGATAGCACTATGTAAAGCAGAGAGGCGTCTGTAGTAGTACTCGCGGGCGTCGTGGAAGAGTGAGAGTTGGCGGTCGGGCTGCGGGACTTTCAGGTCAACCGTAAATCGAGTCTCTCCACGTTCTTGGCACCAACCCCGGCGGCAGACGTCACTGGTCGAAGCTTCGAGAAGCTTCTATTCGCTGCAAAACAATTCAACGGTAACAAACAAGTACTCTGGAGTGTTCATATGTTGTCGGTATTCAAGAGCACGTATGTAGGAAAGCATGATAGTTCGATGAGGAATTTGTTTGTGTTGGATTCGTACGTTTTTTGACTAGTTCAAAGGCTTGCGGGCTGGCCATTGCTCTCGTCTGTCGTACATCCAAATAGTCCACGCTTTTCTCCGTTTGAAACCCATAGGCACACGCCGGACTCCTTGCTGTCCGCAAACGCCAGGCCCATGCCTGTACTGATATGGTACAATGACAGAGCTGATCCCACAGGAAGCCTATCCAGACATGCATCCTCCCGTCATCCCTCAGCTGAAAATCCCCTGAAGAACTGACCCTCGACATGAAACCAAGCTTTTCACAAGCCATACCTCTCACAGCACTGCTCGTGAACTAATCACTCTCGGAGTCCTCGACCTTCTCCTTTTTGACCTTCTTCTCTTTCTTCTCCTTTTTCTCCTTCTTCTCCTTCTTTTCCTTCTTCTTGCGTTTCCGCTCAGCTTTCGACTCCTCGTCACCGTCCTCTTCCTTGCGCTTCCGCTTCTTCTTTTCGCCGTCCTCGGCACCGGCAGAAGTCTCAATCTCGCCAGTAGGCTCAACTGGAGGAGCAGCCAAGACATCCATCTTGTCAGTGGTCTCAGCTAATGGGGTTGATGCTGCTGGGGGAGCAGGGGCACCGAAGTCCTTGTATTCTTTGTTCCATTTGGCAGGGGTGGCTTCATTTGCTCGTCCATATTTCTGTAACGATCAGTGGCTATCCTGCGAATGAAGCTGTCAAACTCACGTCGAGGGTACCATCAGCCTTCATCTTCTTCTTTTCCAACGCAACTGGGCCCATGCCCCATCGCTTCGGGTATAGATCGCGCTCCATGATGCATCTCTTGACTTTGGCAACAATACCATGGTCACAAGACGACATCTCCACGGTAGACATCTGTGCAATACCCAAGGCGATAGCCTCGCCCTTGGTAGTCATAAGAACAACCTCCTCATGGGCATCAATACCGGCCTCTATGGATGTGCATTAGTGTATTGTAGCTTAAGCATAGCATGAAACTTACCGTATCGGAGAAGTCCAGGAATCATGAGCTTGGCACCGTAGCAGATAGCGTTCACGGAGCTGTCCTTGACAACGATTCGCTTGTAGGTAGTCAGAAGGGTTTCCAATGGTGAAATGACCCTTCGAAGGTACGACTCGTCGCGGTTGTTGTCGTAGCAGTACTGTGCGTCGAGAACATCGTGCAGCGTGACCAGGCCCTTCTCTTCATCCATAGCTCCACTTCGCACTCGCCTCAGCTCCTGCATGTGAGCGCCCACTCCGAGTAGCAGACCGAGATGAACGCAGAGAGTTCGAATGTAGGTGCCAGCTTCACAGCTGACCCAGAAGACAGCGAGATGTCTGTCGTTGTCGAACTCGTAGAGCTTGCTCTCGTGGATAGTTCGGATTCGGAGCTGTCGCTTCACAGCCGAGATAAGAGGTGGTCGCTGGAAGAGAGCTCCAGTGAGGGTCTCCAGAGCTCGCGCAAACTGCGCCTCTCCACCGGGTAGTTCGTCATGGAGACGGATGACGCAAACGTATTCCTTTCCAGCACCCTGTTGAGACTTGACGAGACGCGTGGCACGATCGATGCAGACGATGAGACATCCGGTGACTTTGGGATCGAGGGTTCCGCTGTGGCCAGTCTTCTCAACTCTAACGAACCGGTTAGCTCAGGGATTTTGACGTTATACTGCATTGTAATATACCTGAGCATCCGCTTCACCCAGGCGACGACTTCGTGACTGGATGGGTTCGAGGGCTTGTCGAGGTTGATAACTCCAGAGCTAATGTAGGACTTCAAGTCGCGTTTGTGTGGAGCACATCCCATAGGAATGGGTGTGTAGTGGGCAGTTCTAACAAGCACTGAATAGCCTGTCAGCTTCTGCATAACTTGTGTCTAGGAAGGATTGTCCTCGTACGATCACTCCAGTTCTTCAAGAGGAGCGGCCAGTCGCTGGTGTCAAGCGCGGGAGCCGAAGCCTCAGGTTTGATGGTATAGTCGACATCCGTGGCAACCTTCTGCAACGCCATTTTTGCTGTCGAAGGGAAGTTGCGCGACAATTCGGGGATGGGTGCTTTGACGTGCCGGAAGCTTGACGGGTGAACCTCAAAAATTGAAGTTTTTCTGGCGCCAAGACTTATTGTGGTGGCCCGAGCTCCCAAGCTCTCTCCACTGTTCCCCTCACGTTCCATTCCATCCCAAGGTCTATCCAAACTCAGATTGAATTACCATCTATGAGAGACGCTAATGTATGATCGATGCCATAGCAATGTTTACTTGCGAGTATATTTTGTTTGGACTTTGGCTATACTTCTCACGGTGGGAAATCCTGCTCGAATACACTTTCTCTAAACTAGCAAGTACACTTGACGGTAAAGCGTTACGATTTATTGTTTTCAGCCTTTATCGTCGTGCGGTCTGGTCTCCTATAATGTGTTATAGCCAATCATTGTTCATTGCGGCCACTGCTCTCTCTGCTCCATCCTTTACAATGACGCGATCCAATGTATGCCTGGTAACCCTATTCTCCTTTGGTTGGATAGCTTCGAGCTCTATCCATGATCTCCGGACACTCAGAAACAGTCCGTTCAAATCAAGGTCGCTACCGAGATTATAGGGCTTCAGCAATAGAGTCTTCCTACGAGTTCTTTACTGACATTGGGCAATATCTGCACATCTTCTCCTCAAGCTCTCTATTACTATAGAGAGCTCATACGTTCAGCCTTTGACGCATTACGGATCCACTATTAACACATACAAGCATCAAGGATCTTAAGTCGCGCTACTTCTTCCTCTCACAGCTCGCATCGGAAAAGGGTATTTAGGTCCATTAGCACACCCACACGCATCTCCCTAGCCAGATTAAGGGGACTCCTTAATCTACAAATGCACAAGCTCGACAGCGGAGTGTTGCTGCGTTGCAAAGCATCAGGAAGTATTACATGGAATGCAAGACAACAAACACTTCCCTTCCATAGCTACTTCAGAGCTGTGGGCGCTAGGTTCCTCACAGTTTTACCTCAACGCTCTACTATCAACCAAGAATCTTGTTTTTCTCTCGGTCGCAATAAGAGCTGATGTCCTCTGCTCTTCTCATTCTGTCCTCCCTGCACTTGTTCTTTCCGAAGAAATACTGCAGTCTTCCTACCGAGCCTGACAAAAGGCGTAGCCTTTATGTGGGCACGGGCGATTTAGACAGGCGACTTACATGATGGCAAACTTGTCCTAGTATGTCAGCAAGGTGGAGAAATTATGAATCATTCAGCTCGGCGAATCATTCCGCCCAGTAAATTTTGGCCAAGCCTCTCCGAGGCACGAGTGTTTTTATGTCCACATGCACACGTCCAGACGTAGTCATAGGCCTCTCTCCGGCCCGGTATCGTACGACATACGACTGACGAATCAATACCCTTTGTCCGCGGTCGTATGCTGCCATAGTACGAGGCCGTGAGCGTGGAGTGCGGAACTCTCTGCAGCGATTCGAAAAGGTATATCGCCTTAAACGCTGGCTATTTGAAATGCGCGGCCAGGTGCTGCCGGCGCCGCTTTCATGGACGAAGATGAATCATGAGGGTGTGCTCGTGCCGTATCATTTCATCATCTCGGAGTCCAGGATGGAAAGGGGGAAGTCGAGTTCGCGCTGGATTGCTACGATGCGGTGGCTGAGGGCGAAGAAAGTGCCTTAGGACATGAAGGTATAGTGCTTTCTGCTAGCAGCCTTTGTACAGCTGGCGGGAGAGAGGGAGCAGAGGGCCGATTGACAGGGGTTTCTTGTGCTGAAGAGGTGTTGAGAGTGGGTGTGAAGGTGGGAGATTTGGAATAGGGATGGAGAAGAGGGCGGATTTTGAAGACATGGGGACCGTTCATTGAGGAGGCGAAAGTGGAGGAGGTATTGACTGTGCAGATTTCTAGAGGGCTTTTGTTAGTAGATCATCAATATAGCTCTTAGATTATTGTTTCATACGTCCAGGGAGTTTTAAAGCCTGTTACAGAAATATCTAATCCAAGTGTCTTGACGTTAGGGCTTGGAAATGTCCACTGTTACCACTGTGGTACATCTGTAGAGAACTGGATGTACATGCAAAGAAATACTTTGGGCTTCTGATAGCCCTCGTATATCAGTAACTCTTCCAAACTACCAGGACACACCTTGAAGGGTGCGTAAATACCATCTCAACGGAGAACCCCGCAGACAACGGCTCACCTCTTCACTCACCAAATTAAGATTCCATCATCCCGCCATCTCAAACAGCGGACTCATGCTTGATATGAAACAAAACCCACAATCCTGCGGTCCACAGAATCTCGCCATCCGACACCGTTCAAGACACCCACGTGCTAAGCGCTCCAACCACTCAAAACCCCCGGAGGAAGCTGGTGCGAGACAAATGCACAGGAGTGGATCTTTACAAGCTCGAACCCTACGCATGTACTGTATGTACACACGAACAACAAAAACACATCACCTCATCGTTCTATCCTGCTACTTCCCATTTCGCCCGGATCCCCTAAAATACTAACCCCTCACGATCCCATCATCAACCAACCCGAACCCCAACCCCAACACCAACATCTTCCAATGCCCCCCTCCATCCCCATTCTCGAGTTCCATACCCCAGCAAACGATCTCCACCCGAATCCCCCGAAAGGTTCCAAACTCAGATCTTCAAGCGACCGGAAAACCCCCCGCCCGGCCCCCCCTGGCCATCCCTAACCACCCGCTAAGATCCTTACCCAAAGCCTCCCAGCGCCCACATCCCTACACAGCACATCACAATTTTCCATTCCATCCCGCCAAGGTCCGGTCCGGGGGCACACGCGGGAAGCGGGGGCTGTGCGTGATATGGAATCAAGAATCGACCTTGTGCGCTTGCCAGCACGCGAAACCAGAACCCCGGTCCGCGCGGGCGGGCATGGCACCGCCGTGCCCTAGCCTAGCTGCTGATGTGCGGCTGGGATTTCGACTGCGTGTTGGACCTTCACGCATTCGCGAAACGTGACGATAAGCTGCCGATGTTACGATTTAGAAAGCGTGGTCGTGGTTCTGGCTTCCGTTCGTTGCCGGTCGAATGGGGCATTCAGATGTCTGAGAGGATTCGGTACGTGGGGCCAACGCCAAGCGGTGTGGTTGCTTAGGTGAGGTGAGGTGAGACGAGGGGATACGGCGGTGGAGGGCTGATTTCTCGTATTGGTCCTTATCCAACGAGCGGCTACCTAAAGTGCGCGTGGCGGCGCGGTTAGATCGGCATTGGACGGGATAGGCAAAACGGATAAGTTTGCGAGGGGGAAACGCATAGTCCAGAGAGAGTTGGAGGGCTTTTAATTAGGCCTATGCTATTGGAAGAAACAAATTTTCTACATCTTGGGTATAAGTGGGCAGAAACCAAATTCGGTTTATCCTCCATAAGCCGATGAGCCCGTACGCCATGCACGCCGTAAACCAGATAGTTATCCTGATATGCTGACCGCAGCCTGGTACTGTTATACACCTGTGGCTTATTACGCCTGTTTCCATGCCCATGCCCCAATTCTATAACCCGGTGGGATGAGTTCCTGGAAATGTGTGGTATCCTTGCTGAATGCAATTCAATGCTTCACTTAGTATCGTGAACCGGCGGTTGACTCCTCTTTCAACCCTGTAACATCCTCCGCATAACTCTCGACATCGGCCCCTTGTGACCGGACTTCTTCAGCTCCTCCTGCTCGTCGATTGCTTTGTAGTATCCCTCCATCTGCCACCGCTGCGCCTTCATAAACCCCATGATCTTCTCACTCTTACTAAATATCAAATCCCACCACTTTTCATGCATTGAAGCGACACCTTCGTCGAAATCGTGGTCGTTGATTGATCGGATGTTCCAGGTCGTCGGGATCTCTCGCCATGGCATGGCGCCGTCCCAGCGGTGGGCGTAGTTGAGCAAGTTCTGCTCCATGTACTTCGAGTCGAAGCGGCCCTCGATGTCGAGGAGGGCTTTGTAGTAGTTGAAGATGGTCTCCGAGGGCTTCAGGATGAAGAAGCCCGCACAGAATTTGCCATACTTTTTTAGCCCGTGGTCCCAGTCCGGGGGGTAGCCATGGTCTTCGTTGAACGTCTCGCCGAAGGATGCGAGGAGGTAGTTCTCTGGCAGATCCGGCTCGTCGTCCTTTGCGGTAACATTCGTGAGCGTCGGCATGATCTGGGCACCTGGCTCGTCGAAGATGCCATCAAGCGGCCGCTGCAGGACCATGTCGCTGTCCAACATTAGAATCCGCGAGTACTCGGTCAGCTGCCACACGCGCAGCTTGGACATGATGTCGCTCCAGCGGGATTCGGAGGGGTGCAGCCAGCCGTCGTTGTTGCCGTGGACAAACTCGATGTGCTTGACAATAGCACCGTCTTTCTTCAGGCGCCAGATGCGTGATTCGGAGACGTCGGGGGTCACAACCACCACCACATCGATGTTGTTAGTGGTGCGTGTCTTCTCGTTGTGCAGCAGCTGCCATACTAGGAGGCGGGTTGCAATGAAATAGTTGTCTTCATCGAGGTTCTCGCTGTTTTCGCCGACGACGGTGCTGGAGAGCCAGGTCACGTAGGCCAGGCGTTCTGGGCCCTCTGGGATATCTGGTGGGGCGGCGTGGTCGTGCTCTTGCTCATCCCCATGGTCGTTGATACCAGGGACATGATGGGGTTTGGGCGAAGGGGGATGCGGATGGTGATCTGGGCGCAGGTGGCTGTCGACGAATCCAGCAGCCCTGTCATGGTTGAGGCCGAATATGGCGATGAGGACGATGAAGGCCACGGCAATAGAAATCAGGACGCGGGCGTCTCGTAGGCGGGAGGCCATGGCGATGTTTTATGCAGCACGAAACATGGACGGAAGGAAAGAGCAGGACACAAAACGAGCGTGAGGGTGAATGTGAGGTTGCAAATTTGGCAAGGCTTCGGGGCGGATTTGAGGAATAAAGAGTTTCTATGAGGCCGGAGGGCAGCTACGTACTTTTAGGCCAGCAGCGGCAGGCTGTGGCTGGCAGCGGGAACTAAGGTTCACCGCACGGGGCTTGGTATGGGCAATTTCATTGGAAGAGAATGAGCAATCGGAATGGGCTGACAATCGGCGGGAATGCACCTCTGAGGCGAGTGAGCACCTCATCCCTTTGCTGATCAGCAAAGACCCAGGGGCGGTCTGCGAGAGCGGTACGGCGCGGGACAGTACGAAGAGGCAGACAAGCAGATGCTGGAAACGGCAGCGCCTCTGCAAGGTGGTACAGACAGCAGGACAAAGGGGGGGTCACTGGGGATCTCTCGTCAGGCTCTCACCACAGCGTGTCGGGGGCAGACAGGCGTGGAGAGAGGCGCCCACAGCGGCCCGAAAAGCCACGACACAGTATCTCGGTGGTGTTTGATTTGGCATCGCCGCCAAGCCGTCCAGGAGCTGCGCATCCGTGGAGATGGTTCTGGTGCCGGGGGCGTCCGGCAAGGAGCACCTGGAGCTGTGGTGGAACTCACTGATATCGGGGCGTCACCACCACACCGAGATCCCTGGCCCACAGCTCCTCGTGCATGCAGTCACTCTGAATAAGCGTTTCAGCGGGCAGCACCAGCACTCTGCGCTGTGCGCGTGGGGCCGTCCCAGCGCGGCAAAAGTATTTTTACCTCCAACGCGTGCGGCTGTGCCCAGGTGCCCGCGAAGAAAAGACACAGTTGCGGCGTCGAGTTGCCTGCGTCCAGCGCCCAGCGTGCCAGGCCGTCTTGGGACTGTTGCTAGCCGGAATGCCACGCCGAGCCCGCAGGTCAGGGTGCCATTGGCCGTCGCGCCTCTGGTGTCGCTGCATGCGGCATCGCGCGGGGATGGCCGCTCCGCCTCGACTCCTTGCTGGGCAACGCCGTCAGCCCGTGTTTGGCAGTGGAGATTTGCCTGCACCTCGACGCGGCGCTATATTTACTCCTGCCTCTCACCCACGCCGCCTCCTTGCGACTTTGTACATCTACACCCTCGCCGCCCGCACCTCTGAAAGCCACGAGAGGACCGCCTGCCACCGAAGAGGCGCCTCCTTGCTTTACCAAGCTGTTTGCCGCTTTCCTTCACACCCTCCTTTCACACCACCGCGCCGCCGCATGATGCCCGCATAGTTTGGCCAACTTACCCCGACACTCGCTTTTCCCGGGCTATCTTCAAACAACACTTTCACCATGGGTGAGTGCCCGTGTTTAAGGCGCATCTGCACGAGTGTTCGTCACTGACACGGCGCCGCAGAAGAAGAGAAACGCGCATCCGCCGAGTTCCTCATGGACGAGGTCTCCCCACGGCCCTCCACATCATCGCTCCCCCAATTCGAGAAGACTGCGACCCCTACCCCGCCTTCGACGAAGGAGCAAATTGTGACCTGCGCCTGGATTGCCCTCAATACCGTCGCTACCATCTGTCTGATCTTCCTGAGCAAAAAGTAAGCGCAGCCATGGGGACCTCGTATACCGGACTTCGTGTACCAGACCTCGTGCTGACACCACCACAGAGTTTTCAGCGATGCACAACTCAAGGCCTGCCAGCTCATGGTGGTGATGTGGCATTTCGCCGCGACCGGCCTCGTTCTCTACATCTCCACTCGCGCGCCGTTCCGCGTCTTCAAAGCCGTGCGACTCTCGCCGTGGCAGATGGCCCCCGTCTGCGCCTTCTTCGCCGGATATGTCATCCTCGGAAACCTCAGTTTGACCTACAATTCCATTGGCTTCTACCAGCTCGCCAAAGTCATGACCACCCCTTGCGTCGTGCTGCTCAACTTCGTTCTCTTCCGCAAAACCATAACCCGCTACATGCTGGCTGCCATTGTCGC
Organism: Mytilinidion resinicola; assembly: GCF_010093595.1. Lineage (NCBI taxonomy): Eukaryota > Fungi > Ascomycota > Dothideomycetes > Mytilinidiales > Mytilinidiaceae > Mytilinidion > Mytilinidion resinicola. Next base: position 1,060,272 of record NW_022985444.1, read on the forward strand.
CATCTGCATTGGTGTTGCCCTCACCATCCGCGCATCCGCCCAAACCCAACTCTTCGGTGTGATAATCGCCGTCATGGCTTTCACCTCCACCGCCCTCTACCAAATCTGGATCGGCAAGAAGATTGAAGATTTCGAGGTCTCCGGACCCCAACTCCTGCTGAACCAGGCCCCACTTTCCGTGATCCTCCTGGTTCCATTTGTTCCCTTCTTCGACAAGATGCCCGATGTCCACGCCATTCCCACTGATATCATTCTCGCGCTCTGTGCCTCTGGCATCATGGCCAGTCTCCTTAACTTGTCCCAATTTCTCATCATTGGCCGGACATCTGCCTTGACCGTAAGCTCTCCCTCCCAAATCCCACTCTCTTCGAATCTCGCTAACAACCCCCCAGTTCAACGTCGTAGGCCACCTCAAAACCATCCTTATTCTCTCCTTCGGCTGGTACAGCGACGGCACTATCCTCTCCGACAAGGAAATCGCTGGCATCGTGCTGGCACTTGGCGGCGGTTGGGTCTACTCCCATCTATCCATGAACCGGAAGAAGTAGGAAAAGTAGTAGTCTTCACACAACAAACAAATTTCCTTGGTTTGAATAGGCTTGGCATAGCACTTGCATAGCATATGTACAGATACAGATACGGCGTGCGTTCGGAGTATTAGAAGTGGTGGTTTGACGTCTTTCACGAAGGAATATATCCCGCGTTATAGCGGAGCGGATTGAGCATTGTCTTTTACGCGGTTTCTGGGCGATACCTACGTACGCTACACTACACTATCATGTCCAATGGATGTGGGAATAGATGATAAAAACACTTTGGAAAAACTTCATAAGAGAGTCCCTTTATTGATGTGATTGTGAAACGATCGGAATCGAGCTGCATATGTACCCCTTGTAGAAAGAGTTCCACAACAGTCGATATCAGCGCACCCGAGGAAGATGCCAATATCTAGGTTCGGGCAGTATCCAGCTTGTCTACCTTTTCCCCAAAGCGATAAAAAGCATTTCCAGCGAAGTATGTTAACAATCTGCAAAAGAACATTGCTTAAGCTGCTGCAAGTGCTTTGATAGATTAAGAGAGATTGTAATAGGTAAAGCTTTATTTTTACGGCTTGCTGAACTGCTGTTTTCCGCGCGCCTGACGCTGAGGTCCTCGAATGATATGTATAGTAGTTCCGACTCAAAAGGTGAGTTACTCTGTTAAAATTCATTTACTTCTAAGTCTCGTAACAGAGCTCCGAACCCTAAGCTGTGAAGTCATCAGAAGACGTTCATACGGACTTCACGCTTCACCATCTACAAAGCCCTCAGTATAGCTAAGCAGTCCTACAGCGCCCTAAACCTGACCACTTGCCACCTTCGTCTTTGTCAGACACGAGAACACGAGAAGAGGCGGACGCCTGTAACAGCATAGTCTTACAAGATCAATCTCAAACACACCACTCAATCTTCCTATCTGCCGACAGTCGCGATTCCGACCCTCTAAAAATAGCACTCTCATATATCCTATTCTCCATGCGTACGAAACACTGCAACTCCGAACCCCATTCCCAGCCTCCCGATCTCAGAACCAACATCTCCGACCAGCAACAGACCCCAACATGCACGATACTAACCATCCCTCCTCGCACCATACCACCTACCTCAGCCCTCCCCCTCAGCCTTTGCACCCTGTGAACCCACGCGCTCGTAGATCTCTCTCACAGCCAACCTCAGCAATCCGCTAGAAGCCCGCTAGAAGCCTTACACCTTCCACAGCCCCAACTCGCCATCCAACCACCGCGCTCCACCTCCGCCTCCTGCTCCGCCCGGTCCACAGCCTTGCGATCCCCCTTGTAGGCTGGAGGCCGTAAGACGGAGACGCTACTAACGCCCACTCGGGCAAGGACCGCGCTCGCCTGGACCGGGAACAGCATCCTCATGACGCCAGGGCGTGTGGGAGTGTGTGATGGCATTCGCTCAGGTTTCTGGGGGTTGGAGGGGAGGGGTGCGAGAGGTGGAGAGAGGCAGAGGCAGAGGCAGCGCAGGACGGGACGACGAGGCAGATTACGGGGCTTGAGCCCTGGCCCTTTGCTCTCACTCTCGCACAGCCAGATAACATAAATAAGCAACCCGCTTCCCGCTGCTGAGGAAGACTTAACTCGAATCCTCATGGGCCTAAAAACCTATATACACACACACACAACTCCTTTCCTACAGAACCTTCAACTCTTAGCTACCGGTCTATGAACCACGAGTCTTTAAACCTCAACCCTGCAGACGTTGGAGAACATCCATATCTTTTCTCGACCGCGCTAGTCTCGACTTCTATTCTACTACACCTCTAGACAAACATCGAGATCGAGAGAGAGAGAGAGAGAGAGAGAGAGAGAGAGAGAGAGAGAGCTGTTTCCACGTACCCGCCCAATCTAGATACTACACACAACACACTGCGCCCTACATCATCACAATGGGCTGCGGCGAATCCAAATACGATACAACCTACCCGCCCCCGCGCCGCGCCGGGAGGCGACGAGGCCACGGTGGATACGCTGGTGGAGGCTACGTGGCTACTAGCGGCGGCGGTGGCGGATTCTTTGGAGGTGATGGGGGAGGAGGAGGAGGGGGGTTTTCGGGGGGTGATGGTGGAGGAGGCGGCGGCGGAGGCGGAGGCGGAGGAGGAGGTGGAGGAGGAGGCGGAGGGTGTTAAGAGATGAGGATGGAGTGGGGAAAGGGCGTTTATGGGATTGGTTTGGAGTTTGGCGGGGGAGTTTTTAGGTTGGATGGGTGGGGAACGGGGATGGGAGGGGGGATGAATGTACGCTACTTGTTATGATATCCATGACTGTATTATTTTGTTTGCTTGATGAATATGCGAGACTCCGGCTTTCACGTGTGAGGTGTTTAATGTGTAAAATTGCGCATACTAGAAAGGTGTGAAGTTGGGTTTACAGTAAGATACATGTGCACATATAGTATGGTTTAGACACTGCTAATTATGCTTTTAATAGGTGTTTACAAACGTCTAGAGCACACAAGATAAGCATAGCACAAAAAAAAGAACATCTGGGGAGCAAAACACCACCCTCTTTCGAGGGTGTAGCCACCCCGGATGGGGTTTCTCTAAGTCCGCCCGCCCGCGGTAGTTTTCAATCCGTCATCTTAACCGGCGTTCGCAGACGCCTCACGCACCAACTGCATACATCCTCTTCACCAGGCGTCCAAGCCTCTCTACGAACCAGGCCGCCCGAAGTCGGTTCCCTCAGGCGAACCCAAAGGAATGCTCCAACTTTTTAACACCGAAAGGTCGAGTCGAGAATCGAACCCGAGACCAACTACAAGACCCAGGTGAGGTTTGTCGACGGTAGTTATGTGCTGAAACTACCTCGGGAGGTAAATGCCTGGACTCCGGCCGCGGGCTTACACTCGATGAGGCCGACCTTACCAATTGAGCTGCTGGGCAAATTAGTGATTAGGCTTAGAAAATTTCGACATATGTAGACTAGCTGAGGAGAGGGTCACAAGCTCACATGTGAGAGCGCTTTGCTTTACGTCACCGAGGGCATCTCACCTGTGCGGTTCTTTGCGCATTGCTACGGGTTCACTTCACCGGATGCTTCTCACTTCCCTGAGGCATTTCGCTGCCCGCAAGGGCGCTTCACCGAATGGGTTTGCCCAAAGCCCGTCACCACGCGACGGCTAATCTCCCGGCCAACAAGAAGGGAAGACATAAACAACCCGCCTTTTTCAACGTCGAGAAAGATGCGACGACGCGACCACATCACCTCAGGGCAATATGAGGCGTTGTCAAGGAAATGAGCTGGTATTTCATTGCGGGCAGACAGGAGATGCGATAAAGGAGGTAGTATCACTTAGGTGTGAGAAGAAAAATATATAGTAGTGATAGAAGACGCTCGCTACATTAACCTCCCTCCCAAAAAAGAACACATGTGAGGAATTGAGTCACCTAAGCGCGGGGTCGTGGATGATTGTAATTCACGCGTGCTATTCCTACATCGCGTTTCTCTACATACCATAGCCTGAGAGGACTGGTTCTTCCATCTACCTGATGCTGACGGGGGTGCGCTGTCAGGTGACCAAAGACCCGGAAAGAGTGGAAGTCCTACTTATCTCCAGGAAGCCTTCATCTCTTCCTGAGTGGCAGTCACCCATTTAAGCGCAATCGAAGCTGGGTTGAAATGAGCTCTAGCTTGATTCATGAAGTCGTCGTCCCCTCCCTCGACACTCGTAATCGTCACTTCAACCTGAGCAGCTGGATGTCGAGCTACCCAAAGGTCTAGCGCCAGAATGCTAGTGTGGTAATTGTTGATGTACATTTCTGGATCAACAACGCGATCGATGGCGTCAAACCGGAGTATGATCTCGACGACACTGCCATCGTATAGTCGGCTTTCGATGCGCCTTAAGGGGGTTGCTTCAGGACTCCCTGTATAAGCAGTCGGAGAGTTCAACGCCCGACCGAGTTCGCTTCTAGAGGTGACCTCCTTCTCTTTCAGCGTGCGGACCGCGCTGAGAAGGGAAACGAGGGTATGTAGAGCTCGAGGGTTGGGGATAAGGAGCTGTGTTAGCCTTGGCTTCGACACAAGTCGGTTGATGCTGGCTGAAGCCTCGTCGTAGACTTCGTGACAGGTGCGGAGAATGGCGGATTCGTATGTCCAGTCATTCCAAGTGACGGTGGAGTGAGATGTCCGAAACGCCCGGTGTGCAACACGTGGGATGTGGTCGTATACCATGAGTCGGAGCTCTTTTGGCAGGCCTATGAAATTGAAGCTTTGCACTTGGCGTTCTGGTTGTGGGCATCTTTGTTGGTGACCGGTACTGTGGAAAGTGGGCTCTGGTGACTGAACGATGCTGTCGCCCGTGTACCGAGTTTCACAATGCGTTTTGAGTTGGGCCTTATGTTGGCCCATGATGCTGATATTGCTTTGATGGTACCTGAGTAACTAGTTGCCCAGATAGGTATAACCTGGAAATATGTTAGCTACTTGATTGGACAGACGGAGACATCCGAGGATGTCGATGATACTCACTTGATGGCGAGATAGGTAAGGGCTGGCTGTTGCTTTCGTTATGTGGCAAGGAGAGGGTTAGTCGTTGGATGTTTGTGCGAGATGGAGCCTTTTAACAGAGATCTCGGTACCGATGGTTCCTGCATTCACCGCTCAAGCTTATGCTATCACGAGTCTACCGTGGGAATGGCGTGCTCGAGGTCCAAGTATGACAGGGACTAGCATCCGCGGTCAGAGCACCAGACTCAATTGGGGCATCTCGTGGAAACAGGACAAATCATGTCATTACCCCAGACGATCTATGAAACGCACACTCGCAATTCAATTGACCAAAAACCAAAGTCATTTCTCTCCGTCGGGCAGCCGAAACAATATCCCGCCGCTAACCTTACCGTTCCATCCGTAATCCGTGTATCAAGCGCAGTCCCCATATCGTAGCCAAGGAGGACGTCGCATCAGAGCCGTGTCAGTATGCCGTAAACCATCAGGATTGTCTTGTCGCTGCGGCGTGTTTACAAGGTCTTGTCAGCCTGAGCACGCAGGTTGGCTGAGGTAGAGCCAGTCTGGGTGAAGTAGCGGGAGAAGATTGGCTGAAGGAAGGAGCGGAAGATGATTTGAGCACCGCTGTGCGGAGTTAGTCGGTAATTCGGGAAGCTTTCTAGCCAGGGAAGCCTACCTAGTCTGGGGAAGAGCCATCCAGAGCACAAGGACGAACTTGAAGGTGTAGTAGAAGGCTGGGGTGTATCAATATCGCAATTTTGTTAATTTGAAGAGCGAGAAGACCTACGGAACCAGTAGACGGCGTTGACAGCACTTTCAAACACACTATATTATGTTAGCGAAATGTAAGTGTAAAACAACGGAAATTGCTTACGTCAAGAATGCGTATGTCACCCAGTACTTGAGCCTTGGTCAGTACGTGTTAAAGGTTATAGCGAGACGGGGGCTCGACATACCGTCAACCACTGGAACAGGTTAGCGACATCCAAGGTTACAGAACAGCTAGATAGCCTCTCTTCAACGTCTGAGGGGTCTGCTTACCTGAGTATCATCAACCTTGGAGGCACTGAACAGCGCATTCAGAGAGTAGTATCCGGGGATGACGAAGCCGGCAATGTTGACCAGGAATTCACCAGCGATGTTGAAGAAGATCAAGAAGAAGTACAGGGCGCCGAGACCGAGGATCACGTAGACCTTCGGAACGGACGTCTGCTTCTCGAAGTTGTTCAGGATCTCATACTGGGACAGCTGTTGCAATCAGGCGAGTGAGCAAGACGGCGGAGGTTGGATCGTACGCTCGGGAGGCAGAAAAAGGGAGCCGGCGTACCTGCTTGTCCAGCTGCGACAGGTGCTGCTGGGTGCGATCTTGGACAGACATGATGAAGGCTGCTTGTGGTGATGACTGTGGGTGGAATGATGTGGGCTGTAGTGGTGGTAGTTGTGGTAGCTGTTGAGAGTGGCTTGGTTGAAATGTGGAGGAGTTGTGTGGGGGGGAATGGACACATGGATAAGCTCGTTGGCCGGCTACGTAATCGAGCCTTTAGGTGCTCCAGCTTGTGTGCGCCTGCCCTGAAACATGTGGCCAGCAGCAGCCGCGAGTTTCGCCTCCGATCAGACATCATGCAATCATATACACCATGTCTAACACACCCGCACATGCTCAATAAAGTACGAAGAAAGTGGACATAGTCACGTGATCGCTATTGAGCTGTGGGAGCTCCATAAGTTTGCACAAATCCTTCGCAAGCTGCGCGATAAGGAGTGGAGCACACCCAAAAGGCCACATATCAGAGCTGCCGACCTTGAGGAATGAACAAACGCTGTCAGCAATACATACGTAGTAAACTAGGCATCCTGATCAACTACGCCACTTAGGTACTACAGTGATGCTAGTGTATGTGAATAAATGGCCGTGAGTGAAATACCCTTGGAACACAGAAATTACACGGATCTTCACTATGGATACTTCAGAACATGAATATAGGACTAAGAAGATGTTTGTTCAACTTCCGCAAGCTCTTCCACCTTTAGGCGCTGAGTGTTAGAGATAACGCACAAAAAATGCTAAAATGGTCACGTGCCGTGGATTGTTCTTGGCTAGGGCCAGGTCGTCGCTTCCCCGACAACCCTCACAACAAACAAACCTCCTCAACACCACCTTTTGACCCCACGGCCACACCGACCGCCGCATCTCTTATTAACTTAGCAGAGGGGTTTGCTCGCACTCTGCCATTACCCGGACACTCGACCCCGAACCGCCCGGCTTTTCCGGCAATAACAATTCGACGCCGTCGCCCCAGGTACACATAATCATCCTTCCACGGTTCAACTGCCTTAGCGTTATTCGACAACACAGACGAGCCGCACTCATAAATTGAACTCGTAACCTCTTCACAAAACTACGTGGGCAGTTGTCAGCACATTCACCACTTGCGGCGCATCTTGTTTGTTTACTCTCGCCTCGGGCCAAACACTGCTCCAGCGCTGACCTCGACTCGACATATCAGGACGCCCACACAACGCTGGCCGCGGACAATAAGTATGAGCAACACAGGCCACCGGTCGAGGTCGACAACCTCCGCTTCCGTGCGAAGCTCACACCGGCCACTCTCCCGAGCATCGACAACCAGTCTTCAATCCTTCGATCAACACGATGCGACTCATGACAACACACAATATCGCCCTGCGAGTAGCGTTCCACCCAACGTATATGGAAACCAGCAAATGAACCCAAATTGGCGGCCCCTCGAGCCACTATTACAAGTGGCACAGCATGTTAGCCAGCAAAACGCCATGACTGTCGAGCAGCAGATGCAAATGGCCGCAATGCCTGCGGCCGATGGGACGTCTTCACAAGGAATCGCGAACGGTGGTCCTCAGTCTGGACAAACATATGATCAGAGCCTTCTCGCGCTTCAAGTAGCTTTGGGACAAGCGCCACCGTCAGCACCAAGCGTATCCGAAGTAGACGAGAAGAAAAAGAAGGGCTCCGCATACACCGCCACTAATGACAAAGAGCTCCGCGAAATGCTGGTCCGTAATGATGGACGCGCCTTGAAGGAAGTTGCAGCTGAAGTCATTGCAACGGAGAGGACTCCAAAGGCCGAAAAGTCGAAACAGTTGTTTGCGATGCTATGGTATATTGTAGAAACACTAGAAAGATCTTGACATCATAGCTTACGATTCCTGCAGGCTGAAATCTACATGCCGGTCTGCAAAGAATTCCGTTCCACGCAACCGCGTTTACTCTCACTATGCGGAGCGGTGTGGAACGGAGCGAGTTATCCCCTTAAACCCAGCTTCCTTCGGCAAGCTTGTCCGTGTCATATTCCCTGGTATCCAAACCAGACGACTTGGAGTAAGAGGAGAGTCTAAATATCACTATGTAGATCTCGCTCTCGTCGACGACAGCCAGGACCTCGGTGAAGCAGAGCGACCACAAGAGATGCAACGAGCTGCGAGCCAGCCCATTCGCCAAGGCTCTACGAGTAATCGTATAGACTTCAAGTAAGTTGACCACGATGTTGTCGTATCTGCAAGGACTAACAATTTTTTTAGTACCATGCCACGGCTGCCCGCAGATACTGCCGTTTTTCCGCCCCAAGAGAACGTTTTTGACCTCCCCACTCCCGAGATTCCCAGTGCTGCATCATCGAAAGGCCGGTTGTTCGCAGACACTACTGCACCTCGGTTTAAAACTACTGGTCCGACGTCTGATATGTACTCGTACGATCTGAAGTTCCCCTCTCCAGACCAAACCTCTCCAGAAGAGAATGTACACATTGAACTGCCCGATATTCGCGACTACCTACCAGCCAAGACCGACCCGGATGCTGCGCAGGCACTGACGGCGCTGTACCGAACCCACTGCACATCACTGATTGACTCTATCCGTTATTGCAAGGAGAAACAATTCTATCGTCTGTTCGCTTCTTTCCATGGCACTTTGACTGTCCCGGTTCAGAAGCTATTCGCACATCCCGACATCGCGCCATGGGTCAAAGAATGCGACTGGATGATGTACCAAAAGATGATTCGCAACGTCTCCCAACTTACATTGCAGGTAGCGCCGCCGGCAGTGTTACATGTCTTGGACAAGATTTCAAAAACGCTCCACGCTCATATCAGCAAAGTTTTCCAAGGATTACCATTACATGTTCTTGAAGCCCGGCTAGAACCCGCAACCCTTTTCGCGCATCTGTTGCGCCGAATGCTGCGAGTGAACTCTGCAGCACATGCCGCTGCTGTTATGCTCCTCGCCGACCAAAACCGCGATGCTATGTGGGAGGATTGGACGAACTTTGTCAATGTCAAGCAGATAATAGAAAGCCAGCTCCCTGACTGCGGATACGAGGAAGTTTACAGTATCTTGACAAAAGAAATCAGGGGCCTATTACTACCTCTAAACAAGCGTATATGGCTCAACGACGGATCATACTACCCAGAACCTATCAACGACCCGAACGTCACGAATGTTTCCAACGACACCGTTATCGATCGGCTAGCGGCCTTCCTTAGTGGTCTCCCTTCTAGATTCCCTCATGCGAACACGCGCACACTTCTTTACTGCATCAATGCTCTAAGTACTGCAGTAATTCGGGAAATTACAGTGGAAAACGGGACGAGCTATGGTTCATGGTGGATTACAAAAGTGTTCATCGACGAAATGTGCCAATGGCTTGCTTCCCTAGGAGGCTTCCTTGACCACAAGCCGCCGACGATCCATCGGCTGAGCTATTCCCCAGGAGTGATGGACGGACCCCTCGATTCGACCATGATGAATGGAGGTAGCGGGAGCAACAATGATAGCCGGTACAGCAGCATTGGGGCTGATTTCAACAACACCCAAAGCTTCGTCAGCATGGGTGACGACACAATCCACACGACGGCGACTCCTGCCTCCACTGATAGTAAGTGCTACCCATCCCGATCTTATTCGGACTTTGACTGGTTGACTGACCCGAAGTTTGGTAGTGAACGCCCAAAGGTATCAAGAACATTACAATCGAACCGATTTCGGGCTAGACCTGAATCTCGACACCTCCCAGCCCGAGCCAGACCACGACGACAGTGGCATCGGCATGTCCGGACTGCTGGACGACGGTATGGACCTGAAATACTCCATGGCGCAAGGGCCCAACAGTTCCCACTTCACCAGCGTTTCTACCGACATCAGGTAGCAGAGCCGCTCCACGCGCCCGGCCTTGAACATGGAAGCCTCTCTTTCGCCCTGCGACTAACGACAACCCTGTCTTGCAACGCCCAGCAAAACGACGAGCTGTACTCTGAACGCCTCAGATGCCTCTACAATCACGCGACCACGAATGCCTCCGACGATATGACCTCAAAAGGAATGGGGTCCAACTATAGAAGAAGGGGGAAATACCCGTCGTCTTTGCGTCAGCCTTTTCTTGATACCTTGGACTCTTGTTTTACATCTTTCTAATCCTGGCACGTTGGCAAAGCCGTTGAGATCCGATTATGTGGTGGAAGTATCCATTTCTGCTTCCATTTGGATTTCACGGAATATCGCTGTGCTATTTTCCCTTTCTCTTCTTTCTTTCTTCTCCTTCTTCGATTTGGGTTTGCGGCTTTCTTTTCAGGATACCGGGACTGGGTGGGCAGCGCATCCTGTGGCGTTCTTTTTTTTTGGGGGGGGGGGGGCGGGCGATTGATACGAATACCTGTGCATATAGCTCTGGGGTGGTATTCTGTCCGGGTGTTAGATGTGGACGGTGCTCCTGGCTACTATTGCGTTAGTTAGTTCATTCACGGTAGTCTCAAGTGCGAACAACATCATTTTGGTATCACAAATCAGGATTGGAAAGACGTGGAATATGGCATCATAGTGAATTAGGTCGTTATTGTGCTGGCTATGCTGCACCGCTAACAACAGTGGAAGCCACCCCTGGCTTTTCTCTAACCGTGGTATCCTAGTAGGTCAAGCTACCGCATCTGGCACGATGGGAAGTACCGTGGGCCCGAGTAGCCGTGGAATAGCACGCTCTCGATGTCGATGTTGCCGTTGTGCTGCGGGCTCCAGAGCTTCAGCAGCACGAACTTTCCGGAGCTAGACGTCGGGATAATCAGCATCTATCAAACAGGCAGGCACGGGAGGGGTGGAGCTTACACTGGCGGGTCAAACTTGACCGTGATTTTGTTCTTGTGCTTCGCAATGAAGAATCTCGCATGCGGCGGGATCAGCCCGTCGGCTTCGGGCGAGGCATCCTTGGGCTCGATACGGCTGGGTGTGCTGCGTCGTGGATACCCAGAGCTACCGAAGCGGCCGTCGCGGGGTTCCCAGAGAGCTGCACGGGCGACGTCGTCTTCGTCGTCAGTGTCCACGCGCCACTGGCTGTCGCGATGTAAGCGGTCTCTCAGTACGGCGGCACTGGGCTGCTCGTCTTCACTAGTGTCGCCGTCGCTTTCGGTCGTCACGGTGAAAGGGGGTGGGGTGGGAGCGGAGACGCCCGCAGAGCTGTGGGTGGAGTCGGCCACCGGCCAGTCGCAGTTGTCGGCCATGTTGATGGTAGCGTTTGATGGAGAGTCGTGGCGGGAAGGTGGTCGGGGACCTTCCTGCATGAGTTCGTCATGGAGCCGACGACGGGAGCGCTGCCATCGAATTCGCTGGTTCTGCGCCTCTATATATTCGCGTTCGTGGTCGAGAGCTTCGGCACGACCGAGACGAGAAGCCGCCCATACCGCAGGGTCTGTGAGACTCTCCGCGAGGGATATCTCTTCTTCGTCTTGGGAGCTTGTAGAAGAGTTGGATGAATGGTGGCCGGACTGGTTGTTGTAATCGATCTGGTAGCCAGCAGTGCCGCTGAGGAGGTCATTGGAAGACATGGAGACAAAGATCATACCCTCTTGGACGCTATCATTGAGATTAGTACATTCATGGTCAAAACCTGGCTGAATACATACGGGGCCGTGAAACCACGTTCCGGAGCCTTAATGACCACCTTCTCCAAGCAGAAGGTCGTCTCGCCTTGATGCTTGAGCAGCAGGTTGCATCGAGAGCTCTTAGTGCAGTAAACACTCCTATCATTTTTCAACACATTCTCGGGCCGGTACAGCGCTGATGACGATTCTTCGGTATATTGCCCACCATCGCAGCTCACTATCTCCATCCGTAAACGCCCAGGCACAACCTGGCCGAAATGGCCGTACTTGGGATTCTCGAATGACAGGCCATCACTCTCGTGATCCAACTTCCTCCTCTTTGGGCGACGTAGAAGTCCATCGAGCTCGCCCGGCGGAGACCTTCGGCTGCCACTCCCAAGGCGACCGAGAGACAATAGCGGCGGCGTGAGGAGGTCGACCAGATCGGAATTGACTTCGGCAAGGCGCTCGGTAGCCTCGTCGAGGGCGGCCATGTCGCTGATCTGCTCTCGCTGCATTCGGGTGCGACGGATGCTTTGAAAGCGCTCTCCGGGCACGGCACGGGTCCTGGGTCTTGGTGTGGCGGACGGAAGTGGCAGACGAGCAGCATGGGATCTCTCGCGGGCAGCCCTGTCTTGAGATTCTGTGTTCCGAGCCCGCCCCCGTCGTGCATGAGAGCGTCGTGAAGGCATTGCTACTTCGACCGTGACATTCTGGCGCTCGCGCTCGCTGGCGGCCGTCTCCCGCTCAGCGAGGTCGCGCTCCCGGTCGCGTTGTAGGGCCTGGCGGAGGTGTTGGAGGTGTCCAGGGAGCGTGGAGCTATCTATGGATGCTTGGGCAGCGGATGGAGAATCCGAGGCCGGCGGGAAATCGAAGTTGCCAGACATGGCGCGTGAAAAGGCAAAGAATTGGTTGTGGAGGGAGGCCGAGTTGTCGGGGTCGTCGTCGGTCGTCAAGGCTTCTGACAAAGGAGGAGTTGAGGTTCGCCGATTTGTGGACTGGGATGCTCCCATGTATCGAGGGCGAGTCGGCGTCGAGCAGCAGTGGACATGTATCGTGGGAGTGTATGCGTAGGCAGTCGTAGAGTCGTGATATGATGATGGTGTCGCAGGCCGTCGTCTCTCAGGCCGATGCACCTCCACCCCACGTTTGCCAAGACCTGGAAGAGTTGAGCCTCACCTAAGGTTCACTGCCATCTGCCTAGCTACTTTCTAATAAATCGATCCAGCCGTCTGCAACTCCTCCGCCTCACCCACCACGCAGCCATGGACGGCACCGTTCCTGCCCCGACGGCCTCTAATGGTACTACCTTCCCAGCACCAGACGCCGCAGGACAGACAGTAGCTTCCATCGCCCAGGCACAAACAATCAGCGCCGATGAGATCGCCCTTTACGACAGACAGATCCGATTATGGGGTGTTCAAGCCCAGGAGAAGATACGAACTGCAAACATCCTCATCGTATCCATAAAAGCTCTTGCGAACGAAGCTGCGAAGAATCTTGTCCTGGCCGGCGTTGGCTCTCTCACAATCGTCGACAGCGAGCTGGTCACCGGAGATGACCTCTGCTCTCAGTTCTTCATTTCCGAGGCCGACGTGGGAAAGAACAGGGCGGAGGCGGCTGCTCCCCAAATCCAAAAGCTCAATCCTCGTGTGAACGTCAAGGTTATCACTCAGAACATCTTGCTCCAAGGACCTGATTTCTACAACCCCTATGACATCGTGATCGCGACCGATCTCGACTTCACCACCCTGATGACGATCAATGCTGCCACACGGCTCTCCAACACCCCTTTTTACGCCGCTGGTGCACATGGCTTCTATGGATACATCTTCGCCGACCTGATTAGCCACGACTACAACATCCAGAGAGACAAGCCAAATATGCCGACCCTGATCAGACCAGAGTCCGCCACACGCTCTATCCTCTCGGTGTCGACAAAAAAGGAGTCAGGGAAGATCATTGAGATGGTCAAGAAGCGGGAACTATATTCACCACTGCTCCTAGCAAACTCCTCTCCTCTATCCCCTGAATATCTACGAAACCGCCGGCGGCTGAAGCTCGTCAGTCCCCTCCTCACATGCCTGCGCGCTCTGTGGGACTGGCAGAAGGAGTCCGGCGCGACTCTGCCATCGCATCAGCATGTTGATCTGCATCGTTTCACGACCTTGGCAACGGAGAAGCACAGAGAATTCCAGCTACCAGCAGACACTTTGAAATCTGAGTTTCTGCGAAGCTTCCTGCAAAATCTGGGGAGCGAATTGGCACCCGTCACGGCATTTCTAGGCGGTCAACTTGCGCAGGACGTCATCAACGTGCTCGGCAAGCGCGAGCAACCTATCCAGAATTTGCTTCTCTTCAACGGCGAAGAAAGCAGTGCGCCAGTCTATGCCCTGCATCCGATATTCGATGTCCCGATTTTGCCGCAAGTGCCCGTTGCCAATGGCTCCGGTCAAATCACTATCGATTGAGCGTACCGCGTCTGCATGTGGAGCGACAAAAAGATAGGCCTGATTCGGGATATTTAGAATTGGCCGAGGTTTGATATTTAGCAAGGGGCGTTTTGGAAATGGACGGATAAATACCCAACATACATATGCACATCCCTCATGGATTGAAGAGCATGGGTGCTCATAAGTGGCATGCCGGTAAAGGCACATAAGAACTTTCTCAAACATCTACTGTCTAAATCTAATTTATATGAGTTGTATCGCTTAAGTGACCATTTGAGTTCTAACCGCCGTCTCAAGTGGCTCGGCAACTTTACTGATCGTTCAGCGCGATAAAATCTTGGTTCATTTGGAGCTGGGAAAGTGTACCAAGGTACCTCAAACAGCGGCAGAAAAGTGTACGTATCTATAGATTCAAAAACTTGTTCGAGAAGCTAAAGGTGCCCTCGGCATAATCTCGGGGTGAACGTGCGCATCATTATGCAAGTGGTTCGTCTGTTCTCCCAGACATAAGTCTCCCAACGTCTTCACTCCCTTGGAATAACGCGGTCTACTAATTATCATATCAGTGAGACCGTCCTGGCCTTGTAGCTGGTGAAATGGCGGCCGTTCCCGCACTGAAAACATCCGATATCATATTCCCAGCTCTATCCACAAATTTCTCAGAGACGTTGTCATCCTTGAAACGCTCAGCCCTCTCTATCTCCAACCGTCTGAACTCAATCACTCAAGACGCCGATTTTGTGTGTGCGGTCGCCGACGCGTACAAATTACCGTTGGTAGCCAACGAGAGATGCGGTAGCTGGTATATCCCTCCTAGTCGCAAAGCCGAAAGTGCGTATTTCAAGAGCACCGACGGCCATACCGGAGAGTGGGCTTTCAGTCTGAGAAGGCTGAATACTCAAGTCTTGGATATTATTGGAAGAAACGACGGGTAGGCCTTTCATCACTGTCATACAAGCCAGATAGAAGACTGAATCTGGTAGATGCATAGTGGTAGACTCAACAAGGAGAGGCAAAAGTAGGTTTATCTCAAGTTCCACTCTGTCACTCAATCATCATGGAAAATATTTGACGTATTTCAGGCATGCCAGATGCCCTACTTAAGACCGTGCCAATATGGTGTTGCGTGCTGAACAGGGTTCTATTCCCTGAATTGACTGCGCATGCACTATACACACCGCGCCAGTCCATATCAGAGTCTGAGCATTCTCAAATCGAAGCTCGTCTGGATGGCTTTGTTCAGCAGCTCCAGGTATTCTGGCCCGAACAACAAAGTAGAGTATTTTGAGGCGACTAACAGTGATTGCTAGAATCTGAATCTCGAGATTGCGGCCCTTCGATCTAAGATCTCAAAGCCTCTTCGTCCCCTTTGGGTAACGCGTGAGTCCTCGCTTCCACCGACACCTCCCTCATTCCCTGATTTCCACCCTATTGTTCTCTGCACAGCCTCTCGGCGAGTCAGGGGAGGTGAGGTCTCAGAAGGAGGATATATCCAAGGTGCTGGTGATGATAGTGAAGGATGGTCGTGCGGGCTCACACCTCCGTTATTCTGGAACAACCAGAGCAGATTGCTTGCTACGAATGAAGAAGACCTACCCGACGTTATCGAGGAATTTTTGAAGAGTACGAACGGCTCTACGCCCTCGGACGTCATCTTGATCAAGCCAACCTCTTCGCTCTATGTTGGTTCACTTCAAGCCGCGACTCCTGACGATTTCGATACGGTCATAAGCTGTGGATTAGACACCTCTCCAGCTACTCAGTCCGGCAAGAAACCCAAGCACCTTGACCTAAAGTGCCGTTTAGGTAAATTAGGTAGCCGAGACCTTCGAGACGAACTCCCAAAGCTCGAGGGATTCTTCATGAACATGACAGACGATCCCGGCAGAATCCTCGTCAGCTGTGCCACAGGAAAAGACCTATCTCTCGGTGTGGCTCTGACTATACTCTGCCTCTTTTCAGACGACAACGGTATATTTTATCCCCTTATTCAACTCCATCAATGCCATACTAATCTGTTCTCACAGGAGCCATCTCGCCCAAACCACTCACCCGCACTATCGACAAATCCTTCATCCGCCAACGCTTCAGCTGGATAACAACCTCGTACCCGACTGCCAACCCTGCCCGCGCAACCCTCCAATCCATAAACTCTTTTCTAATCCGTCCCTTCTCTTCGAATTCCTCAGGCCCACCAGACCTCTCCACTCTTCAAATATCTCCCACTCCGAAGCCAACTCCAGAACCAACATCAACATTCCACCTCTTTCTGTCCCTCTCTGGCCCCTGGTCCACCTCCCGCACACTCACTTCAGCCCTCCCAACCAGCCCCTCCGGAACCTTCACAGGCACGGCCACATTCACACCGCGCCCACCGTCCTCTCCGTCATTCTCCCACGAATACCTCTACGAAGAATCAGGCACCTTCACTCTCCCTACGGGCCTTAAGTTCCCGGCGACTAAGAAATATGCTTACCGCTACGCTCCCACCACTGACACCATGAGCGTGTTTTTCGTCGAAGAAGCCACAAAAGTCCCCGATCCGCCCGTCACTGGTCTTTTCTTGGATTTGCAGATGAAGACGACGCAGGGTCCGGGAGAGGAAGCCGGCCATGAAAGGCTTGCCAAACTGGAAGCGGAGGAGCTGCGATTTGAAGGGCGGGAAAGTCATCTATGTGGAAAAGATCTGTATAGTGCGAGGTATCGATTTGGGCTTGCAGAGAAGGGATGGTGGGAGGTGAGGTACGACGTCAAGGGGCCACAGAAGGATTATGTGAGTGCGACTAGGTATGAACGGTGATATAGAGGGTGCGGAATGTGACATCCTGAATCTCGTCCTTTCACAATAGCCTGGAGCCCTTCAAGACTGCTACCACCCTCGCAAGATCTCGACGAGGTACACACGATTTGAAGATGATCGAAATTTGACATCCCATCACAGAACCCTAACAGTGTGTGCCTGAATCCGAAGGCGTAGAACTTGACATCCAAAGCCCCTACTTTCACAATGGCCAGGAGAACCCCAGATGCACTACCAACCTTGCATAATGCTAGCAAGGTACGCGTGATATGAGAAGCTAATAATATGGACATGCCGACGGTTCTTTTAGACGCTAAAAGCCTCAGAAGTCACCCTTCCAGGGTCTTCTGATTGGCTGGATCAACCTCACCCTCCGTTACCCCGTCGCGACAACGAGGTCTATCTTCCCAACAAAGGCCCAGGACCCTTTACCCTCCTCCAACTATTCCTTGAACGGACTGGGTACCAACTTGGCCATAGCTCTTGCGGTCATTTCGGCCATTCTTCTCCTTGTTTCCAGCCTCCTCGTGTGGATCATGTACCAAATACGCAAGCAAAATGTCAACACTTCCAACAAAAGCAACTACACAAATCGACCGCAATACAACCCTTTCGGCAAATTTTCCAGGACGAGGAGAAGCGACGAAGTGGACTCTACCGTCGAGCTTATTAAGGCTTTTAACGACTCTGGTCCTTTTTCTACCGAAATGGTGCGGACTTCTGGCGCTTCTTTGACTGAGAAAGGGAAACGCTCCCGCTAGTTCTTCTAACGCAAGCCCACGACGCTCTGTGGGCCGTGATGGTGAATATGTTACTACTATGCCAGCTCCGCGTGCGCACATCTATCCACGCTGGGAGGAGCATTTCTAGCAGTAGTCACTACGCTTGGTGGAGTTTCTGGGCTAGCTTAGCGGCTTTGTAGCGTCTGAACTTCTTAACAGCATCCCGCAGCACCATGTCTATGAAAGTCAAAAATTTGCACAAGCGGGAGGCTTAGGAGCGTCATGTGAGTAGTTTGTATATGAAATTGTAACTGGCTAATTGAAGTATACAGATTGCTGACCAACCTCCGCCGAAGAAGAGACATTGCGAGGCTCGCCAAGCTGCTGCTGCTTCAGAGCCGAGTGCACATACGGTCAGGTCAGCACTTCAGCTCGGTCGCAGCAGCAACTGAACGAGAGACTTCCGACTATGACAAGGGGACGAATTGGGGGGTCTGTACGTGCGCGTGAGAGGTGATAGGAATATAAGTTCCACCTTTTCTAACTACTGTGCGTGATTCTGTGGATGCTGTGCCAGTGTCTCCATTCTGCTACCTATGTGTATGCATTTTGCAACATAGCTGACGCCGTCTGAAGTCCTTCAAGCAGGCGAAAAGATTCAGTACCGATGTCCTGAATGACGACGTGTTAATCAGAAACTGCACCTTCGTGAGCCTGATCTTCGTACACCTCACGTACTCGTCGTAACTTGAATGATGTTCGTGTGCATTTTGCTAACTGCCTGGCATCGTCTGAAGTCCTTTAAGCAAGTGAAAAAATTCAGGAGCGATGTCATGAATGACGACGTATGAACTAAACACTGCATATGCTTGACCCGGAATTTCGTGCACATCTTTATGTCCGTTGCAACTCGAAAGATCTTCGTGGCCATTTTGCCACTTGGCTGGCACCGTCCGAAGTCCATAAAACAGGCGAAAGGATTTGGCAGCGATGTTGTAGATCGCAACATGCGTATCAGACGCTGTAAAATAGCGAGGCCTTTCCAATGCCGGGACGCCGCCGCCTGAAGTCCTCTGGTCAGTCGAGAAAAATCGGACAGCAATATCACCAATCGCGACGCGTTAATTATACGCTGCATCTCCTTGAGCCTGAGCTTCGTGCACATATCGGGGATGTTGTAAGTTGGACGATGCTTGCGTGCACTTTGCGCGGTGGGTGACGGCGTCTGAGCCTCCGAGGGGTCGAAAACAATCAGCAGCAATGTCACAGATCGAGACCCGTGAATCAGACTCTACAGGTCTTCGAGTGGCACGTGATGATTTGGATCCTGTTCGTGTGCGTTTTCCCACGTGCTTGACGCCGTCGGAAGTCCTCCAAGCAGCCAAATCGAATTAGACAGTGATGTAAAGAACTGTAACCCCTAAATCGGACCCTGTAAGATAGCACTATGTTTACAGCATCGTGACGCTGTTAAAAGTCCTCCCAGGGGTCGATTGGAATGAGAACGCGAACTGAAGCCCCCCAGGAGTGTCGAAATCAGGCAGCGTTCAGGCGTCCAGATCAGGATAAGATATAACATCTGTCTTTAGCGAGACTTGGTGTTTCATGAATGGCATGAACTCGCCCATCTTCAGCAGACGTTGCTCTATCCATAACTTTATTGGCAGCTCCGCGACCATGAACGCCATTTTCAGCGCGAAGATGGTGCTGTATGGCCCTAATAGCCCTGCGTCGAAAGTAAAGTCTGCACTTTTGCAGACTTCGTTGACGTAGTATCTGTTCTCGATTGAGAGACTTTCGTCGGGCTGTAGGGCATGAGTCATGGAGTTAAGTAAAATGAGACATCCGTAGTAAGATGATGTGCAGAATATGTTGGAGGCGCCATGGTAGACATAAGTGGTGGGGAATAGTGGGTCGTAAGGGTCGGAGGTCACTTCCGTTGGCGGTGGAAGGAGTTCTCGGAAACGGAGGAACCAAGCGCGAAGAGCAGTGGAGAGATCTGAAGTGGTGTTGAGAAACGAAACTACTGCGTTGATGTCTTTCCGATCCAGGACGCGGAAGTGGGCGGCGATGCCAGGACACGTAGCTAGATATGCGTGAAACTCGTTGGTAATTTGGGTGTAGGGGTTAGGATTGTCGGGATCGGGGTCTGAGAGCACTAATTGCCATTCAGGCTGGCACAGGAACGAGTCTGTCCCCCTCATAAAAGCTTCCATAGTCTGGTATTGTTAGATTAATAACGAATTAGAGCAAGGAGTTGTAGCCTACAACTTGGCCTCGGAAAAAAAGAAGCATCGAATGGTCAAAGTCGGAGTTGATGTGATTAGGACCGCGGAGTTGTAATAGCTTGCTGGCACCTCCTGCATGCTTCACCCATGCATGTTTCTTTGTGCAAGCAAATAACTAGACACAGAAAAGGATTAGATATAAGCAAGAAAGAAATAGAGTGGTACTAACTTCGTAGATGCTCAGGAACATCGTAGCTTTTAGACATTAGCTGCCGCATATTAATTCTTGAGAAGGTAGGAAATACCGCAGAGGGTCTCAGATGACATTGCCTCCTTCGGGTCCCCGATTGCCTTCGAAAGACTACGTAAAGCATGACCATACGTTTGCCTAGCAGACAACATAATCGATTCTTGTCTCGATAGCATACCGATATAATGGGTCCCCATGCACCGGACCGCGTCGTCCAACGCTTTACTGTTACCTAAGCGCGGGGGTACAAACGATAGCCATCTCCGTAGGAAGTGCGTGTCGGCAAACTCATCCATTGGAGTCGAATCTTCAAGCAAGACTTTCAACGCTTGAGAGTTATCCTGGGTCCAAGGAATGATTGACTGTGGAATGAGGAGCGGGGTCGGCGCCTCGGACGGACTCCTCGAGGCCTGATACTCTGGTGTCGTTCGAGCAGACCAACTGGGGCTACGGCTTTGGCTTTGACTCTTTGGACTTGGGCGCTCGAGCTGGCGGACGTGTCTGAAAGATCCTTCGCCAACTCTCTGGTCGTCTTTTGCTATTGGGATCTCATATACGAATTTCGCGGGCTTGTTGTACCCGGGGCACTCTCTTCTGAACCTCTTACAGCGGCCGCATTCTGGCCTCGCCTCATCGCACTTGGATTGAAATATGAGACTTGAGCAAGAATTATTTGATCGAATGGACGCACCTTCACTCGTTGCTTGACGCACGCGCGACAGCCCTTACTACGGGCTACACCAACCATGACTGCAATACGGCAGCTGACGAGAGAGAATGTAGTGTATTGTTATTGTTATGTCCATGTCAAGGTGTGAGACAGCGTGAAATGAAGGGGCCTATCTTCTTAAAGCTCTGGTCTATTCCCGGAGTCGGGACCGCTGCCTGCATTAGCGGGCGACGCGTAGGTAGGGACTAGTGCTTACATATCATGTGATACGCTCAATATTAGAAATGCTATAAATTAAAAAAGCAGGACTACGGCAAGAGTACTTAGCGAGAGGCGAGTGGTTGCTGAGTTTAATATTCCTTCCGGTCCTTAGTCGAGCACTTGATTGCAGCGATATGATAGACAACGTATGATAGCACCGTGCTACGAGAATGGATTATAGGCTTTCCAATACATCTAAGAAGTTTACATACGCCAAATGTGCACTCCGGCAGCCTATACATATACATACAGTTTACACACACTATGCACACCCTCCTCACGCGCTCACCTCCGGCGCCTTCTCCGCCCTCGCCTGCGCAAAAGCCTGCTTAAATTGATCTTGATTTAGTAGCTCCTCCACCTTTTTCATCATCTTTGGATCTTTCTTGCTTTTATCAACCTTTCCTACTATCTCTGGTCCTCTGTGCTGCGCTTCTAGCTCCTCAAACTGGAACACGTTCGCCTTCATACCAACACCGTAGTACTGATGCTTCGCCAAAAAAGCCAGCCATGCTTGCACGACTTCGGGATGTCCGTCTTGGATCTGAATGAGCCTCCTCATGGTGATCCGCTCGAAATTCTCCTGACTCTTCTTGAAAACGAAGTTGGCTCGTGGTACTGTCCACCGTTCTGTTATGCGTGGTAGGGGGATGGGACCCTTGGCGGGGAGGCCGAGGTAATATGCGGCGCGCATGGCGAAGTCGGCGAAGAACTCGAGATTGCGGATGCTATAGGTGCGGAGTTGAAGGTCACAGACGGGGACGCCGTGTTCGGCGGAGCGGCGGAGGGGGTTCAGATGGATGGCTTGGACGTTGCGAGGCTCGCGAAGGGCGGAGAGTTGTTTGGCGACTTCGGGGTCGAGTCTGTAGTCTATCAGGGATATGGTCTCAATGAGTATTGGAGCTGTAAAGGACATACGGAGGCTTTTCATCCCCGGGAAGCTTGAGACCGCGTTTTCTGAAATTTCGTTAGCTTGATTGCTTTAATCTATGTTCTTGCCATGACATACTTTGCAAGCTCAATTGGCTCTACACCAGCCTCTTTCCACATCTCCAGCACATTGGTATGATCTGGCGCGGACCGCCACTTCTCCCACTTCCTAGTATCAATCAGTCTCCACATCCCGTCCATACGACATCTTGGATACGGACCGCTTCATCGCCGCCTCAGTCTCCGGTTGCTTAAACCTCGGATCTGCCTTCAGCTCCTCCCATCGCGAAAACTCCTTGATTTGCCTAACAGGATCCATCAGCCACATCATCCTCCTACTGCGTATTAATGGAGCCTTACGAGACCGCAATATCCACAGCCGCCTCCATATTTTCAGGGCTTTCGACACCTCGGCGAGGACCACTCCCACCCTCAGAGTCCTCCGCACCGTCGCTCTTGAATCTAACGCATTGTCGTATCGTCCGAGGAGGTGAAATCTGCAAGCCTCCATCAGCACTCGTCCTCTACCATCTCAATCGCCCAATACTATGATCGGAATCGTACACATACCTTCGCCCTCTTCAACGCCCCAAAAGACGACCGTAAATGCGTAGGCGCCGCCATTGTAGTCTCAATGCCGTTGCGCGCACCCTTTCGAGAAATCTTGTCGCAGCGCAAGTCGGGCCGACTCTTTGGCGGGCGGAGCCGATCCACGCCAAGACCTGCTGCACAACACGCATCCCACTTCGAGCTCCACGTCAATATAAAAGCTGCTTTGGTCCCCAGAACATAACCTCTCAGCTCCTCCGGATATTGGCAAAATAGTAATCATGGCCACCATTCCCCCAACCGTCTACCAGCACGCCTGCGAAACGACTCTCCACCTCCGCAACCTCCTCCCCGAAACCCTGCAATACCCGAAAGTAGCTATCGTATGCGGCTCTGGGCTGGGCGGGCTGGCAGATACGATCGAGGCTGAGCCGAAGGTTGAGGTTGCGTATAAAGATGTGCCGAACTTTGCGCAGAGCACGGGTACGTTCTGCCATTACTCCAATAGATGAGATGGAAAGAGCTTCAGCACATTTCAAAAAGGGTACATATTGATGAACTCTGGGACACAGTCCAAGGCCACGCAGGCAAGCTCGTCTTTGGGCAGATCGGGCCCTCCAAAGTCCCTGTAATGCTGCTAGTTGGACGTGCACAGTTAGTTTCACAGTCTCGGGTTGCAAAAATGTCTTTTTATTAACAGAACAGCTTCTACGAGGGCCACACAATGGACCTGGTCACGTTCGCGACGCGGGTGTGCAAAGTCATAGGGGTGGAAACAATCATTGGTGCGTGCCGCGTGTCAGAGAGGAATAGAGCGGCTCTGACGAATAGATGTACATATAGTTACGAATGCAGCCGGTGGCTTGAATCAGGAGTATAGCGTCGGCGATATTGTGTGCCTGAATGATGTATGCGCCCTACTCAACCCTGTCATACCAATCCCTCCTATCGAGCCTAAGTGCTGGCGGTGAGCATGGACAGCTGACGTGGTGTGGTGTAGCATCTGAACATGGCGGGATTGGTGGGCATCCACCCCCTACGTGGCCCGAATATCGACGACTTTGGAGTCAGGTTCCCGCCGCTGTCAGACGCGTATGATTTGGAGCTCAGGAGACGGACGCATCAAGCGTGGAAGAAGGTGGGACTGGATAAGCAGAAAAGGAGGTTGCATGAGGGTGTTTACGCTTTCGTAGCTGGTCCAACGTCAGTACTACAATTCCGGAAAGTATGAGTCCTTGCTGACAAGATGAATAGCTACGAAACGCGAGCTGAGTGCCGCATGCTCCGGACTTTAGGTGCTGATGTCGTTGGCATGTCGACGGTTCCTGAGATCGTAGTTGCTAGGCATTCGGGCATCAGAGTGCTGGCTTTCAGTCTCGTTACAAACAGTGCAGTTCTAGAAGCGGGCCCAAGAGGAGATGACGAGACACTTCAGAGCATGAGTAAGGAGGAACTAGATCAACATCTGAGCCAAGGAAAGGCGAACCATCAAGAAGTGTTGGATGCGGGACGGGATGCTGCGAAGGATATGCAGGTACGCCCATTCGCGGTTCATTGCTACTTATACTTGAGCCGTCAAGCTAACCCAAGGTAGGCCCTGGTGAAGCAGATCTTGTCAGACCTGTACGAGGCGTGAGAGCCTTGTTTGCCTACGACGCTTTTATGATGGTGCTGCCAGAAGCGTGACTTCCTAGACAGGGTCATCAGGCTGCCTGGAGCCTGGTGCATTTGTCTTGCAAATGCACCGGCGTGGCGACTAGTCGTGCTTGGAGGTATATGTAGCCCATAGAGAGCCAACAATGCAAAGTAGAGGCGATCAAACGCATTGCAAAATTCACCCTTTCCCGATGCTCTTCTTGCGCTTCTCCTTGAGTGCCTTGTAGTATGCCTTCTTTCCGCTCGTCTTTGATGCTTGTATGTCGTTGTACTTGCTCTTGAAACGGCCGGTTTTGGCCTCTGTAGCTAATACCTCGTCGGCGAAGGTGTTTTTGCGCTCCTTGTTGAGTAGCCTGCCATTGTAGTACTCGGTTGGACCCTCCTGTAAACTAATTAGACTATGTGTTCCCAACTTGAAGAGTATGAAACATACAATGATGGTGCCAATCTGTGAGTACTCAGGGACCTCCGAAGTTTTCCCACTCTTCTTGTAGAATCTCTTCGGGTCGATGACGTTCCTCATCTTGAGCAGCTTCAGGTCTCTCCGAAGCTCAGGCGTGAGCTCTGTTTTTGGTAGGTTGAACCACTCTGGTCCAGTAGTAGCTTTCTTTTCCTACGACCACGTGTCAGCTAAAGATTTCACAGCGAACTATGCAAGTGATATCGAATCGGAATGCCTCATAGTAACTATGATAAAAAAGTCTCTCATGGAAGCAGGCGACACCCAAGACGGGGCCGTGATCTGCATCAAGGAAAAGAATTGGGATATTGGAATCATTGGCAGCCGCAAACGACATTGCATGGTCTCTATTTCTTGTAGAGGGTGCCTTACCTCGTCTCTCCGCTTCTTGATCGTCAGGGGATCCTCGACCTTGCGGACGGCGTTGGCCTTGGATCTATCGTCATCGTCCACGAGGCGGGACGGGTCCACCCGTGCCACGCCATCGACCGTCTGTATGTATGGCTTGATCATGACGCCAGGATCGAGCTTGGGGAGCCTGTATACAGCGTCTGCGTTGTCGGACGCTTGGTGGGCAAGCTCCTGCGCCTCCCGCATTCTCGTCTCGGCTTGGCGCAGAAGTTCATGTACCTGCTCATCTGACAGTTCCTCGTCGCTGTCTGACGCCATGTCCCAGCGCAGGGCGGGGGATAGGGCCTGATGCGCTGGCACCGGCATGCTAGCGTAGGGCTGTCGGTGGTCGTGGTGGTGTGGAAGCGATGAAGGAAAAAATATGTTCGAGATGGATCGGAACGCTCCGTGGCCTAGCCGCTTCCAGCAAGACTCGGTGTGGCGCCCCTTCCTCGCTATTGGCTTACTCAGCCTAAAACCGTATAGCTATCCTTCCATTGTAGCTAGCTTCCTCCCTCACTCATCAATTAATACAATACTTGACCATCCACACAGCCGCTGCTGAACCACTCTCCCTCACCGGCTTGTGTTGCCCCACACGTGTCAAGCTCGATTTTACGGATCGAGATTCAGAGCACCTCTAAATCTCCTAGCTGAGGGACAACTCATCACTGACTGGCAGGGCACGCGCAAAACAGCGTGCTCGGCGGCCAACCAGCTGCTCCCTTCATGCGCAAGCCCCGTGAGCCGTCCCAATTGTCGTGGGGTGATTCACGACCTGCAGGTAGGCTTTTGTGTCTCCAGCATCGCAGCCTCGAGCATCCCGCGCGGCATCCAATTGTGCGGCGGCTTGTCTATTGCGTCCGTAGCTTGAAGATATATGTAGCGACAGCGGCGTCGGCCTGCTCTCCGCCACCCCTCATTTCTTGCTGTGCTAGTAGTGTGCTACCTGCAGCAAGGCGCACCATCGCACATATACCTCCTGCCGTTCGCACAGCTCGACGATCCGGCTCAGCGATCTGCCTGCCCTGTCTGCAATACGTTGCTCGAGCAAGACTCCCCTTCAGCCCTCCAGACGTTTGCCGCTATCCTCGGGCACCGCCGTCTCTCCAGATTCGGTGCTGAATAGCGCGGCGTCAGCCCTGTCTAGGGGAGTTCTATACGGCGCTGGGATTCGTCGACTTGTTAAACCAGCTCTGCCTCCGATTCGCGCATCTCCCTCCACAATTACAGAGCAGACGCCCGGTATACAAGCCTTGGCTAGCAGGTAAACAACCTCCCTCGAACGCGAATTGTCGTCGTACGGTGATAATGAATGTGCCAGGTGCTCGTGCCCGGTGTTTAATTTTCGCCCCCGCCCGCCAGTCACCGCAGCTCTCTGACGCTGCTACGACATCTACTGCTACCGAACACCTCCCACACACCACCCACCCGCTCCGCGAATCAATTCTTCATCAATCCTGCGCCTGCATCTACGCGCAAGCGCACAGCAGCTGTCTTCCGCCCGCCATCCTCGCTCGGTAGCCGGTTTGCGACAGAGGGTCCGCAACCACCCCAGCGACCATGGACCCGACAGGCCTCCAGCACGGCCAGGCGCAGAAGATGCGCCAGCAGCCTCAGCAAGCTGCGCCGCGCCGCTACGATGGACTCAATGGGAATCCCATGTACGATCCCGCCAACGGTGGCCATTATGGTAAGCTCTCTGCCTCGGCTTCGCGTATCCCTCGACATCGCGAGCTGCCTCTAGCATGAGAGCATCAGGCTAACTCTGGTCGCGACTACTAGGAGCAAGCGCATCTGTACGTCTGAATTGCGAGCGTCCGCTCTTCTCTCCCCCGGGCTCCGAAGCTGATATTTGGTCTAGATAGCTGCCCAAGGACATGCACCAGATCCGCAGCTGTTCACAGGATCATGGCAGAACGTACAAGGCCTCCATCTCATCAATGACAACAAAGTGCTGACGGTGGCTAGGTCAATCAGGGGCTGAACGGGAACTACCGAGACATTCTAAATACCTACTGGCAGCAGCAGGTCACGAAGCTCGAGATCGACGAGCATGACTACAAGTTGCACCAGCTTCCTCTGGCGCGGATAAAGAAGGTGATGAAGGCCGATCCAGAAGTCAAGATGATATCGGCGGAAGCTCCGATCTTGTTCGCCAAAGGGTGCGACATCTTCATCACAGAACTCACAATGCGTGCCTGGATCCACGCCGAGGAAAACAAGCGTCGGACACTCCAGCGGTCCGACATTGCATCTGCATTGTCCAAATCAGACATGTTCGACTTCCTGATTGACATCGTTCCGCGCGAGGAGGCGCATCCCCACAAGCGGACTGCTGGACAGAGCAGCGCAGCAGTGGCATCGTCTGCTAGCCAGCCTCTCCCTCCCGGTGCTGTCCAACAGCAAGGAGTCCATCCCCCGCATCAAATGGGCCCTCCAGACTACGGCATGGGTCAACACATGCCGCAGCAAGAGGAGTACAGGCCGCCGGGGATGTACGCCCCACCTGTGCAGGGCGATCCAAACGCGTATGGGCAGCCCCAAGCTCAAATGTTTGATCCCGCCTCGGCGTATCAAGCGTACTCAATGCAGCCCGCGCCGGTGAGTCCACACAGGAAATAGCTACGATCGTCACTGATTCGAATACAGCAGATGTACCCAGGCGTTGGCCAGCGCGGCCCCGACCTTACGGGAGCGGGCGACCCTAATCAGGGCTATCGCCCGCATGACCCTGAGGGTGACGCTGATGCGGAGGGTGAGAGGGAAGATTTTGTGTCTTAGCAACATGCTAACCACAATGACTCTCTTCCACAGGATCTTCGCCACCTCTAGGATCATGGGCAAGGCGGGCAGGGCGGGCAGGGCTTGATTTCTGCTGTCACGAGTGTGCAATCGACTAGATGACAACCCCTGAACATGAGGAGATTTATTGGTAAAGATCAAGACGGGAGGAACGATGGTCTCTTTTTTGGATAGAGCATCACCCACGTAGCGCCCTCGTCTGAGTGCTGTGTCGTTTCGGGCGCGGGAGTTTATTCGTTTCTTCGGGTGGGACTTGGGCATTGATTGAGGCTTGGGACAGGAAGGCATAGGTAGGCAGATATCCGGGTCTTTAGCCCTCTCCGGCCGCGGAGGAGTTGATGGACGGGAGCTCGGCGTATATACACACTAGCAAAGGCCATTCATTTCTCCCTCAGACGAGATGCAAGGATAATTGGGCGTTCCTGCGTGCTGCTGCCAGTCTCCGAAAACGTCCGGCGTAGACAGCTCCGAAGCCTCGACTCACATGCGCGCAGGCTCCGAGGCTTTCTCGTGGTAAACATATATCGTCGTCGAGCTGCGCGTGCTGCTGGTATTGCCATGCGTTCCCTTCAACCGTGGTGTTGAAATAGAACAAGGTAAGACTAAGAGCTCTTTCCTCACGCGCGGACGGCACCCCGCACCTCCCCCACCAGGTGACTTCTCCTGCAGCTCAACAACGCATCCCACGTCTCGGACTTGTGTTCTACTTCACCGACTTCCATCCCCTCCATCTTCTTCAAACACCTTCTCAATTGAGCCTTTGTCCTGATCTTTGACGTGTTCAGTTCTTCTCTTCGTCACTTTCACTCCGCCTCAACACCGTCAATATGAAAGTTGCTGGTATACACGCCCCTAGCAGCACTGCGAATGATTACTGACAATATTGCCAGTGCTCGGTGCGTCTGGAGGAATCGGACAGGTGAGCGACTTCAAGCCAGGGCATTGATCCATTCAGTCCGATGCTAATTCTCCGCCAGCCTCTGTCCCTCCTCTGCAAAGCTTCCCCTCTCATCGACGAGCTCTCCCTATACGATGTGGTCAACACTCCCGGTGTTGCCACTGACCTCTCCCACATCTCCACCCCAGCGGTATGAAGCTTCCAGCCATCAAACACTTGAAGGGCTATGCTGAACATGCAATAGATCGTGAAGGGATACCTGCCCGCAGGCGACGGAATGAAGGACGCGTTCACCGGAGTGGATGTATTCATCATCCCCGCTGGCATTCCCCGGAAGCCTGGCATGACCCGCGATGGTAGGGTCCAGAGTAATTGCTCGCTCAACTCTATCTAATCACTGTTTAGACCTCTTCAAGATCAATGCTGGCATTGTCCGCGATCTGGTCAAGGGTGTGGCCGAGTACGCCCCCAAGGCCTACGTTCTCGTCATCTCCAACCCGGTCAACTCGACTGTCCCCATCGCTGCTGAGGTGCTCAAGGGCGCTGGCGTCTTTGACCCCAAGAAGCTCTTCGGTGTGACCACTCTCGACATCGTTCGCGCCGAGACTTTCGTGGCCTCTCTTAGTGGTGAGAAGGACCCGTCGAAAGCCACTATTCCAGTCATTGGTGGTCACTCTGGCGAGACCATTGTCCCTCTGTTCAGCCAGGCTAGCCCCAAGGTCGACATCCCAGCTGACAAGCTCGATGCTTTGGTCAACCGTAAGTGCCTCCTTTACCTTGGAGGAATCTCATTAATACTGATTGTCATACAGGTGTTCAGTTCGGCGGTGACGAGGTCGTCAAGGCCAAGGACGGTGCAGGCTCAGCCACTCTATCCATGGCCTACGCTGGTTTCCGGTAAGCCCATAGCCTAGGATTTGTATGATCTGAATAGCTGACAATCCAAGCTTCGCCGAGAAGATCATCAAGGCCGCCAAGGGCGAGAAGGGCATCGTAGAGCCTACCTTTGTCTACCTACCGGGCGTCCCTGGTGGTGAGGCTATTCAGAAGGAGACTAGCCTCGAGTTTTTCTCCGTTCCCGTCGAGCTTGGCGTACGTTTCACATGTCCCTGGCTTCTCCGTTCGCTTCATTCCGCTAACACGTTAATTAGACATCCGGTGCTGAGAAGGCCATCAACGTGGTCAGCAGTGCCAACGAGTACGAGAAGAAGCTTCTCCAGGCTGCCTACACTGGCCTCAAGGGCAACATCGAGAAGGGTATTGAATTCATCAAGAACCCACCCACCAAGTAAGTGCAACCCACAGGCTTCTTTGACCTCATGTCATGAACCGATACTCATACAGCATGGGCAGATAGACTCTGAGAGCGCATAACGCGTTTTTGGACAGAATTCGTGATGGCCTCGAATATGATGAATGAGAAAAATGGAGCAGAATTTAGATTATCAGTGGCTGGCCGTTTGATGAACGATGGATGAGAAGTGTTACGTGTATAGAACCGGATCCGGGCAGCACGAATATACCTTTTCGCAAGAATCGATGGCTCTGATATGATTTGTTGGTGATTCTTATGTGAGCTCTTGATTATCTAACCTTCTTCGTGAAGGACAAAGTTTTGAACATCGCTCAATGCTTCGAAGCACCCATGAATGCCCAATACTTACTCCTGGGTAAAATCTACCCAAACGCCAACCCATGCCGCTAAATTCAAACCCGCTTAAAACCCTTTTATGTGCCCACTCCCGTCTACGGCTTCGCCCCCACCGTCCGTATCTGGAACGTCGCGCCCGGCACCTGCGTTGTCTCGGCCTGCACCGTTGCCTGGATGCCCATGCCCGCCAGCGCGCCGCGCAGCACGCCGCTCGGGAAATACAGGAACGGCTGCGCCTTGGCGATGGTCTCGAGGTTCTTCTCGAAGCTCATGCGCGACAGCGGCTTGAAGGTGTTGTCGGTCAGCACGTAGATGCCGCGGTGGTTGGTCTTGAGGTTGTCGATTTGCTTGCGGAAGAGCAGCGTCCAGAGGTCCTTGCAGAGCAGCTTGATGACGTCGAGGGGGTCGGTGGGGCGGGGTTTGTCGCGCGTGAAGCTGTGGTGTTCGTATCAGTAACTGAAATCGGGAATTGGGAATTGGAGCTTTTTTTGGCACTTGACGCGGGATTTGGGATTGTTGGGGGTATGAGGGAGGGATATGTATATGGATGTGTTATATGTACGCACCGTTCTATTACTCCTAGCCCGACCCGGTATCCCAGCCCCTCGAGCCGGAAAAACACCTGCTCCCGCGCCTCTTCTTCGTCGACGAGGCTCTCGGCCACTGTGGCGGTCTTCCCCCCGCCCACGCCGCTCACGCTGCCGGCGTCGGTGGGCTCTTTGGCAGCTTGTTGGGGAGCGCCGGTGGACCCGACGGCGCCGCCGCGCATCCATTCTTCTTCGCGCGCGTTGAGCTCGGCGGCGATGCGGTAGGCCATGGGCACGAGCTCGATGAGGAGGAAGTCGAGGCAGGAGGAGGCGAGGAGGGTGGACGTGGGGTCGGCGTAGGGGAGGTGGTCCGGTGCGCTGTGCGAGGGGCGGTCGAGGGACATGGTGGGCGGTGTGCGGGAGGGGTTGGTGGGTTGGGGACTAAGGGAGGTTCTAGTTTGGAGGGTTCGCGGTGGAGGTTTGGAGTATTTCGGGGGAGGGTGGCAGACGCGGGGGGAGGAAACCGAGGGCAGATTCGTGGGTTGGTATGAGCGGGTGAGGAGTCGCCGTTAAAATTAGTAGAGCGTTGGTAGGGACCGAGATTCTAGAATTGACGTAGTATGAGTGGGCGGAGGTGTTGATACATTTGTAGAAGCACTCCCGAGATGGCTTGGCTTTCCAAAGCCAACGTCCCTCCTTCATTCACTACACTCCATGGTACAAGGGTATACTGAGCCATCTTTCGAGCTTCAAAGAGGCATCTGCTATTTCCCGTTCGGAGTGGTTACTTAATCTTTAGCCTAGGTATAGAGACTAGTATCTTCTGCTTGACCGAAATTTCTGTGTGAATTCTCAGATACGTAGAATATGGAAGATGCAAATCAAAGCATTCAATGCCGATGATTCCTGGAGCTCAACCCCTCTATATCTTTGATACCCTAGGCAGATACTCTATTGGAATAGTAGCAATCATGAGTAGCGTGTTTGGTCTCTAAAGATAGTCAAAGTACATAGATACAGCGTAAAGTTTTCTTAGGTTATTACTTTAAACCAGTCCATTATCATTGCATTCATTATCCTTCAACATATCTTTTCGACTCAACCCCTATATCTACGTAAGCCTTTTGCATCTTAAGATCTAGGAATTAGGATGGGAAAAATCAAGCGACCCGACGTTATTCCACTTCCATCTCATCCCTTCCACTCCCCCAAAAAGAAAACCAGAAGGAAAGTCAAAATAACTTCCAGGAATCAAGATATCACCCTCTTTTCGAGTAGAGGTGTAGAGAACTTCCGAAATGGCTTTCTGGCTAAAGCTCTTTGACAGGATACTTGTCTAGAAAGCTATCGGGGTACCAGTCCTTCACCTGTCCCCCTTCAATATCTACCCGGCCGGGATACCACCACACATTCTTGAGCTTCTTTTTCAGAGCTTTCTTGGAGCCTGTCTACTTTCCGGAGCCTCTTCAGGATTGAAGGTCCAGTTAGGGATTTGCGGACGTTCAGAACTATCTGACCTGGCGAAGACTTGCTGTCGACCTTCGCTATCATGGAATTCTCTTTTCCCATCCAATAAGACTTCTCGTGCTGCAGCTTCCACTTTTTCCCCTCCATCAGATCATCCTCCCAGGTTCGGAATGGGCGAACTCGCGTGAAGAGTTGAAAGCCAGTCTTCTTTTCAAAATACTCCGGTGTCCGATTCTGGCAAGCGTGGCTTTGGTCGCAGAGGCAGCTCGATGTAATACAGGCAAATGTCGCTGTGTCTGCGGAGTCGGTGAGTATTTGAGCCCAAAGGTTGGTCTCCTCGCATCGTATGGGTAGACACTGAAGAACGTTTTCTTCATGGATCCAGCCTATGGCAAAAATTTTAGAATGATCAACGCCAGTTTTACTCAAGATTTTCAGAAGGTCTTTGATGGTATGTAGAACGAATGAACGTTCTGAAGCGTCTAATCTTTCGAACCATCTCTCGAAGCGACCTTCCCGCAATGCGTCAGTGATGCTAAAACGATCCTGCCACACCAATAAGGCACTATGCAATCGGCCAAAACCTCTTGGAGTTTGACTCGCACGGCCGCTCCTGTGCATAGACTAATGTGAAGGCCCCATGATTCCCGGAGTTGGCTAGCAATTTCGGAAGTCATACATGTAACGGTGTCTAGAAGGACCTCCTTGCGAGTCTTTCCAGGCATGTATTCGAACGTTCCGGTGACTTGTGGAATGATGTATTGTCCACCTTGGACACCAACCTGGAGAGCTTTCAAGGTCCATATGGGGTCGTATGTACCGATGGTACGAAGCGAGTCTTGCAAGCGGCAGCGAAGATTCTTCTGAGCATCCGGTGTACTGAGCGGACAGGCCTTGTTCACTTGAAGTGTCGCACCATTCAGAATCCTTGTGTTGGGCCCGCAACCAGGGCTAATATCCAAATATCCGCGTGGGTGAAGGTCGCTTCCAGTGACCATATTATCGTCGGAACTTAAATCAAGCTGGAATGCTGAAAGTTCTTCTTCCAATGCCTTAGTATCTAGGACAGCATCGTTTCGTATTCGTGGTACTTGGAGGCCTTCTTCCTTATGCTGGGCCTTACGGCCCCTTTCCAGCATTTCTTGGTCGTCCAGCACCTTTTCGAAGTCTGAACCTGGACTCCAGTGCCACGCTCCGACTCTACCAGGCACAGGGAGGATAAAGCCGCCCCTGATATAGATAGACTTTATTCCTCCGGCAGAGGGAATCGAGCGGACCAAACGAAAAAGCGATGCTGGTCCCCACATGTCCACAAGCTCCTCGGGGCTCGTGAAAAGATCACATTCACCGCTAGGCTGCCAGTCTGACTGTCCGTAATGGAACACCATCACTCTTTCCCCCAACATCTTTCCGAGACAGGTGAGTTCATGTAGAGACGCTGTGATATGTGGCCCCGAAGGTATATTTATTCCTCCTAATTTGACTGAAGATACGGGTGAAACCAACCATGGGTAGTTCAACTCTCCAATATGTGCTTGAAAATAAGACTGAATGACGGTACATAAGAACTGTACCGACGAGGCCGATCTTTGAATAAGTGGGAAAGTGTGTCGCTCGGATTGGTTTTCTGGCTCGATACCGGCAGGCAGCGAACGAAAGCCCGGTCCAAGTCGGCTCAAAACCGCGTGGACTAATACATCAAGCTCTATTCCCTTTGAGATTCGAGAGCGTCGATGATTGATACCGGCTGCAGCAGCAAAGAATGTACCGACGCCCAAGGCCGTCGCGGGTCCTAACGCTGTGGCAGCCATAGTAACACCAGGGGCATATTCTAGAGCGCGATGGATGAATGAAAAAATGCTACCCTGAGATATTATAGTTTCTCGAAAGCTTTGGAACGCTCTCGATAGTTTCAGAACAAGTTCGATCGGTATATATGAGCTTTCGATGACTAATGGTGTTGCCTCTATCTCTGGGCTTCCTTGAAGAGGCCGCAGGAAAGTCAGGCGGTCGCAACATCTACGGTTTTCTTGAAGCCAGGAGATTGCCGACAAAGCACTTTCGATGGATTTACTTATGCGCTCAGTTAAATCCTGAAGACGTCCCTCATTCTCTAGATGTTCCGAAACAGAAGTGTCATGAGGCACATAGAACACCTCAATGGATTGTTCCCGGACTCGAATGTGAGACCTACACTCTGATATCTGAGCCTGGTGCCACAACTCTGATGTTTCCTTTCCGAATGCTGGTATGTCCTTCTTGAATTCATAGGGCCGAAAGCCGGCTATGCCAAGAGGTGCAGTAACAGTTGTGGAATTAGGCTTTGGTTGGTCGTGGTGCCAGTCATTCGCCTCAGGTTCGATGGTACGGTTTCCTGAGAGTTGATGGACACAATCTGGAGCATGCCGTCGGGGATCCGGCTCTTTGAGCTTCGAGTTTGAGTTCAGATGCTCCTCACGGACTATCCATGGAGAATCGTACTCGTTTTCGATAAGTAATTCGGCAATATAATCCAAATCGTCTCGACCGGTGCGGTTCGTATCGATTACGTCGTATATCCAAAGAAACTCACTATCATCAGGGATCCTTTGGCCATCAGCAAGGTGATCGGAGAGCCATCTTTCGACAGCTTCGCGGTGAATAGAACGCCTGGATGTAAGTTGCTGCAAAGAATCCCCATAAGGTGATCCTCCTCTAACATATGCGTCGTTCTTCAGGAGAGCAAAAAGCTCTTCATCCCAAGCAAGCCGAGGCTTTATT
Organism: Mytilinidion resinicola; assembly: GCF_010093595.1. Taxonomy (NCBI): domain Eukaryota; kingdom Fungi; phylum Ascomycota; class Dothideomycetes; order Mytilinidiales; family Mytilinidiaceae; genus Mytilinidion; species Mytilinidion resinicola. Next base: position 1,095,639 of record NW_022985444.1, read on the forward strand.
TTCGCCGACATGGTTGGCAAGGCTATCTAGTAATAGGATGCGTCAGCTTAGCCTCGTGGCTTAAAAGCTGGTGTATTCAGGGCGTGCTACCTACCAATCTGCCTGTAATCCAAAGCCTACTATTTTGCGGAAGATATGGAAGACAAGCTGTTAGATTCTTGTAGAAGATTTCGGACCATTAGTGCTGGCTGGTGGTGCACCTGCTCAGCCGCTCCTTGGCCACGAGGCATCAGGTCTCAGCCTGATGACATCGCGATGTGATTCGAGGCAGCATAAACGAGGCGCCTGGCGTTTCTGGAGGCGTATCGTAAGGCAAACCTAATCATCCCACTGTCAATGATCAAATGAGATACTTCACTCGTGTTACACACCCTTATTTCCATAGCAGGAATTTTCACATTGAATCACAACTTGTGTTTTCGATATAGACCAAGTGAGTTTGCTTTCGTCACTTCAAGCGAGTTTCCCCTGCGCGATCTCTCCTTCACTGGTGTTCCACACCCTTCTTTCAATAACGGGAGTCTCACATTGAATCGCAGCTTGTGTTTTCGATATAGGCTAAGCGATTTTGCTGTCCTGACTTCACAGTCTTTGCTTTTCAAGCGAGCTTCCTTTGCGCACCCTCTCCTTCACTTCCTCCCAAACATACTCACCAACACAGACACCCATACCCCCACTCTCTGTTCCACTGCGCGTTCAGAACGAGGGCACAGCATTCCTAAGCAACATCTCAAAGTACGCCTGGTTCCACGCCCCCGCCTCAGGGGACGGCTTAAACGAATCCGCCTTCCCACAGGAAGAATCATACCGCGTGGCCGAGCTATCACTCGTGCCATCCGACTCCCCACCCGGCTTTCCCCAAACAAACGCATCAGCGAGCGAATCACCCGTGCTGCTCGTCGGCCTAACCCCAAAGCCCGCGCCGTTGACATTGCACCAGTCGTTCCACTCCAGCCGTAGCCCCGTCACGCCGTTGCGGCCCGTGTCGACGATGGCTTGGCCCAGACATACCCGCGGCCACGAGCAGCGGCGAGAAGGTGTCGAGTAGATCTTGTGTTCGAGATCTTGGGTTGGTTATAGTAGAGCAATGCTGCGCCATCTAACAGGCGTTCAAGAATAGTTGTGAGCTACAGAGCCGGCGCCATTGTCACCAAGTATGAGGTCTGCAAATTGATCTATTGTTAAGACTAATCCCGTATATATACCAAATCATCGCGGCTAAGCAATTTCATCTCTTCCACTTTCAAAATAATGGGTTTAAGGGGTCGTAGGGATCGACTCGACCCTGTCGATCCTCCGCATCCACATGCTACGATGCCTATTTCATGCATATAGATATCTATCTGTGGTACAGCAACTCCTAAGTACTATCTGCAGCCTCGCTAGGGCTGGTCGGCCGGTGAGGGCGACAGCGGTCCTGAGTGGGGCCACGTAGAAGCGGGCGTAATTAACCAATGGCATTAGTAGACAAAATCTCTTGCTCGTTTTCTCTTTCTAAAAACAATGACTGCAGCCTCTTCAAAATTTCCCTTAGTCTCCTCTCAGCTAGCAATGTAGTAACGTGGCAATGCCTCATATGCGGGATTACCTTCGCGAATGACTTCATGAGAGACTTAATCGATCATGGAAGGCAATGAAGCTTTGTCTGACAAACCTAAAAGCAGTAACACAGAGAGATCCTATTCTTTAGACGATGGTAATACCAACAAGTCAGATCCAACCGTGGTGACCAAGAACGACTGCTGCTCTCAATGCGCTAGCCTTTACCTCGACGCTTCATTCAACCAGGCACTCAGCCACGCTTACAAAGACGGCTGGGGTGATTTTATGACCTTGGCCAGAAATGCGACGCTTCTTCCGCCTGGCCCGGGGGACCAGATCTGGGATTACACAGAGAATGGCGAGGTTGCTCCGCGTGCAAATGATCCCGTTCCCGGGTTTGAAGCGCCTTATCCGGCCGTCAGCGATTCTTATCTTCAAGATTTAAAAGATCTGGCTGCCGAGAGCACCATGAGAGAAGCCTTCATTCAGGACCTAGCAAACGAAAACTTTGTCGATGGAGTATGGGGTAGTGAAGCCGGAGATTCTATTCACACGGTCGATTTCGGAGATCTACATCCCGAAGAAGATAGCACTTGTGGAAGTGACGACGAAGACAAAGGCGGCAGTGAAGAATCCATGAGCCAGGTCGAAGATGACCAAGACAGCGGGGATGACGCTGAAAGTGGAAGTTTCAGCGGGCATGAAGATCCTGAATTTCGGGAAAATCCATCAACAGATCACGATGATAGCCAAGAGGAAGATGCAAGTGAAGATGAAGAAGATGGAAAAGGGGATAAATCAGATCAAGTCATGTCCGAAACAACCAGTGGAGGAAGCGCCAGCGATGACGAAGAATCCAACACAGGCAAAAACCCCGGCGATCACGATATACTACATGCGGACGATCCACCTATCATACAGCGAGGCTTCAAATATTATCACTGGCTGTGTTGGTATGGGATTCCATTTTTGGACGGCCTCACGACATCTACTGGCTCCTGTAAGCTGTGTAGTCCACAACCATGGCTATCAGAACTGCACTCGGACTCCACATACACAGACATGAAGTACGCCTTCCGTGCGGTGCAAAATCATGGTCTCTTCGGCTCCTCTGGGTTTAATGCGGATTGGAGGATGCTGGAAGGCCTTGATGGCGTGTCCGCACTACGATTATTTGATCAAAATCTGAACCGGCATGTTGGAATCGACTTCCTGTCCATTCCTCCACCTGTAGGATCAATGCGAGCCCTGAAGACGGATTCAATAGACTTCAGCATTCTCCAAGATTGGATGAGTTTCTGCAAGGATAAACATACAGGTGGATGCAATATTTCCCAACAGGATGAAGGACGGATCGGTCTCAAAGTTATCGATTGCGAAACCCTCATGCTCGTCGACCTGGGCGACTTGGAATATTTGACGTTAAGCTACCAATGGGGAGTAGGCGAAAAAGCACCAGAGTACTCAATTGCGCTGCCTAATCTTGGTTCGCTGCCTGCTACTATTAGAGACTCAATTACCGCAACTCTCAAGCTAGGCTATCGTTATATCTGGATCGATCGTTACTGGTAAGGCAATCATATGTGCAGAGCTTTGCTAACTCCGCTAACTCATACCAAAGCATAGATCAGTCAAATATCAAGGATGCAATGCGGCAAATTCAAAAGATGGACATCATCTACAGACACTCGGAAGCTACCCTTATAGCCGTTGGCGGCACAGGCCCGTCGTATGGTCTTCCGGGCGTCAGCGAGCGCCAGCGCCAAATGCAATATCGATTCCAATTCGGCGACAAGGAATTCGTCGGACCGATCCACTTCGTCGACGGAGTAGTCAATAAATCGCGATGGGGGACACGCGGATGGACATTCCAAGAGGGCGCGCTATCAAGACGACGATTCATCTTCACTGACCAGCAAGTGTACTTCGAATGCCACGAGATGTGTTGCTACGAGGCAATTGATATACCCTACGAGCACTCGCACTACAGTCGTACGGGAAGTGGCGGAACATGGGGCGTGGTGCTCAATGGAGTCGGGGGAGTATCACGATCACCACGAATCTTCCACGGCACGTCTCAGCTAGACATCTACGACCAGATCAGGATCTTCTCGGCCAGATCCTTCACCAAATCGTCGGATAGGCTTAACGGGATTCTCGGTATGCTGAACGATTTCAAATCTTCGCAACAGATCCGGCACTACTGGGGCGTACCAGTCCCTCCCTACAAAGTATGGCCCGACGAAGTCGTAACGAACCCGCGCTACCCCAGCTCGCAATTCATCAAGGGTCTTCACTTCACGCATTACCCGATCAGTAAGGTGACGGATCGCATTCCCAGTCTCCCTAGCTGGTCCTGGGCAGGATGGGACGGCGAGTTATTGATGGAGACCTTCTTCGTGCGCAACATCCACACGCCCGCCAAAGTGACCGTCTCCCTTGAGCTCAAGAACGGCCAGCTGCTAGGATGGGACAATTTCCAACGCCGCTACGATGAGCTCAACGACTATACTCGCTTCAGCCATGCTATCCACCTATCCGCTCCAGTAGCGAAGGCGTATGCTAAGCGGGACGAAGATGGCAATTTCCAGTGCCTTTTCCGCCTGACTAATGGCTTCTATCTCCGGGCGAAGTCGGTCGATATTTCCGAGTTCAAGGAAGGCGATGTGTACTATTGTATCATCTGGGCAACCAACGATGCACACGCTTTTGCGATTTTGACGATCAAGGTCGAAGACGGATACAAGCGAGTTGGCTCTATCAATGCTTTGGCGGACCATAGAGGCGAGTTCTTCTTGTCAGACGCGAGTAAGACGATTCGGAGTAGCGAGGCGCAGTATGAGCCAGAGTTTGGGAAGCGGTGGTGGAAACAGCTTGTGATGAAGCGGATGAGTCTTCGGATTGTGTAGTCCATCACATGTACTTGACATTAAGTTTTTGAACTTTCACGCTGTCTAGACGAATGGCTGGGCACTAGGCACGGCACTCCTAGGGGTGGTTCGATGGATTTGCAATAGTCCAAATGCTCAACGAGAATGTAACTTTTCTCACCAAAGGGAGCAAGTTGCTTGTAACCCGAAAATATCAAGGCCTTCCAAACCCGTCGAACCTTCACCGGTAGACTCATACCTAGCTTCCCAAGCCTATCCCCAGGTGTTGTACTCTCATACTAACAGTCTGCCAGAAATGCTAACACTAATGATACTTTTAAGTCCTAGGAATCATCATCCACCATCGTCCTCCCGCCATTACAATTTTCCAACCATCATTTCCCAGAAACTATCTCATTAAATGCAAAAGCATGATAAAGAAAAGAAGTACAATCCGAATGCAGTAGCAAACTACCCTAACGTGCCCAGCATCTTCCTCAGAAGATCGGAGCGCGCAACTTGCTAAACAGCTCCTGCAGATAGCTAGTCAGAATATGGCAGCCGGCTCTACTGCAGCCTACACTAGTTCGTTGCAGCCTACGTTAGTGTCACGGCAGGAAAGCTGTGGTCACGGAGATTATCTCCCATAGCCTAAAAAGCGTGAGCAGTGTGCAGAGAACCATTATCTTGCATGCTCGCAAGGACTGCCACAGCTACGCTTACATTGGCCCTACGCCATGCGCCTGCTGTGCGCCGAAATACCTACAAAGACACAAGAATGCCACCAACCGTCGAACGCCATTTATTGCATTGATTCAACACATGAGCTTTGCGAGAAGATGCCACGAACTCTAGGAGACTTGCTTAGTGATCAAGAAAAATAATATGCTTTCATACGTTGTTAGGCCCGGGTCCCTTCCCTTGATCCAACAAAAGATGAGGTTTTAGGAATCCTTCGTCGATCTGTCTGAACGCGCCTGCTGGGTCTTCTGATAGATCCGAGAAAAGCTGCTTGACAGCACCTGTAGCGCTCGCAACTCGGGATGGCTCACTACTACTCCCCGACGCGATAGGCCCAGAATTTGTTCCAGACGTGGGATACGGAGATGGTCCTTGGCCGGCAAGCGGAGATGGCATCCTGTTAGGAGATCGCCGAACTGATGGAGGCAGGTCAAGATCATTATCATCCTCGTCGTTACTGCCGCTATCAGCCGGACTGAGAAGGCCTTGCTCTGCGCCATCTCGTCGAGCACGACTCGAATTCCGTCGAGCCGTGGTGAGCCCGTTTGGTCGGGTTGGCGAAGTAGCGCCATTGACGTTTCCACTACTGTAGACTCCGTTGCGGGTATCCACCGAAGCTAGAGCAAACCCATTGCCGCTCGGGCGTGGGGTGTGGCCGAACCCTTGGCCAGATTTGCGAGCAAAGGTGCCTCCATCTACGACTTCAATGTCAAACTCGTCATCTGAATCGATCTCCTCGACAACGCCCGTGCGGATGCCCATAATCTCCAACATACGCGCAGTCGTGCCGCCAAAGATAATGACGGTCAGCACAACTACAACGAGTACTGTGGCACGTAGGACGTTGCCATTGAGTCCACTTAGACCAGCCGCAAGAGCGACACCGACTGCTCCACGAAGACCGGCCCAGAATATCATAGCTTGATAGGAATAAGGGATTTCTTCGGCGGCTTCTCGCCCCTGCCTTCGTGCGCGAACGCGAATGACAGCGTTGATGAGCTTTGAAAGTGGGAATACGGCACACCATCGTGCTGCGCATATGCCGACGATGGTGACGAGGATGAACAGCGGCTTGTATTCCAGTTCAGAGTCAGTAAAAAGAGAGAGTCCGAGGTAGATGAAGATGAAGTTCTCGGAGAGCTGGGCGGTGACCTGGAACACGAATTTGGTAGTCAATTGCGTCCGCCTCGACATGTTATGGTATGCGTAATGCTTCATGCAAATGCCGCAGAAGAGTAAAGACACGATGCCTGCGAAATCCATGAGTATTTCCCCACACAGCCTGAGAGAGTTCTGTACATACCAGACATGTGAATGGCGTTCGAGAAAAAGTAAGTGGCGTAGGCAATCAAAATAATGAGACAGCTTTCGGTCTTGGGGAATCGTCTCACATGGGTGAATTTTAGCAACAGTGAAGCACCGATGCCAACAAGCAAGCCGATAAATAAGCTGCCAAAGAAGACCCCGAAGAAGATACCGATGGCCTCGAAAAGACTTAGTATGCTCAAGGAATCTGCAGAGCCACCGGCCTTGTACTTTTGCGCCGTCTCGAATAGCACAATGGCAATAGCGTCATTGAGGATGGATTCCCCAAATATAATCGTGTATAGCTTCGGTTCAACTTTGTACGTGTTGAATATAGCCAGGATGGTGACTGGATCCGTGGCGGAGAGAGTTGCGCCGACCGACATGGCTTCAACGAAGGAAATCTTGAAGCCATCGATGTTCCCAAAGATGCGGGTCCACACGAAGAGTATAAGTCCAAGTACAACGGCGGATATGAAGGTTCCGGCAAAGGCAAAGGTAAGAATGGTGCCAATATTGCGAAAGAAGTTGCCCTGGTCCAATTAGCGGTGGTCCGCCTGGGGAGTTTGTCTGGCTGACCTGATGCAACTCATAACCGGAGGAAAGAATAATGGGTGGTAGGAGAAGGTTAAAAAAGAACTGGTAGTCGAAACTAACAGCGCCCAAGACGGAGTCTACAGCGGTTAATCGTAGTACTAATCCAACGACCATACCTGTGGTTGTTAGCTACACGTTGCGACCAGGCGCAATTCTAGCTCATACCAGCAAAGATAGATAGCACCGTCTCATGCACAGCTTGAATCTTGCGGGTCTGCAAGATGTAGCTTGTGAAAAGTGCCACTATCAGGAGCACAATAAGGATGAAGAGCGACCACGATGCGAATATCTCCTTTTGTCCCGCCTCGGGTTCTGTATAATCGGGTTAGATAGGTTCTGGATGCCGAGTATATCGTGGTAGCAGGGCAAACGGACCTTCTGGATCGGCGTCACTAGCATCTCTCTCTATAGGCGCATAGTGGTCAGTCGGGGCTACTTCGAGGTTGCTGAAGGGATGGAAAGACGCACTCATCAACTCGGAGACTGCCCACCCCAGTGTCGAAGCCATGGTAGAGGCTTAGGACCGCGATAACATCTGCAATGCCGGTAAAAGTCGCGGGAGACAGGTGGCTGGGGAGGGGGTGGAACAGAGGGGTTTGCGCTGAGTTATGCTGCGGGCACCCTTGAGGTCGGACGGCAAGGCGACGTGTTGCGAAACCGAGCCAAGACTCGGAACCGTGGCACACTGGAATGGAGGCTCCACAGCGCCGGCGGCGAATGAGGCAGCTGGGCGCGTATGCGAATAGCGATATGGACAGATAGGCGGAGTTGAGGGTGGAGACTGGACTCGCAAAAGGCGTGGTGCATTCGCGATACCCGTTCTCCTCCCAAACGGCGGACAGCGCCTAAACCGCTTCAGTCGCTGGCGCTTCTCTGCCGGGCTTCCCCCAGAGATCGCCCATGACGCAGCCGTGGGTCAGGAACCAGCTGCATCACGAGGCACACGCAGACTTGAACATCACCTGCTCGAGTCTTCTTTCACAATATCTATGCACCTGCACGTGCCTCTCGAGTCCCATCCTCACGTCCGCCAACCTGATCCTCCCCGCTGAAACACCTGGCCATTGGCTCTCCCAAACTGCTCCTCCCCCAGAATACACCGGCTGACGGTACTGCACCCCACAGCCACGCGCCCCGAGCATGGCACCACCTCTCTGCCGCCTTCAACTCGACGTCTGAATCCTATGACTACATCTACTACTCTCCTACTTCTATACCTAGCTTCCTTTTGGGACAACGTTTTCTCCCGAGATACTCCACTCAAGCTCCGCCAATAGCACCACTCCGCGTCACAAGCATTCCACCCAGTCGGACTCCACCAGCTCGAGCCACACGCCACGGCCAGCTATCCAGCTCTGAACCATGGCTTCCTCCTTGCCGAACCGATTCCCCTCTCGTCCCCCCGAACCACCATCAGGCGTCGTCGGACCTGCCCAGCACGTTCATCCTAAGATCGTCTCTTTCCGCAGCGGCTCTGTGGACGGCCGAGGGTCTCTAGATACCATGAACGAGCAGTCGCCACTACTACAACCAAGACAATCCTACGAGGAGGACTCGGGCCTGAAGGTCGTCTCGCCGCTCAGTGATGATGACTGGCAGCACGACGGCGAGGAGGAGACCAAGAGCAGCTGGTACTTGCTGCTGCTGACATTGTCGGGTCTGGGGTATGTCATACTACACTATGGACTATGGTGCTATAGATGGCTCTGCTAGACGTTGGGCAGCCAGCTCCCGGCTCTACGGATCCTCGGTAGAGGATGGTGCAAGGCTCGTCAAGCATCTGTAGCACCTAGTCTACATTTTTGTGATGGGTATTATAGAATATGCTAACGTTTTGTCAGGCTTCAAATTGCATGGTCTGTTGAAATGTCAAATGGCTCGGTTGGTCTCCCAAAATGCTTGCTACAACATCCAAACTAATCTAGTTGAACTCAAATAGCCATACCTACTATCCCTTGGGCTCAGCAAGTCACTCCTAGCACTCGTTTGGATCGCAGGACCTCTATCCGGTACCCTTGTTCAGCCCTACGTGGGGCTGAAAAGCGACAACTGCAGAATTCGATGGGGAAAGAGGAGGCCGTTTATAGTAGGTGGCGCAGTGGCGACTATAGTTTCTCTCATGGTCTTAGCATGGACAAGAGAGCTAGTGGGTGGTTTCTTAAGCATTTTTGGAGCGGACAGAGAGTCTCAGAGCGTCAAGACTTGTATCATTCTTTGGGCTGTATTATTTGTATACATTTTAGACTTCTCTATTAACGTCAGTAAGTACATTTCCCGCTCCGATCACTAGTCTAGACTTGCGGCTCATATATTTCTAGTTCAAGCTGCAACGAGGGCGTTCGCCGTCGATTGTGCGCCCACTCACCAGCAAGAAGCCGCGAATGCCTGGATCATGCGCGCTTCCGGTATAGGGAACATCGTTGGCTATATTTCCGGCTATCTAAACCTACCGAAGATACTCCCCTGGCTCGGAAACAGCCAATTTAAAGTCTTATGCGCCATTGCATCTTTCACTCTCGGCGCCACCGTTGCGATTAGCTGCAGCACCGTCCCTGAGCGTGACCCGAGCCACGAAGATACCCCAGATGGCGGGGATGGCATTATCGCATTTTTCAAGTCCCTGTTCCGCTCCGTCCGCAAACTCCCACCGCAGATTCGGAGAGTCTGCGAGGTCCAGTTCTTCGCCTGGATCGGCTGGTTCCCGTTCCTCTTCTACATCACAACCTACATTGGCGAAATCTACGTCGAGCCCTTCTTCGAAGCAAACCCGAACATGACCCCCGACGAAGTCGACGCGACCTGGGAAAAAGCCACCCGCGTCGGCACATTCGCCCTCCTCATCTTCGCCCTCACCACCTTCACCTCCAGCGTCTTCCTCCCCTTCATCATCCCGCCAACCTTCAAACCACCTCCTCCCCCCTCAACAACACCCCTCACCCCCACAACCCCAGTCGGCAGTCTATCGGCAAGTGGCTACTTCACCCCCAAGAAGCCCGCGTCCGCCCGCGTCTCTCTCTTCATCCGTCTCTGCTCCGCATTAACCTCTGCCATCCAGATCCCCTCGCTGACGCTCCGCCGCGCCTGGCTCCTCTCCCACCTCATGTTCGCCGCCTGCATGTGGCTCACCTTCCTCGTGCGCTCCACCACCGCCGGCACGATCCTCGTCGCCCTCGTCGGCGTCCCCTGGGCCCTCACCTGCTGGGCCCCCTTCGCGCTCATCAGCTCCGAGATCTCGAAGCGCGACGCCATCCGCCGCGGCCTACTGCATACGGGTACGCACGAGGCAGCGCTCGTCGCAGCTGGCGAGGACGAGGCGGGGGCCGAGGGCGCGGACCAGGCGGGCGTCGTGCTCGGGATCCACAACGTCGCGATTGCGGCGCCGCAGGTTATCGCGACGCTTGTGAGCTCGGCGATCTTCAGGGTGCTGCAGAAGCCGCGGGGCGCGCCGGGGGATAATAGCGTGGCGTGGGTGCTGAGGTTTGGCGGGTGCTGTGCTGTGGTTGCGGCGTGGTTGACGCTGAGGGTTAAAGAGGAGAAGGAGATGTTGGAGGATGTGGAGAGGGTGGCACGGGTGGATAGGCGGCTGGATTGAGGCGGGTGGGGCAGTTGTGTAGGATAAGACAAGAGACGTTTCTTTCTTTTTGGGATAACGCGGTGTATGGTATATGTGGAGTCTTTGGGTATTGGGCAATGGGTAGATCCGTGAACGGTGTACGAGCGATTACGGCAACTGCAGGATACAGCGTTGGCTATACGACGGAGCACTGGGAGGGTATTACAAAAACAAGCGGGCTGGCTGTGTTACTGGAACTCGGTGTATTGGGTGTAGCGTGCGTTGCACAGAACACTCCTGAAATGTTGAAATCTTCTCATTACATCTAGATTATATCATCGTCATCACTGTCCGGCCCGAGCACCAGCTCCCCAAAATCATCATCGCTATCACTATCTCCACCTCCCACCTTCGCTGGCTCCGGCGGCGCCATGTTAGCTATAGGGGCTGGCACAGGAGCAGAGACTTTCTCCACGCTAAATGCCTCCCCTGGATCAGCTCTCCGAGAAACGTCCGCTGGAGTCGATAGAGAATCATTGAGAGAAGCTTCGCCCACTGCTGGAGTCTCGAGTCTTGGGCGTTTGGGAGATGGTGGGGCTGGGGCGAGATCAGTGTGGGTGCGTTTCGCTAGGTTCGCTATGGTTGCTGGGTCTTGGGCGAATGGGTTGGCGGAGGTAGATGGAGTGGTTGGGTCGGTAGCCTCTTCCACGGGGATGTCATGCTTTTCGGCACTGTCATCGGCCTCCTTTTCAGCCACGTTTTCTTCATCTTCCTCGTCATCGTCTTCTTCTTCATCCTCCTCGTCATCAGCAGAGCGGCCCTTTCCTGTCCTTATCACGGGCATCCGGGGCCTAACCAAGCTTTCGACATCTAGGCTATCAGCAAAGCTACGCGCAACTAGGGGCATGATGCTTGCGGCTGGTTTTGCGGCGTTCTTCGACGGAGGCGGATTCAAGACACTCGCTATCATTGCTTCTTTGTGCCGAGTCAAGATCGCGGTGCGGTCGATCTTTGCTCGAAGGGAGACTGAAATATATTTCTGTGGCAACTTGAGTAGAAGCACGGGAAGCAAATCGTTAGCCGCTGCTTGCAGACCAGCAAAGGTAGCAGGGGGGGTTTTCGGCTTCGTGGAGGAGGTGAGAAAAGTGTCTGCGTTTGTGGATCCTTGTTGAGTCTTCGCTTTGCCGTTGGTTGGTACTGGGGCAGTCTTGGCTTGGGTGGTTGTGGCGTCCTGGGGGAGGAGATCGTTGCAGCATGAATAGATTATTGCTTTGAGCGGTTCTACGGATGACTTTGGTAGCGTCGGCCCTGACAGGTGTAAGATCTGAGTCAATGCGGTATATAATGCTGTCCGCACTCCGACAATGTCTTTCTCGGCGCTGTAAACCCAGACAAGCTGGTCTAGCATGCTGGTGACTGTTGATAGTAAAGATACTCCGAAACGCTCAAGGAGTGAATGCAGTACTTCAATAGCCGTAATGTGTATCCGAGGTAACACTGCCCATAGGCTTTCGCGTTCTTCTCTTCCTACTTGGTTGTTCAACTTTACATTTTGCTGCCAGTTCTTCGTTCCTTGTGACGCGGGAACCGTGAGAGAGAATATCCTCGTGAGAAGGTCCATCACAGAGTCAAGTCGAAAGTAGATGGTGCTGTGTGTAGGTGTGTTCGCGTACTCTTTGACCAAGTGAAGCAGAGCTATCAATCTCTCGCTACCAGCGTATATCCCAGTCCAGAAGGGAAGGCCCATTGAATTGTTCAGTTCAAGATCTCGGACCTCGTTTTCCAGAGTGTGTCCATTGGCCATCTGAGCAGCTCCAGATGTAGATTGCCAATCTTCGATGACAGCTCGGAAGACTTTGTTAGCGACATGGTGGGCGTTTTCCAGGGTATTGACCAACGACTTCCTCCACTCTTCCTGCGAGGTTCCCTTGGGTGCAGAGTAATGTAGCTGGACCCAAAGCCGGCGTGCCGCCGTAGAAATTTCTGGGGAGATATGGATTCGTAGTCGTGGTGATAGTTCTTCTGCAGTCTGATTCGACGGGGTTGGTGCAATCAAGGGAGCAAGGAGCTTCTGAATCTGAGATAGATATGTGCGAAAGACAGTAGCATGCCGTGGGAGTAACTGGTTGAAACTCTCGAGCACCGTTTGCACTAACGACGACGAAGTACTAGTGGAGACTAGATGAAGACATGACTGAATGAAAGTTGGAAGAGAAGGCGTAGTGATTTCTCGGACCAGCGTAGGGTAGTCCCACGTCAGCGAAAATATTCGAGTCAAAGTTATGATACTAAGTCTCTTAGACGTTGGCGGGTCTGGCTTTGTCAATATTGCCAGAAGACTTCGAACCCATGGCCCGCTCTTTTGGAGAGTCTCCCATCCGCCGACCTCGATGGTGGATTTAATAAGAACCGTCCCTGCCCATCTTCCCTGAACGGAACGGTGCTGGATGAGAGTGGAAAGCTGAGTCTTGAATTTGTGTACAACGACAGATGTCTCAGAGGTGGCTTTTGAACTTGAGTTTGGACTTTCAGATAGAATAGCTTTGCAATGCGGAAGAGAGGCTGATAGTGCAGGAACCTGCAGCGGGAGCTTTTCTGCCAAGGTTGATGAAATCCGGAATGTGATGGCGCGGAGCGTGGCAGTTGGGCCGGCGGTTGCCTGAGGTGCCATAGTATCTTACTCAAGGTGCATTCGAGTCGAAATCCTGGGACTGAAATTGAACAGGGAGCTTGGAGATGGAGCAAAAAAAATGATAGACCCGGACTAACAGTCGGGCCGAACTATATTTGGACAGGGGTCTGGCTCCAGCATCCCTCCGCCAACTTTCTGGGGTTGCGACGGAGGACGTGCCGCTCTCTACCTCCGTTGTAATAATTCGACTCTTGAGTATGTTTCTAGCCTTGATAAGCCTTTGTGGCTAGATCAACCCAACTCGCGTCACCATGGGGGTAGGTTTTCCATGCGCAACATCCTCCCATGCACAACGTCATCCTGGAGCCCTCCAGCTCATACACGTCTAGGTTCAAGAGAACGAGAAGGCATTGCGCTACATAGGCCAATTGGACGAAGCGCGATGCACCGCACGTTGGGCCGATGTCCCTGAACTAGCAAGGAAGATCGAGAAGCATGCGCCACACCGCCGCTGTACGATTTGCCCATTGTTTAATCCTCCAACACGGTGCTGACATCTCCAGGCCTCGCCCTTACTGCAAGATCAGAGGCTCGGATAGGCACATACAGCGCCCAAAGACCCTCCACTTCGGCGTCTACCTCCTCGGCCAACCTCTCCAAAATAATACCTCCATTGCTCACAGCCATCGAAGAAGAAGCGGATTACCCCCAGGACGCCTTCCAGGCCACGATTTGTCTAGGTTGGCTACACTTTGTTTTGGATGAACCAGGGCTGGCAGTGGCGAGGCTTCCAAAAGACTTCTCTGCAGCTATCTTGAAACTGTCCAGTGACAGTCATGCGCTTGGAGGTTGGACACAAGTGTGTATTGTAAAAGGCGCGTATATCAAAGGTAGGGACTCTAGGATCATGAAGCCCCACTTTGCCTTCGAGGAACTCGATTGACAATTGTAGGATTCTCGCAGGAGAAAACCTCTGCCGTACAGGACGCCTTGAAAACCTACAGCTCGGTCTTTCCATTTCTACTGTCCCTGACTTCCTTGAATTCCACCTCTGCGCAGTTCCGGCTGTGGACCGAGCGATTGTTAGGACGAGCTTGCTTGCTAGTGGACCAGTCGAGTCCCGAGATACATGACATAGATTCGGCACAATCATTGAAAACCTTTCGAATATGGCAACGGTTATGGGACAGCTTAGCTGGTTCAGGGGCAAGTGGTTCGGAGGCAGGGAAATCTCGCCGCCTCGTTTGGAAAGCGTATTATGATACGCTATCTACGCTTTTACAGCGGGGTCACTCCTATGGGCCAACGCCCACTAATCTAGAACCCCGCAAGTACGATTCTTCGGAGAAGCTTGATCAGCATCTGAACTCCAGGCTACAACAGCGATCGGAGTTAAAACGAGTAGAAGCTATATATGAGGGACTAATCCTGAAAGAGACACAATTTCCGAAGGCCAGCGAGAATAACTATGAGATTGAGCAGTGGGTTGACGCAGTCATAAGCAATTGGCGAGTGCTTTGTGGACCTGGCTGGCAGGATGAAGAACTAGGTGAAGGTGGCAAAGGCGCTGTTGGGCGAGGTGTCCTCGATGTAAGTCTTCGAAGAGGCCAATTCAGACCATCACTGACCTATGGAAACAAAGATTCTCTATCGCGCAGCTACAAAAACTTTCCACTCTACGCAAATTCTGCGACACCTATTCAATGTACATGCATCTCTGGCTGAGTTCGATCTCTCTTTCAAGGCATACGACTCATATGTTGAGATTGTCACGAGAGGCAAGGATCGCGCCGAAAAGAGTGGAGAAGACGAAGCCAGTATGGATGATGATGACACAATACTACGCACTTCTGCGGAAGCCATTAGGATGCTTTGTCGGTTTGGTTCGCGGGACGAGGCTGAGAAAGCCCTACATATTGGTCAGAATATCGACAGGTGGCTGAAACAACACACACCTTCGATTTCCTTCCTCAGTCCTACTCCAACCGATAAAGATGTGGCCAGAGATTCCGAGGAACCTACCAAATACCAACTCCATCCCAGGACACTAGCGGTTGCGTACCGTGCTATTGGCATATCTCAAGCACATTGGGCCCTCTGGACATACGAAGCTGGTTCCAGAACCAGCCTCCAGAAGCAAGCTATTCACTATCTTCGAAAGTCACTGGAACCCAAGTTTCAAGATCCGCACAATCTCGAAACTCTCTACGCACTCGGTCTAGCCCTTGCTGAGACGCGGGATATTACTGGAGCGCTCAAGATTGTCAAACGAGCCCTGTCTCGTGCCACAAAGCTCGACTCATCCATCAGTATAGATGGCGTGATTTCAGATGGACCACCAAATGCAACCGCTCCGTTCCTACGAGAGCGGAAACTCATTCCTTTGTGGCATCTCCTCTCCCTACTTCTCGCTGCTCGTTCAGACTTCAGCACCGCAGCCAAGACCTGCGAAGCTGCATTCGAACAGTTCGAGAATCCAACAATTCTATTTGGTAAAGGAGATGATTCGAAAGAATATCGGAGTGACCATTTGAATGCAAAGGAAAAGCACACCAGAACGCCCCAAGCGATTGTGGACCAGATGGAAACGTATGAAAAGGTTGGCATTATCGAGATAAAAATGACGCAATTGGCATTACTCGAAGTCCTCGAAAACTCCCACACAGCTGTTGATGAGAGCGATGAGCTGCTTGGGTTGTATGCTCGACTGTTCGGTGACCCTTCAGAGGACCAGACGAAACGACACCTTCACACCGCAACTCCCGCTCCCCCGATGACTTCATCTGCTACTATCAAAGGCAGCATATTCCGGTCGAGATCGACGCGGAAGAACGCAGAAGCAGGGGCCGCCATCGCAAGAGAAACGTCTGAAAACGGCTCAAGGCCATCAACTGTGGCTACGCAGAGGACTGTGGCTACGCAGGCAACCGCAGCACCGACCATTCAAGTCACGGACGAAAATGGCTCAGAGAAGGCCAACGGTCATCGTCACAAACTCCATCTTAAGCATGACCACAAGCATGACCACGACCAAGCGGCGCCGAAGAGGAGTGGAAGCGTCAAGCTGCAGAAGCGGAGCGCTGGGAGTCTGCGAAGGCAGTCACAAGGCGAAGAGGACAGGACAAATGAACAGTACGAGCTTGACGGCGCTCCAAATGGGAAGCCTCATCGCAACAACTCTCTGCGAGAGAAGACAACTCATCGTCCATCGATGTCTAGCTCAATCAGGAAATCGGCTGAGATCCCAGATCGACCCCTACATCCAGTGGCACACAATGCACCAAATACCGTGCAACCTCCACCAGTAGGGCATGCTAAGCAACCGCCTCACCAGGACAATAGGCTACCAGCACCATTTCCTGACCCGAACTATACACCTCCGGATCCACGCTTTTCTATATTACAAGAACGCCGACAAAGGGTTTCGTTGTTGGTCAAGGTCTGGCTGTTCATTTCTGGTCTCTATACGAGGTCCGCAATGTATGAAGATGCTAAAGGAGCTATAAGAGAAGCAGCCAAGCTTGTCCAAAGCCTCGAGTATGAAGTAGCTCAAGAGTCGTCAAGTTCGAAAGCCTTTGCAAACCAGGGCTGGGGTGGAGGTAAGAGTGTAGAGGAGTTGTGGGGAGATACTTGGGCGAGTGTAAGTGAAAATTCACGCGAGCAAGGACTGACTGCCTCTGACACATCTCTAGCAAGGTGAAATGCTTCAAGCACAAGACTCTCCACACGAGGCAAGAGTTGAGTACGAGAAGGCGCTCTCGCATTTCCCAGATCACCCGACCGCAATAGTAGGATTATCGAACATCCTTTTGGACATCTTTAGCCAAGTTACACCCGCCGATCGAACTCCAATTTCGAATTTAGCTTCGCCATTGACATCTCCTTCTGTACCGGTAATATCCACAACGGAGGTCGATACAAAGAAGACGCTTCTCGTATCCACAGCGCCTTCCGCTGAGAATCAAGTCTCTGCTCCCGAGCTTTACAGGCTCGCCGCTCGCGATCGAGCTCATGGCTTGCTCTCAACGCTCACCAAGCTTGGCTCTGGATGGGACTATTCCGAAGCTTGGCTTGCTCTTGCCCGGGCATACGAAGAATGTGGGCAGATCGAAAAAGCAAAAGAGGTATTGTGGTGGTGTGTTGAGCTTGAAGATTCGCATCCAGTGAGAGAGTGGAGTAGCGTTGGTGTGGGCAAGTTTGTTTTATAACCCAAGTTGAGTGCATGAGGTTCCTTTGAGGGAGAGCGGAGATACCCAACATACATATTCGTTTGGATCAATGCATACATGGCTTCAATGGCATTTTTGAGACTGAAGTCGCTTCGTTTGGTTTTTGTCGCATATGTCATTTCTTGCTTATTCAGAGTCCCCAATACCGTCAATCTAAATCCCCCTCCAAATCACGCCAAGCCTAACGCAGAGTTAGGTCGTTGGCCTCTGCCTGTAGGGTGCTTCAATCTCTCCGGCAAAGAACAGCTTCGCCAAATCTTGGCGGTGAAAGACAGGCTCCAGTCATGCATCGCTTTGGCCATGCACGGGCCAACTGGGGTAAAATTGGTGATTGTCATCACTGAATCTATTGTGCGTCTCTGAATAGGGCACAATAGTGAGTCCATCAACAACAAGAAGCTGTCTCTGCGTTGCTTGTCTCACAGGCCAAAGCCACGACAATGATGGGAGCACCTTCACTTCACTATATTATGGAACAATTAGACCCCAAAGCCTCTTTAAAAGGGACCGCTTGACCTGTCTTCTTCTTACAACAATTCCACTCTCCGTCAGCACTACCAACACTAAATACAACTCCAGACTCGAAGATGGATTTTGCTACCCCTGAAGAAGCGGGCGTGCGTCATTGGCTTCAAACCGTCCCAAGCCCATTTCATTCTCCCGACGAATTCGGCAGAAGTCGTTGCGTCAGCCCATCCACTCCGCCTGCTCATCCGACCGACGAAGATCTTTCTGCAAGTTACTCAAACACAACGGATCGAGGCTTGTTCGACCGAACAGTCTCCACCACGCTCTATGCCTCCCCCGCGTCTTCGGCAACCAGCCTGTCCGATTATCGAAGCTGCGTTGCATCCGTCAAATCAACACCATGCAAACCCCATGAGGCCCTTGCATCTAGCGTCAACACTGGTCCCGGCAAAGACGGTTTCTCAGTCCATTTCGATCAGGACG
Source organism: Mytilinidion resinicola (assembly GCF_010093595.1). NCBI lineage: Eukaryota > Fungi > Ascomycota > Dothideomycetes > Mytilinidiales > Mytilinidiaceae > Mytilinidion > Mytilinidion resinicola. The sequence goes on from NW_022985444.1 coordinate 1,114,059, forward strand.
AAGAGTGCGACTCTCCTGCTGCTGGTTCCGAGGCTCAACCCGAGGTTGTTCGCGAAGAGGAATGCTATCCCAACCTCAACAACGCAACAACCAATAATCCGAAGACTCTCAGGGTCATATTGGTGACGTCATGCTTGCATTGCGTCCTCGCGAAGCTCCCCTGCTCTCGCACTTTACCGGCGTGCTCGCGCTGCGTACGGAATGGCAGGTTGTGTCTGCCCCAGCGACGGAGGATGAACACAGAGTTGGTGAGGGGAGATACTATCGGCAATGTCCTTCCCATCCCTTTCTATCTTCCGGACGACGACGCAGAGACTCGTGGCAGGAAGGTGGCGCTATATGATGAGGTGAGTGATACACCCTGCGCAGAGCTCTTTTCATTGTGATCGCTTTGACTGACTGCAATCTTAGTTGATGAGTTTCTGGAAAGCTGAACAAGATAAGAAGAACTGGGTCTTGCCGACCGAAGGCAGACTCGGCGGGTTCCCAGGACGTTGGTGGGTGAAGCGCGAGCCTCGCCACCCTGGTGAGGGCACTGGAACTGTTACTTATCAAGCCGTTCGTACTCGGAGGCCGGGATGAGCAAATAATCGGACGGGAATTGGAAACACAGCATTGGATCGGTTGGGGAGGCATCTAGACATCACATTCATCCAGAAACCGGAGTGGCCAAGCAGTGAACCGGATTCAAACTGACGGTGATTGGATGGACTGGACACGCCGCTGGATGGCTGGAGTTTAGGACTTTATTCTATGCGGAGCAGCGTTCGAGAGTAGGGCCACATATTTAGGATATCTGGAGGGCCGACGGGCGGTTATATGAGCTCTCTAGAAATCTCAAATAGGCCACCTACTTAGTTAATATTGCAGAGCGACATAATCAAACCTTTTTTAATGAACATTGCACTTGACCTTGTCACTGGCATTGGCGACTGCGCTCGGATTACATGAAAGCATTAATCAGAGCTCAGATTCTTTTCTTCTACATTTCATGCCATCAAGCTGATGCTGAATTTGATTCTCTGAAGGGCTGGCCTCGACGCTGACTAGCTCGGGGATATTAGCAAGCGCTTCGATGACTTCAGCCCAGACTTTCCGCCTTAACCCTTCTCCTTCGGTTCCAGATACTAATGGTGCTGGCCTGGATTAAAATAAGTTGGTATATTGTCGAAGAGTGAGGAAGACTATGAACTTACGGCCTGATCTCGTCATGCTGCCAGAATCTCCCATGAGCCTTTTTCCCCAAAGTGACCCCACTAACCAGAGATCTTGCACCCTGCTCTGTGGTTCTCAATAACACAGCATTTATAATGCTTTTCATCATCCGCATCCCTAGTCCATCATACCCTCGACTAAGATCTGACTTCGCAGCGCCAGGGCAGACCGAAGTGACAAGCACCTCAAGCTCACCGTCCTCCAATCGAGCCAACATAGCTAAGCTCTGCATGACATACATCGCGAAGAGCTTGGATGTCTTGTACTGCACACTCGCGTCGTAACCCTTGTCATCGTTGTATGCCGCCATGATTTTCTCCTTCACTCTCCTTTCTTCAGGGATCTGGATCGTCTCATGATTCCCAGACGTCACGATCTCCAACACCGGCAATACTCCACTCTTTCTTCTCGCCTTCTTCAACACCGGAAGCAGCAACAGTCCCAACAACGCCGTCGAAACCACATTAACCTGCAGCGTCTCCTCCAACCCATACCTCGACATCTCATATTTTACCTTATAAACCCCCGCATTCAGCACTGCGACATCCAACCTCTGCAGCTCCGCAGCTCTCGTCGCAAACCTCACCATGCTCCTATAGTCGCACATATCAAGCTGCCATGGCTCTGCCTTTCCTTTGACTCCGGTCCGCTGCTCGATGAGCTCTTTAGCGCGCCCGCCCTTGGTCAGATCCCGCACGCCCAGAATCACGCGGTCTGCTCCCAGCGCGACGAATTTGGTCGCGGCTTCGAATCCCAGGCCTGTGTTGGCGCCTGTGATGAGGATGTTTTTGCCGGCGAAGGAGGTGGTGGGGTTGGTGGGGGCTGTCCAGGCCTGAGTGAGGAAGCGGAGAGTGCGGGAGGCCATGGGGGAAAGTGCTGACGCTTAAGAAAGTATGGTATTGGAGGTCTGAGTTGAGGTTTGATCGATAGGTGGTAGCTGTTCTTTCATATGTGAGAGTATCGAGGTTAGGGTTTATAAATGCCGATACGTCCGATCGAGCATTCTGGGATTGTGGCCTATCAGCGTTAGAGCACGGTTATTTCGGTTATCATAGCTAACATCCTAGTTTAGGTTCTATTTTAGAGTACTTAAGAGGAGCTTCGGATAGAAAGTGGTCCAGAAAGCAGGCTCTAGATAATATCGGTGTCGACTTTTGGAAAATCTGCATGAAGGGCCAACCAGCTGGCATCAGAGACGGCGCCAACTCCAACTCGGACGTAGCCATCCTTGACAGAAAGATCTTTAACTACCAGTAGACCGTATATCTCAAAAGTCGGGGTAACGTAGAGGAAAACAGCAGCTATGACGAGGAAAAATACTGGTTTGGTTGAGTCGATGAAGTCGCGGCCATCGTCGAACAGGGCCCACCCAGATGGGTCATTATCCAACGCGGCAATGTAGCGGCCACTCCAGTGATTTGCCCTTGCCCGGAGAGGCGTGAAGCTTTCTTCGTCATCAAAACTTTTCGCGAAATATCGACTTATCTCTATCCGTTGTGCTCGCACACTCAGCCTGCCCGTGGTCTTGTTAAGTCCTAAAATCTCGCAAGCTGGCGAGAACTGAACACAGTCTTTGCCGGTGACTACTTCGCGGAATCTGAACCAAAGCTCGTAGGGGCATGACGCCCATGACCACGACGGCAGATTGGTGAGCATCTTTCCAAGCATTTTTGGGCTCCAAAGAAGGTGCTCGGGCAAGTCGCTTTCCCATGTGCCGAAGGAGTAGAAGGTACTGGCAGGTTTTAATTTCGCAAATTTCCTTGCCAGGCCTTCCAACGAGACGAGCCGATCCGTCTGGTGCGTGAACTTCCGACTCGAGTGCTCTTGTATGATGCTTCCCCACTGGTTGCTCCAGTCGCGGAGACCAAGGCCTCTTCCGACAATAACAAATCTCGTCTCATCTTCGGCTCGTGATTGACAGACCCAAGCCATTCCATTCTCCATGAAATGAACTATTCTTCGTGATAGGATCCACTCTTGAGTGGCCCAACCTCTGGTTGAAAGGGTGGTATCCATCGGATCTAGTGCCTTCATAAAGGGCTCCTGCCTCCACTCAATGCCGATATGGTAATCTCCAAGCAATTCGTCACCACTGGCAGAGTCCTTTTCAAGAAAGGAGAGCTGAGTTGAAGGCGTGTGGATCCTAGAATAATCTCTTTGGAGGAATAAGCCCAGCGTAGAATCCACAGCGGACGAAGCAGCGAGGGTCAGCACTGCTCTTTCATAGATGGTTCCCATGTCCTGAGATTCAGCAAGCCATTCGTTTTCATCATTTTGGACGATACATAGCGAGTCAATCCAGAGATAACGGAGCCCGGGCGCTTTCGTAACCTTGACAGCGTGGACAAAGGTCTTGGGCATCGAAGAGAGCGGTATGCCACGCATGCGATCGTTCAGGGTGTCTCTTGTAGTTTTCAAAGGGTGATTTTCGGGAATTCCCCAACAATGACTGAGCGCAACCCATTTTCCGTCTGGATATCCGGCTGTATCAACGAGGCGCGGTTCGACGTCGGAGAGCGGAAGTCCTAAGTCAAGAAGTCGATGCGGCAGTTTGTGAAGTTCATCTGCATAAATCGTTTCGCCGGAGATCGTCTTCATGCATTGTGAATGGTTATGCTGACAGCTCTGAAACCAGCTTTTTATAAGATCAAACGCTTCCGGAGACTCAGAGGTTTGCAATGGTTTACGATACGATATATACTGGTTCAGTTTTGGGGACGTATCTTAAACGTTTTAGCAACGGTATAGAGACTGATGAGGAAGCTGACCTCTTGAGTGATGTATTTGTAGCCTTGTATAGACTACTTTACGCTCCTTGTCAGTTAGCTCGGCTACTGGTCACTTCCACAACAGTTGAAGGTGACCGAGCGTGAAGGATGTGGATGTCGTCGCGTTTAGATCGTCTTCCTTCCAAAGCATCAAAAATAGAGGGTCCCGGCTAGAACGAAGTTGGTCAAGGATGCGATGAAACAAGATGCTGCCTTTACCTCGTCTAATGCTTTCCAGTATCTTGGCCAGGGGTTCTCTTGAGTGGTCAAATGGCCGTCCTCGTTCCCGGAACGAATCCAGTATGCACGCAATTCGAAGTATCTCACACAATGGGCATGTCTCTGCTGATGAAACGAGGTCGCAGGTCATACTGTGATGCTGAATGACATTAGATGGAAGGCGGTCCTCTGGCTGTAAATCCTCTGGAGAAATAAATCTCTGTCCGTCGATGTAGGCATCACGATCTGTGGGCCGCGGTGGCCCACGTGGCCAGAACGCGTCAGTCGTCGGCCTCTCTTCTTCCTTCTTATCAAATGCGAGTAAGAAAGCTGACAATTGCTCCGCGGTCGACTGGCATACGTCGCAGAGTACCTTACGATCTGCAATTGCCGAGGAGATGGCGGCCATATGCTCGCGACTTGATGACTCGTCAAACTGAAAGTACTGCTTGTGTACTGCCCTTGAATACTGATTCTCCGCGGCGAGCGTAGCCATTCGACCAAGCCTTGATGATTCCAATGAAGTCTCGAATATTTCAGATAGGATACTAGGAGCGACAACGGCACCGTCATCAGAAGAATTCATGTACGCATTTCGCACTGCTATGATTTCTCTGTTAAGACCGGCTCTGATGTCTTTCGACAGATTGCGGATGACAGAGTCTTGGAAAACTTCAGCCTCGACGGCTTCAGCAAAGCAGTTAGAAACACGTGAAACCTCCATCTGAGGATGTTAAGTCATAGTCGGAGTAATTGGGAGCAAGGCTCTAGCCGTCCAGGCATTAGATGTGTATGCGAGAAGAAGAGACGAGTTCAAGACGGTAGTAGGCATAACTTAAGGCTGGCGGCTGCCTCAAAAGCGCGCTAAGTAGCCCTGTCTAAGCACGTGATATTCCATTTCAGCCTCGCCCAACTCAAATCTGTCTCCCGATGCAGGAGACCCAATTTAGCCCATGAGTAGAGAAAGTCTTTAAAAGTCACTTTTGATTGCATCTCTGTACGGGTTCCTTCCTGAATGCATTATATAACGGTGTACTCCACTGTATCACTCTTTCGAGAATGGTAACGGTGGTTTGCCGTATTCACCACAGCGTATTGGAATGGCGGTCGCTTTAAGGGTAGTTCGTGAATTCAGATTGAGATACTGTACAGTATCCTAGAGATACATGAATTAATGTGCATGAATGAAGTGCGTTTATGAAGATGCCCGAGAAATACTTTTCAAAATCGCGTGTTGGGGGCGGGGAAGCCGCCTTAGGTATCCTTGCACGTCTCTGAACTTCAGTGAATCAACTCAACCTCCACCCACGCGCTTTTTGTGTCAACTTCTGAGGAACTGTTCCTCCAACGATCCCAAGTCATCATCTCAATTCACTCGAAAGAGTTTGGAAGCATGCAAAGGCTGATAGTGCGCAATCTATAAGGCTGTGCCGGAAATGAGGCTTCTACATTCAGAAACGTGGGAATTGCGAGAATTTGCCAACCTACCAGAGCATGCTATACTTTCGCACAGATGGGAGGATGAGGATGTTACCTTTCAAGACCTGCAATCCTGGAGAATGTTAACCTTGTACGCTCAAGAAAAGTAGGCTGGAAGAAGATTGAGCGCTGCTGTGAGCAAGCGACTAAAGACGGCATCCAGTGGATATGGGTCGACACTTGCTGCATCGACAAAAGCAGCAGTGCTGAGCTATCCGAAGCCATCAACTCTATGTACAAATGGTACGCAAATGCGAGCAGGTGCTACGCCTATCTAGCAGACGTTTCTAGGACCACTTCAGAAGAAGACAGCCATGAATCAATACAGGGAAGTAAATGGTTCTGCAGGGGTTGGACCTTACAAGAGCTATTGGCTCCCAAACACATGATACTGTACGGATCCGATTGGTGCAAGCTGGGAACCAGAGAAGAGTTAAGCTACGACATTTCTGTTGCTACTGGCATCCACGAGCCGGCGCTTCGGGGTTCCCAAGAAGAGCTAGGCAAGTATAGCGTTGCGCAGAGGATGTCCTGGGCATCGAGAAGAGAAACTACAAGACCAGAGGATATGGCGTACTGTCTTCTTGGACTCTTCAACGTCAATATGCCGCTCTTGTATGGCGAAGGTGGCAAGAACGCTTTCATAAGGCTTCAGGAGGAAATTATGAAGAATTCTGATGACCACACTTTATTCGCTTGGACTGTGCCAGTTGAAAGACTCAACACCCTTGAAGCGAGCAAGCTAGTAGGACTCCTAGCTGAAGATCCGGTGTACTTTCGGTCTTCCGAAGATGTACTCTCTTTCCGGCGCTGGGATATCAGCGATCCTTTCTCTATGACAAACAAAGGACTCAGGATCACAGTACCATTGGCTGCCATCCCAGGATCTTCCGAAAACTGGACAGCGTACCTCGACTGTCACAAGATCAAAGATGGGCATCGGTTTGCTGTTGGTGTTACGCTTAAACAGCTCGCGTCCGGCGGGGACCAGTTTGCAAGGGTAGATCGAGAGATACTAGAGATCCCATTGAGCTTGGAAAATGAAGTGTCAGAGGCGAGACGCGAAATTTACATTCGGAAAGACATCATTGAACCGAGTGTAGCTTATACGGCTACAGATGTGCGGCGGCCGCAGGAATTCCGTATCGTTCAGACACCGGAATCGCACAGTCTTATAAAGAGCCATGGATGCGTTGCGGACATAACGGATCCGTTGAGGCTACTGGCACCTCCTAAACCTCCGAAAACGACCTGGTATTGGGTGGACCCACATTCGTGGGCGAATTGGCATGTGGCCTGCCATTTCGAGGCTAGAGCAGACGGTACGGAGTCGCAAACCTCAAATTTCAATATTGTTCTAGGTTATGACGGAAAAGCATCAAGGTCTTGGTGCATGATCGAACAACACAGCCGCCAGCAACTGCAAGACATATGGGACGAAGTACGCTACAGCGAGTGGGATGTAGTTTCCAAAGCTATGCCGGATAAGTCAAATGTGGTTGAAGTCAGACTAGAGCCCTCTACTGAGAAATCCGGCATCGTTGAAGTAAAGATACGGTGCAGACACGATGAAGACAATACCGCCGAAACGGCATCCCAGAGGAGCACAGACCCGTTTTCTATCATCTCCTTGACAGTCGATGTCGCTTATATCTGTGCTGAGCTTGTCAAGTACTTGAAAGACATCAACGGGGCTTCCGCACCAGTACACGAGGATATAGAGCTATCTATTCAAGTGTTTGAAATGCTTGATGCTGTTAATAAAGCAGTCCGAATTGTATTCCGAAAGGAGATATCGTCGTCGGAGCCATTTTCGCCAGATCTATTATGGGTCCAGATTGAGGGAAGTTTGAGAAACTGTCGCAGAGACATGGAAAAGCTAAGATTGTTAGCTGAAGAGACATATGGCGAGGCAGACCAAGATGATACGGGAACTTCGGATTGGCTTATGAAGGCGAGGAAGGCATTGTGGGGGGAGACTTACCTCAAGCAATGTCGCAACAGTCTTTCGACATATTATAGGAGTCTCCATCATGCTTTAGACTCTACAAAGTTGTAAGCTCGCTTTCTTCTCCTTCTTTGCTACATGCTAATTGATGCAGTCCGGATTCCCAAGGCTCTAATGGGAACCCTTTTCAATCGTTCATCCAAATCCCGCGAGCAATTCAAAAAGCCCGGTCACAGCTTTCCACTTTGCAATACGTCGCTAGGCAATCTGGAGAGAGTCATACTCAAGATGATAAGGCTGACTTCCTCACGAGTCCTAAGTTGCACACGTACTCTGGTATACCTCGACCAATAAGCTCGATATTCACAGGACAAAAGGATCATTTAGAGAGATTAAAGAATTACTTTCTGGAAACTCCAGAATCCGGTGAGATTGCAAACCACCAGAAACGATTTGTTGTTTACGGGATTGGCGGATCTGGTAAAACGCAATTCTGCATCAAATTAGCTACAGAGAATCGCGATCGGTGAGCTTCGCTACTTTGCGGGTTTGTCTAAAAGCCTTTGCTAACATGTTTCACTCAACAGATACTGGGGAGTATTTTGGATCGACATGAGTTCTCCGAAAAGAGCAACAACAACCTACGCCGAAATTGCCAAGATCGCAGGAGTTGAGCCTACTATGAATGCAGTTACGCATTGGCTATCAAATCTGGAGCGACAGTGGCTGCTTATAATCGATGATGTGGACGGTCCGCAGACTCGGCTAGAAGATTTTTTCCCAAAGGGTAGCCGAGGCCACGTTCTTGTGACAACGAGAAACCCCGAATATAAGAGATATGGCAATGTTGGTTGCCGATTCTTCGCATTCCAAGGCCTGGATGCAGATGATGCGACCGTCCTGCTACTGAGAGCTGCTGACCTACCCGAACCATGGGATGAAAACTTGAGAACGACTGCACTGGAAATTACAGAGGCTCTGGGCTACCATGCTCTTGCCATGACTCAAGCTGGAACGGCAGTTTCGACCGGTTTGTCTTCTTTGAAGGACTATCTTGCGTACAATGCGAGAAGCTTTCACAGAACTCAAGGAAGAAGGGCTGAGCTTGATCGAACCGTCGATGGTGACGTCTACGCAAGCTTCGAAATTATCTACTCCGCTCTCAAAATCAAAGCCAGGGACACTGAGGAAGCGAGAGATGCAGTTCAGCTATTCAACATTTTCGCTTTTTTCCACCACGAAAATATCCAGTTCGACATCCTTGCGAGATCCGTCAAAAATCGGAAACTGGAACAGGAACACGAAGTGCGAGAGAGGGAGAAGGAAAGATCGAGGGTAATCCATAATGGAAAAGAGAGCTGGTCGAGTTCTTTTCGAAGGTTTCCAGTCCAGCTTCTTCGAATCCTACGAGAAGACCGTGGCCCTTCGGTATTACCTGCCGCTATCCGTGATGCTCGCAACGCCGTTCAATTTGATCAGGATTGGCTGCAATATGAGGATCGTCTCCGAGCGGCGTTGAAATCGCTGGTCCAGATGTCCTTGATTGTCCGCAATGACTCCAAAGATGATGAGAGCTATTCCATGCATCCACTTGTTCACGCATGGGCCAGGGAAAGACATTGGATGAACCTCGGAAAACAGGCATTGTGGTCAGAAGCAGCCGCAACAACATTATCCTACTCGCTTCTCCTCCCACCACTGCCCCTGGGCGACTCCTCAAGTGAAGAGGCGTACCGGGCAGCCATTTTCCCCCATATAGACCACGTCTTGAAATGCCAACGGTCAATCAACAGTCAGATAAACAAGAAGAAGATGGTAGCTTTACCTCGGCGGCCTTGGTTAATTCTACCGTCACCCGGTCATTGACCCGCAGTCTTGCTATCATGTACGTCAAATTTAGTATTGCCTACGTCGACTTCGGACGCTGGTCCGAGGCCGAAGAACTCCAGGTCCAAGTACAGGACTTCTTGCTATCGGTGTTGGGGATTGAGCATGTGAGCACCCGTCGGATTATACTTGCTCATGCAAAGACATTGCGCGAGCTGGGCCGTACCGATGAAGCGGAAAAACTTCAGCTTCAAGTCCTCGACGCCTGTAAAAGGAGATCCAAGGTGGATCACCACGAAGTCCTAGTTGTGAAAGAAGCTTTAGCAGAGACGCTGTCTGAACAGTTTGAATACAGCGAAGCAGTCAGGCTCCAGAAGGACGTTATATCTGGGTTCGAAAAGCTATACGGACGGAAACATGAAGATACTTTAACTGCAATCAGCAACTTAGGCATGACGGTCATGCGTTCTCGCGCCGATTTTATTGCTGCGCAAAAATACAATTCCGAAGCTCTGAAGGGCATGGAAGAGCTTCTGGGCCCTACTCATCTCAAAACATTGATTGCGAAGGAGAGGCTTGCGGTCATAGCTACCTACCTCGAGAAAGATCTGGATCACGCATTGGAGCTGATAAATGAGGTGTGTGAAGAAAGAGAGAAGAGATTGGGAAATGAACATCCGTATACGCTCTTGGCCATGGCCATCAAAGGCCGTACCAAGCGTGCGCTGGGCGACCTGAATGGTGCCGAAATGCTCCTAAGAAGTAGTATCGCAGTCATGGATAGAACTCTAGGACGGCGCCATCAAGTCACTCTTAGAGGACAGTACGAGTTGGCTATGGTTTGTAGACGGCAGGGAAATCTAGAAGAGACGGAACGCAATTTGCCTGATGTGATTGAGCTTTCTCCAGGTAATCAGATCTTGGTGCTAGAAGCCATGTATGAACTGTTTGTGTGCTACAAATTACAGGGGAGGAAGAAGGAATGTCTAGATATTGCTGAGAAGGCGATTCAAGGATTTGAGATGATAAATCCTACAAAAGAGCCTCCTCTAGCCAGAAAGATAAGAGAGGAACGCCGCGAGCTTGTGGGAGAGACGGAAAGATTAATCGATGTATGATGGGCACTGCAACATCACTGTTCGTCTTTTCCACCTCCTCTCATTCCTCCCCCTCTCTTACTCACCAACTACCTCCCAGGGCGTCTACGGCGGCGTCGTAGCCAACGGCAACAGCAACATCCTCGACCTCCCCAACATTAATAAGACCGCCTTCCGCAGCATCCAGCCTAACCCGACGGCGTCTTGAGTTTTGGCAGCCGTCCACACGCTACTGTACTAGCGCATCCCTAGCGACATTCCTCAGCTTGCATGCGTCACCTTCCAGCTCAACAGGGTTCCTTCTCTCAGCTGAGCTGGCTCCTCTACGCCTATATATACCCACCCTCCTACATAGCAATATACCAGAGTTCTCATCACTTTTCACCAGCTGCCAGATGGTCCACAACTTATTATCAATGCGGCTCACCAGGTCTCCTGCGCCACGAATATGGCCCGGACGGTACTTTTGTGAAGTCAGAATCAGAAATCCTCGAGTCCGACGGATACTAAGTACCTACAAGTGCTGAATGGATCGGGAAGTCTGGCGGGACTACTGCTGACCAGCAAGAAAGTCAACGAGGAAGTTAGCTCCATTATGTGGAACGAACTTGAATTCCGTTTCCAGGACGGACATTATCCTTACTCCGGCAATGTTGCAGAACTCGAGCGTTTCGTGAGCAGCGTTTCCCAGCACAATCTTTCAGCGATCCGCAAGGTCGTCATCCACGGCAGTCCGAGGATGATGCTGAACTTCTTCGAGCGGGCAACAACAGGCAAAGAGTCAGACCGCATTCGAATCGGTGGCTCAGCTCCCCGCAAACTTTCGCGGGGTCTTGAGTTGGAAGTTCGATTGCCTCACCGTCCGTACTACAATCGACGGTGGGACTATGGCTCGGACTGGGATCTGAAGCTCGATTGCTGGCGGGAGGTCGTCGGTACCGTGTTGTGGATGGGCCGGCGTACTCTGGCACACTTCGATAATGTGAAGCTGGCGGGCTGCCTCAGCCCAGCTGTGCGTGAAATGTATCTTCAATTGTTGGACGACATCAAGCACGGGCGACGCACACAGATTCGCGATGTCGATCTCAAGGGGACTTGCCAATTTGTAGGGTTTAACCATGCCGAGTGCCCTCGACGCGCTTGCATCGAGGTTTGGTGCGTGTGCCAAGGTGTTGCAAAGCCTCAAGACCAGGAAGGGTAGGTACGGACCTAGAATATCGAGTTTGAGATTGCGAGGTTGGGAAATGGTTGTGGTTTTGGGGTCGAGGCGTTTCTCTAGGAGTATTTTTCTGAGTACTAGATATGGAATTGTACAATGTGCTCTAATGTAGGGACTCGAAACAATGTGGTGTTGTAATCGATCAAATTTTCCCAAGTAAGACTGTGCATCTGGAGCTCGTGATCTATATCTCCTTTGTTCTTTGCGGACGGGACCTCTGCGTCTAGCTTTTGGAAGCCAAATTCATGAAGTTACTTTAACGAGTAGAAAATACCGGAGACTGGTTCGAGGCTGGTAAAAGTAAACCGACAGCTGCATATGCAGTGATTTGTGGCTTAGTTAATTATGTGTCTGTTACTAATTCGGACTTGACGTGGTCTCCGGCTGGTGATTGCTGGCGGAATCACCAGAAGTTGTCAAGTAGATTGAATTGAACATGAGTTTATATTGAAGTGAATACGTGAGTTTATATACGTGATAACTTGTAGAGTAACGTGACGTTGGAGTAGCTACGTAGTTCGGAGCCGTACGGAAGCTGACCCTGTATATACGTACTTCATACATAGGAAGGTGTATAGATCTACACGAATCGACGATGTAGACCCGGAGTTTGTACCGAGCCTATAGTTTGTATAGATCTTCATAAGGATCTACACGTCAAAGCTTTTGCGAGGCCATGAAGGCCATAGCCGTCTGTCAGCTGGCATATCCGATTCGTCGGCTGAAAATCAGTGCTTGCGAACATGATATATTGGATGCCTTTTGAGCAAAGAAAGGAACGATACTCACAATCAAGCAAACCTGGTAACACAACTCCGGGTCTACCAAACGCACTTCACCACTCACCATTTGCGCACCCAACCTTATCGCCTTGTAGAAAGCCTACATTCATCCCTATCGAGATCCATATCCCCTCAACAACCTTTCCCCCAAAATGTCCACCCACTCCCGTTCTACGTCCCCGTTTCCCTCGCGCACACCGTACTCCTCCTCTCAAACGTCCAAATGCAAATCTTGGCCCGCTTCCCGCAAGATATCCAGACATCCTACCTCGCCGAGATCCAAAATGTACTAAATTTCTCTCGGTCCTAGATCGTCGAAGCCACGATCATCCAGCAAGCTGAGCAGCGAAGAGTAATTCATCAGAGTGCCACTAATCGTGCACCACACTCTCCCCGTTATCCCCCGGCCAAACATCGAAAGTTCGCCGTCACTCCATTGGTTCGGCATGGGCCTCTTCAGCACGCATGGCCTTATCGCCAACGAACCGACCGATGTCGACGTCTCCTATCGCTCACAGGAAGATGCGGTTGTGGGAAGGCTCCTGCATTATTTTGCTATGATTAGTGCTCAGCGCTATCCTAGGGACTGTGTGTGGGCATTGAAGACATATAGACCAACGGTATTTGCCCATGAAATTGCCACTATGTCGGAACTGTCGGATCCTCATCGAAAGGTAAGATATATATTAGATAAAACATCAGTGTAGATTATGATTGATGAGACCTTTCCACCTCGAGCGTACATATCTACAAACCCCGAAAATCTCTCTTCATCAAACCACTTTTACTTTTCTTCATCTCTTACCCCTCTCACCCCATCGTCTCCTTAAGCACTCGGCATCGCACTCGTCAACAACCAAGCGCCCCCCCCGGCTCCGTATGATTTATTTGTATGACTATGGAACAGTCACGTTTGCTCTTCCGAAGCGGTGGGCTCTTGCAAGCAAAGCCGGCGGAACAGGATGTCATCAACCCAGGAGGGCCAGACTGCGCGTTTAATGGGAAGATGAGCCCCTACTACGAACTAATCGACTTGAATCGGGGATTCTATCTCTTCAGCACGTCCGGCCATCTCCAGTACGTCGAAGCGCTGGAGGGAAAAGCAAGAGCAGTCGAAGAGCGGATCAAAATGTCGGACACGGCCACGGAACTACGCAAGATTTGTGAGCAAATGGGCAGCGACATTTCACACGTGGTTGGCTCCAAAGGGTTGGACGCACTTGACAGCTCTGCAGCCGCCACCACTGTGGAGGTGGAAGTGCTAGAACGGGCTCTCGCCGAGCTGTCTATCGCAGTCCGTACATCACCATTGCCACAACATCCAATCTAATGATACAGGTCGTGAAGCTAGAAGATAGAAAGAAAGAAAGACTTGGACACGGAAGAGCTGAAGTTGGGTAAGATTGTGGAAGCAGACGCGGATTTGAGGGCCGAGATTAAGAGCCTCGAAGTGGCAAACGCGAGGAGGGAAGAGGAATGGCGAGAGCAGGTTGACAGGCGTGATGGTGCAAAGGAGCGCATCACGCTTTTGTACCACTATCAAATCCGCGATAATGTCAAGCTAATGGGCGAACATGTCCATTTGATAAAACAGAGACGAGTAGCCCGGCGGAGGCTTCGGCAACACCGCCAGACAGTGTTCAAGCTACACAATGAGACCAGGGACCAGTCTCACGCCGTCGAGGATCTCCAAGAGCAATTGAGGATGCAGGGGGCCGTGTCGCAGAAGCAAGAGCAGGCTATCGAAACCAAGGATACCACCATTGGCGAGCTTCGACGTGAGCTTGGGAGCAAGAACGTGGAGATTTGACCACAAAAGGAGGCTGAAAAAGCCCTGGAAGCCACTATTAGTAAGATAGGACGCAGGGTCAATGCGAGGGATGCTGAGATTCAGCGGCAGAAGAACGCTCTGCATCAAGCCATTGTCTCGCTCGAGGAAACATTTGGACCCGTGCTGGGATGGTTATAACTGGGGATGATACGCCTATTCACCTGAGTCACCTCTACAAGGATGAAACTCTGAGAGGAGGAGGAGATATATGGCATAATGGACACCGAATTTAGAAACTATTATACTGCAATAGGCCGGAGTGTTCCCTGTCAATTAGAAGTAGAGGATAACTCGGCCCTGCCTTGACAACACGTCTAGCCAAGGCTGCCACAAGTCGTGAAAGACGACAGAGAAAACTAATTACAGAAAATGTGGTGTGGACTCACCGTGCTCCCATCGTTGTGAGACCAACAAGAACCACATGCTGAATCCCCTCGCATTCAGGTACTTGACTAGATCCGAAGAGGCGAGGCAGCTTGGTTGAAGTTCCCCAAGCACGATCTTGTCTTTCAAGGCACCCTACCCTCTCAGCGGTGTTAGCGTCTCCGGGATGGAGAAGTTGAGCGTGTGAGAATCTGCCTTTACTGTCTGCATGATCCGTCAAATCATCAGCATTAATTCAACCTAAAGCTTTAGTCGCGGCGCCATTCTTACCCCTAAAACTCCCTTCTCCTCTAACCCACGAGCCTACTGCGCCAGCTTATTATACGGACTCACAAACGCGTTGTTATTCAAATTAAAGATAATTCGTGGCCGGATGACACGGCTCTAATCCAATTCGCCGGAACTTCCCCTTCTCGTCCACCTCGAAAAGTACCGCGGCGTCCTTGTTGAGCTTGCCGAATGGGGGATCGGACGATGTGTGTCGTGAGTTGTTGACCTCGTCGTTCGCCGACAAGGCCGACTCCAAGAGCTTGTCGTCAATCTTCTTGTCGCCCAGCAGCTTTTCCCCCAGATTCTTGTGCACAGGGTATTGAACATAGAATGGCTGGTCCGCCTTGGCCGTTGTGGCATATGCCAGACTGCTTTCTCGAGACACAATCCCAAATCAAGAACTCCGTGTGATAGTACCTCCTATGACAGCAAGCGAGCTGGTGACGACGCTAAAGAAGCGTTTGGCCAATAGCAGTGCTCGAACATAAATTCATTTTCACGCTAACCCGCATTTGGAAACATGTTTTTCTTGCTCTGCCCTCCACACTTTTCTGCGCGGACTTCAGACGATACTGGATCGGGAAATCGCATATGTGACGTCAGCATCTTGTTCACTTGCATGTGACGATGTATCAAGCACGCAAAGATGGCGTGGGGTACTCTGCGGGCGTCTAGGGGGTCTGGGGGACGTGGTGTGGGCTACGTACACACCGTGTCTAATAAAAACTCCTTCACGCGGTCAAATCTGTCGATCTTTGTAACTAAAGCGAACAACAGGTGCCAGGAGACCTCTGCGAGACGTGCCACTTTGCGTATACCCGACGTCTAACAAATTTCTCTCTTACGCGGTCAATTCCGTAACTATTTGCACTTCGAAGAGACAATGGGTGCTGGGAAGCAACTACAAAATGCCACACCCCGCGTCTAGCTCAAATATTTTCACGCGGTTCAATCCGTAAGAACTTGCACTTCAACGGCGCAAAGTGGGACCTCAGCGGGCTTTGCGTGCTTTCCTCCAGACTGTGCGAAGATGCGTTAGAAGTTGTTACGAGATTGACTGCGTGAGAGCTGGGTTGATAGACGCAGCGTAGCCACGTCGTGGTCTATGACACGCCGACATAGCGGTCAGATAGCACAAATACTCCCCGATCTGACGGCGACCACATCAATTGAGAGGACACAGTCCCATCACAGTCCCCTCCACCCCCTCAGCCATCCCCACAAACCTCACACCACCAGCATATCACCATCCAACCTGTCACATACAAAAAAACATATATATTACATCTAAAACGCCCCTCTTCCCTACCTCTTCCCCACTTTCACATCTCCTCTCCCTCCGACTCCGGCTCCGGCGCAACATGCACCTCCCACAACCCACTCAAATCACTCTCCGCATCCTCAGCCTTCCCCAAGGGCCCATCCTCACTCGTAACTCCACTCGCCAACACCCCCCTCCTTCTCCCATCCCTCACAAACCTCAAGAAATCATGACTCGCGTTCACGTACGCATCCAGCGCCAGCCGCTCGTTTAGTCGTGTTCCCGTCACGAGACGGAAAATGAGGGGCTGCAGGATTGGCGCGTCGGTAATGGAGGAGTGGGCGGTGTGCAGCAGGGTTAGGAACCAGGCGTGCACGCCACGGTCGAGGACGGACTGCGCGACGGCCTTGACAACGGCAAAGTGCGGTCGGCCGTAGAAGGAGGCCGGGGAGGAGGTCCACGAGCCGGAGTTGATGATTAGGGTGGGGACGGTGATGTCGGAGTTTAGGGGGCCGGATTCTTTTCCACTGGTGGCAGTTGGCGTTAGTATGAGGGACGGTAGGTAGGGATGTAACAACTTACGGGTCGAACATGATCGCTGACCGGACTGGTAAACTCTTCGAGGGCGCATCGCGGAGGGTTTGGAGCTACGTTTCCAAGATCAGAAAGTTGTCCACGGACGTCAAGTGATGACTGCTGAGAAGAAGACTTACAGCAAGCGTAGCACCATACGAATGTCCCACAATCGTCACACTTTCCACATCCAACCTACCCTGCCACTCCGCAAAACTCCATCCCTCACGCCTCGGGTTTTCTCTGAGCACTCGCTCTCCCTCCCCATCATCAATCGCCCGGAGCACCCGAATCGTCTCTTCCACCTCCGCTTCCCGAAACGCAAGTTGAGCGGCTTTAAAGCCGTCGGCTGTTATGGGTGGATCGGACCTACAAATTATAACATTAGCGACCAACCGCAAAAAGAACGACTTGAACGTGACAACGAGAAGGGCCAATATACACTATATCATCCATATTAATATGCAGAATATCCCTCTCCTTCCCATCCGCCGTCATCACCACACTCCCCGGCCCACTCCCATCTCGATGCTCAATAGCCGCCACCACATACCCACGACTCGCCAACTCCCCACAGTAATGCGAGTAGCTCGTCCGCATCCCCGCCATGCCGTGCGAGAACACAATCACCGGCAGCCCGGCGCTTTCTTTGAGTAACGGGCTCGTCACCACGCTCCCATCTTTCAACCCCCCGAGCTCGTGCTCGAGGCGGGACAGAATGGGGGCATCCGCATGTGCGGGAATCGTGGTTGCGCCGGCAAAGAGCCACAACCCGAAGGTGAAAACGCGGTGAAGGATGGAGGAGGAAATGTGCGCGAGGCGGGCGTAGCCGGAGGCGACGAGGGAGAGGGGGCGGGGGACCCAGTAGTGTTTTGGCGGCCAGTGGACATGCCCGGGGTTTGGTGTCGCGGGGTAGAAGAGGGTGAAGAAGACGGATTCGAGCTACGGGTACTTAGTGAGCAAGGATTCGTTCATCTAAGAAAAGCATTGGAGTTTATGCTGCGAAATGTGAAGGACATCACGTGTAGTTTTAATGAAAAGATGATGAGATATAAGAGATGAATTCGCGACGAACCTTCAACGCTATCTCCCCCCCGTCCTTCAACACCGCGGGATGCAGTACCCGCGTCTCGCAATCCGCTTCTACATCGATAATTCCGACCTGATGCGGGCCGGAGTACGACGGCAGCGGGTTACAGAGCGGCAACATTTTGATGACAAAAAGAGAAACGATGGCGCTGAAGATTAGCACCACAGAGACATTTCTCCAGGACCGGCGGCCAAAGGGACGGATCATGCTTCAAGAACGTGGGTCATGGAAAGTATGGAATGGGGAAGGAGGTTGTTGGAGTTGGAAAGGCACGAGAGGGTCTATGATGGATGGGATGCAGCAAGATCGATGGCAGGGGTGTTCTAAATCGGATAAGACGGCGAAGTCGTCGATGACGCAAGTGGTGTGTAGCTTAGTCACGACGGAACCTCGAAGACTAAATACTAAGTGCTAGTGATGCTTTGAATTCGTGCTCCTAAACGCCTTAAAATCTAGGCAACATTAAAACATGGTTTATTTACAGATTCGCAATCGATATTCTGTATCCCAAAGACGACGCGTCTTGTCTCTGAACCCAACGGCCAAACCTCGGCCCCTCTTCTTCTTGCACAAGCCGCGTTCCGATTCGTGCCGCCTTTTAGCCTTAGGGCGCGCGTGCGACTTCAGGTTTCAACACTTTTCTGCTCGACCAGGGTCTATGTGGCCAAGACCTTCCTCTCCTGGAGAAGATGGGATGACAGTGAGGACAGGTCACGTGACGAGTATAATCCCTAGTCATAACTATGCCGAAAGGCGGGCTTTAAACCCACCTCGTGCTAACGGCTTTGGTATTCAAGCAAGATACCTTTGTAGTTTATCGCCTCTCATCACGTCTGAAGGTAGCAATAAAACTCAGTAGTAATCCAGTTAGAGTAAAAACACCACCAAGCTATCTGCTCCACTTTGCTATAAACTCCACCATCGAAAATAATACCCGTTCGAAAGGGGAAAGTCATCGTTCTACATACGACACTCGCTTGCTTTGCTCCCATATGCACCCATCCAGCTCCCAAATCCCATGCTCAAAAAAGCCCCGAAACTCTGCACCAACTTTACCAAACAAAAAGAAAAGATCGTATACTCCAATTTGCACTTCCGCAATCGTAATCAACCCTCTCTCAATCCTACCCCTCAGCCTCAACTCACATAAAACAACTTCATCGCCGCCAGCACCCTCCGCCTACAGACCGGACAATTATCCACCCGCCTCGCACAGCTCAAACAAGCAACCACGTGCCCGCAATCATAAAACGCCGCCTCGGCCGCATCCTCCCAGCAGATGCGACACAGCCGCTCCGTCTCCTGCGCGACTTTCCAATGCGTCACCCCCTCCCCAAACCGCTTATCGTTCTTCCACCCACCAACATACGTGTTGCCGCTACTCGCCTCGACAAACGTGCCCGTGCCGTGCTGCTGCCCCGCGACCCATTCTCCGTCGTAGGTGTCGCCATTCTGGTACGTGAACAGCCCGTGGCCGTGGCGCAGCCCGAGGCGGAAGGAGCCGCTGTAGACGGCACCGGTGTGGTAGATGCGCGTGCCATGGCCGTGCTTATGGCCGTTGACGAGATCGCCTTTGTACATTTGCGCCGAGAAGTAGTTCAACGTGAAGTGGCCGGTTGCTTTGTGCGGGAAGTTGCGGACTAGAGCGCGGTGGACGAGGTAGGCCTGGGGCTCTGCGAAGGCGGCGCGGGTGGCGAGGGCAGCGCGCTGCTCTTCGGTGAGGGGGACTGTGGCGATGATGATGGCGGTGTTGTGGAGGTCGTTTTGAGAGAATGAGCGGCGGAGGCGGAGGGGGTGGGTCGTTGTTAGTTCTTGTTCTTCGTGGAGCTCGAGGGAGGTGTCGGGGGGAAGGGAGAGGAGCGAGAGAATTGTTTGGTCCACGCGGGCAGATTTGACGGCGATGTGCGAGCCCCGGGGTGTGAGGGTTTGGGCCTCGGCGTCAAAAAACTTGAGGAAAAAGTAAATTTCATCGGGTGCTGGGGGTGGAGGCGGTGGTGGTTGTGTAAACTGAGCCGGTGGGGGAGGCGGTGGGAGTGCGTCGGTTCCGCCCATTTCGGTGTCTGTTGGCGGAGGCGGAATAGGGATTACGACTTCCACCGCGGGCGGCTCCGTGGCAGTTGCTTCTGTCAGAGAGGCATGGATAGCAGCCTCAATTTCCATGGCCTCGTCCGGGTGTGTTTCTTCGACTACCGGGGCGACGGGCGATTCTTCTGCCGCTGGTTCGGGCTCATCAGGCTCGCTCATAGGCGTATCCTCCGACTCGGGAATGGCCTCTGGCACGGGTGCCGCAGGAGGCTCAGGCGGGGCGACACTCTCATCAGTCGGTGGTGGAATCTCTTCAACACTTGGTTGGGACGGGGCTTCAGGTTGAGCGGAGGCTTCTGGGGGTGGTTGAGTGGGCTCTGGTTCTTTTGGCGGCTCCTCGACTGGTAGCTCAGGCAGACTCTCAAAGTCAAGGACGTGAATCCAGATACGATAGTAAGACCAGCTGTCTTCGATGTCCTTCAGCGACCACGCCTCTGCCTTTTCATCGAAGTGATCGTTGCTACCGCTGGAGTACTCGATCTTTCCAGTACCCATCAAATGCGGTCGGTAGACTGATCCCCGTAGAGCGTCCGAGAACCAGAATTTGATCTGCCGGGGATCCTTGATGTCTTGGACTACCGCCGCAAGCTTATCCCGCACCTCCTTACACCCGTCGGTGGACTTGAGCTGTACTGTGTAGACAAGTTTCGAATTTCCGGGAGTCCACTTTGGATCGTACGCGTCAATCGTTCCCGGCCCCTCATGCTCCATGAATGCCCTCGAATCAATAACGTGAAATTCATGAGTTGTGGCTTGTGCCTCCTTTTCTCTCTCCTCGACTTCTTTCTCTGCATCAGTCTTGGGTGCCGCTGGTGGCGCTGGTAAGCCACCGAATGGCGCTGGCGGCGGAGGAGCTGTGGTCGCTTCAGCCTTCTTGACTTCATCTAAAAGCCATGCTGGCACGTCCCAGGCCTCGTCTTGGCCGCTGCTGTCAAATGCGAGGTCTGCTACGTCATTCCGTACATACATGGCAATGTATGCTACTGGGTCCTTCCCTCCGTTCATCCCCGAGCCGGCTTTGCCCTCGTGTGCGTCTACTGCTTGTCGTTTTGTCAGACAAAGTACCCGGTTCTCATCTTTGCTGTCCGTATAGCTGTACCATTTGCTATTCGGCCCTTCTGGTCGGATGATGGGGTGGTAAAGGTAGGATTGGAGGTTCTCCTTGTGTACCACCATTCCATAAAGTGTGTAGCTCACGCCCCGAACGGTAATATTGTCGTCCAGAGTGATCTTGTTGACCAATTTGAGCCACGTCCGCGAATTCTTGTCGAAAGCTTGTCGGTCAAGCTCTACAGTCAGCAGCTGTGGTAGAGACTGACCAGGATGCAGCAAGTCGGTGGAATTGGCAATTGCTTCTTGCATTGTAGAGGCACTTTGCACTGGGGCCCTGTAGCTTGGGATCCCAGTAACATAGTCTTTCTTCTTGCCGAATAGCTCGTCGAAGACGGATGCGTACGGGGTATCTTGCAGCTCGTCCTCCATCTTAAGCCGCAGTGTCTCCCAGACTTCAATGACATCCATCTTGTCGAAACCGTCCTGAATGCCATACCACTCGAGAGCATCGATGATGTCCTCCAGCCCAACGGGTCCAGCGCCCGGCTTGACCTGTGTCCGCAGCAGATACAGTACTTTTTGGAATGCCGCAATCAGAAGCTTTGGCCGCACGAAAGGCTCCTTGAGGGAGTCTGGTACTTTGAATTGATACAAAAATTGACGGAAGGGCTTGAAAAGCATCCACGACGCGATTGCAGAGATAAGGTTGCCACCTGGAGTGATTTGAGTCTCGCCTAGACTTAGTCCTTGAAGGCCGGTCATGGCAAAGCTGTCCCATGGATTATCTCGGCTGTGATGTTCCCAGAGACACGCGGTTTCGTCGTCAATTACTCGGATGTAGCTAGTAAAGGCAAGCTTATCATCGCGAAGTAAGGCTTGGCGCTGGCCACGCTGCCTGTGTTGGATCTCGTAGTACGGTCCATGATACCGAGTCCATCCCCAATCTGGCGAGCCAGTGCAAAATCGATGTAGGCAAGTTCGGACATAATTTACTCGTGGTTCGGTCGGGTTGTATAGGACGACTGAAACTTGGGCAGCGACGCTCGGACGTTTTGGAGGGGGCTTCTCTACGAGCAGAGGGAGAGGCGCATGCTGAGGCGCATGCTGAGACGCTAGCGGAGCAGGCTCCGGAACATCGTCTGTGGCCATCTCGTCATCAGATGGAGCTTTCACCTCATCTGAACTTGCTTCATCGGGCTTGTCCGCGGTCTCGTCAGTTCGAGTCTTCTCTTTCTCCTCCTCCTTTGCTACGCTAACGCACTCGACATATATACTCAGGTAATCCGAGTCATTGCCCTTGGGATAGAACTTTATTTGCCAATCGTATCCTCCAACTGTCACTATTTGTGACTTCATGACAAGATCCCGGTTCGGGGTTTCCTTAGTACCGTTATAGTTGTCTACAACCCAATCGATGCGGCCAGTTTGACCAGCAACGTACTCAGTCTCCTCGAGGGGCAGGAACGTCTTCTCTTCCCAATGCTCGTCTACAGAATGCATTAGTATAATCCTTCAACAGCGAAGAGTCAAACTTACGATCTAAAGCGCTAACCTCCCCACCCTCCTCAATCTCCTTCAGCTCACCTTCATCTGGCACTGATGTATCTTCAATGATCGGATGCCAGGGCTGAGCACCATCATCATCATCAGACGAGTCAGCGACATCGGTGGGAGGTTCAGCAGGTGGAGGTGGGGGCTGTTCGGCATTTGGATCCGCAATGGGAGGCGGAGGCTCAACCGGGGCCACGGTGCCTTCTGGTGGTGGGGGAGGGTCAACTGCGGATGCTACCGAGCTGCCATTTGAATTTAGTCGTACTAGGTTTTCGTTCACAACGGGTGGGGTAGAGTGTCGTTCTTGGGATGTTGGATCGTCTTGATCAACGCCATTTTGTGTCGGAGCAGCGACCGGAGGCTCAAGAGCCCCC
The DNA here is from genome assembly GCF_010093595.1 of Mytilinidion resinicola. Taxonomy (NCBI): domain Eukaryota; kingdom Fungi; phylum Ascomycota; class Dothideomycetes; order Mytilinidiales; family Mytilinidiaceae; genus Mytilinidion; species Mytilinidion resinicola. The sequence goes on from NW_022985444.1 coordinate 1,137,085, forward strand.
GGGGCATCAGTTGAGCCATTGGGAAGCTGTTCCTCTTGTGTGCCATCCGGCGTTGTGTCCATAGCGTCGTCATCAGCAGTGGCCGCCTCGGGCACCCCGTTTGTCGGTATTGAAGCTCCCGGTTGTGTTCCCTCTCCCGCAGTACCGTTCGGCAGAGCATCTCCATCCACTTCCATTGGGATGTCCCGGTCGTGGTTTTGGCCCTCGAGAGGCGGTAGTGTGGTTGAAGCACTCATGTCCACGTCGTCGGCTGGTTGTGGGGGCGGAGACGCAAGAGGTGTTTGGGAGTGGTGTATGTGATTTGGTGATTGGGGCGGCGAGGAGAAGGAAGGCGGCGAAGGGGAGCGCTGGCCGAAGAGAAGCGGAGGCGGTTCGACGTTGGGGGAGCTGGTGGTGACGCTCATGGCGAGGTGGAGACAAGGGCAGACAAGGTATATTCGCGGGATGAGTCAGTAGATGGGATGAAATAAACAAACAAAGGGTTGAGCGCAAAGGTGCCAGCGGGTATATGTTGGGATGGCTATGTCGGTGAGGTGGCCGAGCGTGAGGCTGCAGCTGCTGGCGGGAAGGCACGGCTTATCGCGAGCTTGAATGCGGCTGGCTGAGCTTGGATAATGGGAGCCTCGTGGTGGAGCAGAACGAGGAGCCGTCAAGCAACGACGACGACGAGAGGGAGGACTCGAGTCTCAGCAGACTTTTTGGCCTGCAGCCAAGGGCAGCGTGGCGCGGTTATGAAGCGTTGTGCTGTGCGGTGGCCTAACGCCGGCCTCTCACGTCTCGTCGTCGTCCAGCCTCATTCTGGCGACTTGTCCAAGGCACCCGTGTCGCTAACGGGCATCCCCACACCAGCCGCGCCGTGCTAGGCCCGCACCGGATTGAAACTGGAGCTTGAGTGGGTCCAATACCGGGCTCTTCAGCAGCTGCGAAGACGACTCCGCCGCCCTTTGGATTGATCGAGGGGCGGATCCAGGCAGCTTTGAGGGGTCCTGAAGCTGGCTTTCACAAGCTACTCCAATCCTGGGATCGATGCCCTTCAGCCGGTGTGGAGACTGACATTCGATGTCGCCGCCGCCAGGCAACCAGCCAGTTTTCATGTGTGGGTGCAAAAGATAGTAATCATAAGCCTTTCTCAGCTTCTATGTCTATTTTTCTAAGAGAAGGGTCTCGTTTAGTCATGCATGTATTATTTCGATTCCATCCATTATTTTGCAGTCGGTTTCGCAAACGTTGCTGCCACGATCATCGGAAACACCACAGTCGCCTCCGCATAGACCTTCACACTATCCCCATCCGCTCGGATCTTCCCCCAACTGACAGCCTCATCCGGCCTCGCCCCCGCATCACTCCCATCAAACTCCTGCGCCGTGTTGATGTACACGGCACTCTCCGCCCCGTTCCGCATCAGGCACGCATTCGCAATGTGATGCTTCACAATTCCACCTCCTAGAATCACCATGCCCGCCCGCTTCGCACGAACCGCAATAGTGTTGATCTTGCGAATATCCTCGACAATGTCTATCCGCAGTTGCTCCGGCGAGGACTTGAAGGTGTGGAAGTATAGCATATCGCCCAAGCTGCCGTCAGTTAGTGCAGGACAGAACACTGGGATGTCGTTCTTCCACGCCCAGTAGTACACGGAGCGCTTGTCGTTGATTTCTTTTCCTAGGCGATGGGTCACTTTGCTGGGTGTCCAATGGATGGGTTCGTCAGTCTTCTTGCTTGCTTCCTGCTCTTCCAGCATCTTGTCGAGAATTGGAACCACCCAGTCTTCAAACGCGCAATAGTTACTGTTCGGAACGACGAGGTTGCCAATGCGGTTCATCCCTTTCTCACGCAAGCCCGCGCCTGGGGTAGAGAAGGAGCCTAGGTAGGTGGGGGCAAGGCATTTGATAAAGTCTTCCTCGACACCGCCGGCCGTCGTCACAACGGCGGAGACGTGCTTGTGCTGTACGAGGTAGCGGAGAGTTTCCCTTAGGCCGGATGATATTAGATTGGAGGTATAGCCCAGGAAGATGGTAGTCTTGTCGGCCGTCTCAGGGTCGCGCCAAGCTCGCTATATACCGTCAGCACCAAATATCATAACGTCTAGATCAATTCGAAGCTCGGTGCCATTGCACAGCTCTCCGAGTGTTCGACTACCCTGTTTTTCAAGGTTGGTCGCACACACCGACACGTTCGATCGCTCAGCCACACCCCCTCCAGCTGCAAGAAATGGCTCACCATGTCGTTTATGATCCGCACGGCCTCGCCCACGGACGTTGCCTGGAACCCCATGCTGGACATGCCCGACACCAGCTCCTCGACGGTGATAGGCCGATCGCCATATTTGTCGAAGTCAATGCCCTCAACCTGACGCGCGCCATCAGGCACAGGGTCCGAACGCTTCAGAACGGCATCCGTGGCGCCAGACGGAGCTATCGGACCGTTGTGTGAGTCTGACATGATGCAGCCTTAATGAGGTGGGTGTTCGGAGGATAAGGGAAGGTGTCCAGGCACCCCTCTGCGCGAGACTGGACGCTTGAGAGTCGCGCACCAAGCCCTTGGATGTTCTTGAAAGATGTCCGCGGCGGCTAGGTCACCGAACGCGAATGGACGTGCAGTCTGGCAGAGTCATGAAGACTGCGCTGGCTGGGTGCCTCGAATCTGCGAGGAAACTTCTGCCTCGAGTCGGATTTGCGATAGTCGGGCCGGCCAGCGATCAAAGCGCCACCTCAGCGGATGGGTCCAGCGTGGAGGGCCGATCGACCTTGCAACGTTGGTGTGCCTGGGACCATGACCGCCATGCGTGACTGATGGGCCACAATGACAACGTCGCCCGCTGCATCGCTCCATCGCTCCACCATTATTCCATCCCGTCGCAGCTCACAACGCCCCTCCCGACGCACGACTGCTGGCACCCGACGTCGCTCCGTCCCGAGCGGCACACGATGGCGGCTGCGCTGGGCAAACCTGACACAGGCGCAACGTTTCAGCGGCAGGTGGGCCGTGTGTGGGCGGTGCTTCGTGCATGGAGCCTTCGACGCCATCCCCTGCGCGCCCGGCAGCCCATCTCGAAAAGGCAGCGAATCAACGGCCTTCTGTCACGCACCGAAGGGGAACAGCATGCGGGTCAAGCCCAGGCTAACCGCGTGCATCGGCAGGGCTCGTCTTGCACGCCCCCCAAGCCCGGGAATTCCAGCAACGGCGTAGGCTGGGCCTTGCGCAGGCCACAGCTGCCGCCAGGGCATGACGCTCCCCGTTCTCGTCTCCTCTCCCTTCCTCTGCCACGAACGACGACGACGACGGCATCGACGGGCGCCCGCAGCACGCTCCTCTCCCGACCTCCATCTTCGCTCCTGTGCCTCCGCTCATCTGCAACGGGTCTGTCACGTGGCCCTCCCCGTCCCGCGCCACGTCAACCGGGATCGAATTAGCATTGAATCGAACTGCCGCTGCAGCCTGTCTGCGCCTCCGGGATCGCTCGACTCCAGTACCGCCGCCAGCCGCACCTCTCACCAGGCACTCGCCGCCGTTCGCTCCGTGGACCGCCAGCGCGCCGGTGGTTGTTGTTTGCGGTGCGTGGATTGTCAGCTCGTCCGCATCGTGAATCGCAGACTCGGCCCTGGTGAGGCTCCACAAAAACGCGCTACCGGCTAGGCCGTCCCCGGCCCTAGCGCCATCTCCCTTGGCGGCAAGCACGAGCCACGCGATCTTCAACTCCCAACCTGGGATCGCCATCAACACACGAGCCCGCCCTCTTCACTGACAGCACCACATCCGCTGCTGGGTTCGCGCAGGTACCGATTGGGACTTGGAATCTTCTGCGAAGCGCACGTCGCCTCACACCTGCGCCATATCTGCATTGCCGTCTCAAAGCAGCCAATAAGTGGAGACTGCCATTAGAAACGAAACATCAAAGAAACCTAGGCCAACCCTCCCGTCACGGACTGCACTCCGCTCTGCGGCTGCCGTTGCCCATGTGGGTCTCGACCGTGTCATTCATAACCCCGCCGACCCCCGATTGTTGCTATGACTTCACGATACCCTGACAACCGGTACCCGCCCCGAGACAGGACCCCTCCCCGCTACGGCGACCGCCGGCCATCTGCAGCCCCTCCATATGGCAACAGCTACACACCGCGGATAAGCGAATCTGGTGGCAGACCAGCTGATTCTGGCGCCGGCTTCCCTCCCTCACGCGATGTTCCCCGTGGCCCCAAGTCTCTCGACCCGCCACGCGGGCCCGGCGTGGGCTCTGGTCCTGGCGTGCCTTCTGGACCTCGTGGACCTGGTGGACGGGGCTTCACTCGCGAGCTAAGAGACGCGCCGCCGTTGTCAGAACCCCTCAGCCGCTGGCGCGCCGCTGATCGTGATCGTGAGTTCAGAGATCGACGACCCTCTCCACGACCCCGTTCGCCAATCAGAGATTCGAGGGACTACCATGGCCCCACGCAGGTCGACATTGGTCGCGCTCGACGAAACTCTCGCGATGGTCCTCTTTCAGCAGGGTCCAACTTCTCTGACCCGTCTCTCGGTTCTCAGTTTTACCGAGGAGTTGGATTCCGAGGGCGTGGAAGAGGTGGTCCAGATTGGGATTCTCGTGGGCGAGGCCGACCTCCATTTGACGACAGAGACCAGCGCGACCAGTTCCGTCCCCGGAGTAGATCACGCGGACCCCCGCTACGCAGGGAACGAGAACCTCTTCGAGATGACCGGGATATCGATAGACGGGACGATCGGAGATATGACCGCAACGAGGAGCCACGGCTGCGGCCCTACGACAGTTACAAAGGGCCAGCGAGCACAACGGATTCGAGAAATGTAGAACCGCGCCACATACCGCCAGCTACAGAGTCGAGGCATGCTCCTTCTGGAAGCACGTCAACAGGACCATCATTTGCTCCGCCGTATTCTGGAACATCTGCTCATAGGTCTGCCATCGATCGACCTGATCCTCCTCGGGACGACTTGTACTCTAGGAGATCATCGATTGCCACAGACACGCTTGGCCCCAAAGAGACGCGAAGAGAACCTGACAAACCTGATTTTCTCGCTGGGCGTGCTGAAGCTTCTCGAGACCGTTATGGTCCACGAGCAGCATCGCCAGCTCCTCAGGTTCCGGCTTTTGGTTCTGTTTCAGCGCGACCGCCAGCATACCCTGCGCAAGCATCAAACGTCTGGCGAAATCCGAATCTCGATAAACCTCCACAATCAGTACTCAGCTCTAAGCCTACTCCATCCGTACCACCAGCGGCCTCTACTCCTGCGGTACCTATACCGTCGGCCTCCTCAACCATATCCAAAGCTCCTCCTCCCGTCCCTTTGGGTCTAACAGCAACCCCTCCCACCGGTCCCAAAGCACAGCGGGTACCTGACAGGCCCGTAATTGACAACAAAGATACTCGACCACCCAATGTCGACCAATCGCGACTTGATACTCCGTCTAGGATTCCTGCTGGTACCATAAATCCTCCCACCACCCCGGCAGAAAGTGTCGAGCTGAAGTCTTCTTTGCTGACACAAGCTGCTTCACCTGCTATAGGTGTTACACCGCAAATGCGAGCACCTCCGACAGGACCGCAAGGAAGTTTAAGACCGAATGCATCCCCATCACAACCTTACGCAAGGACATCCCAGGCTCCATTCCCACCAAGGGATGCTTCTCCGAATGCTCTTCCTGTCGGACCTCGCGGGCCAGCATCGATGAACACCTCCCCGAAAAGCGTGGGTGCAAACATACCAACCGGTCCCCGAGCAGACAGAAGTCAAGTAATAGGAGCCAGGCCACCAATCTTTGGCACACCTGATCGTCCAGCCTTTGTTCCTCCGCGAAACCAATGGATCCGGCCAGGAACTATACCTTTCAACAATCGTCCTGCAATTGTTCCCGCAAAACGTGAATTTGCTGGCGATGAAAGAGACCGAATGTCTGGGAACGTTCCGAAGGCTCCACGAATGGATGGATCGACGTCAGCTTCTGATTCACGGCCATGGGAATTGTCAAAACCGGAGCCACCACCGGCCGATCAATTCAAAGCCGACACGGAGAGACAAATGGAAAACGCACCAGGACCACGACCCCAAAAAGCTTCGCCCAAAGTTCAACAACTAGAAACAAGACGACTATCTGATGTTTCTATGACCGACGCCTCTCCGTATACTGATCGGCCGCCGGTCTCCGCGACTTCTTCTGTGCCCGACCCTATGGCAGAAGAGTCCGAGAACGAGATTGATCTTGATGAAGCCGATTTTGCAGAGTCGCAAGCGAAATTCAACAAAGAGAAGGCACAGTTGGAAGCGAAGTTGATCGACCTCAGCGTATTGGAGTATAGGGCAGTCTCGCTGTTGGAGGAGATATCTCTCTTGTCTGCTGTTGCAAGCATTCCAATCGAACGGCTGTCTATCAGTGGTCCGCAAACCACTGAAGTGGAGATGGCCTCGCCCGAACCACCTGTGGAGCTTTCTGGCCCGGCCCAGCAAGAACCAATTACTCCGAAAGCCGACCATATGGTCGATGCCGACAATTCAGAAGTAATCGAAGACTCAAGAGAGATACCCGTTCCAGATTCCAGGTTACTACGCCCGCAGCGCTCGTATTCGCTTGATCCAGATTACACTCCAGACATCAATACTCTGCCCTACCTGCCTGAAGGTGAAGGTCCTCCAACTCCAGTCTCTGAGCTTGATCTAGATCAGTTTGCACCGACGGAGGATGTTGCGCAAGCTGTTCAAGATGTGCTGCAGGAGTTTGAAGAAACTGAGATCCAGAACCAGGAGACAGCGGAAGACGAATATGCACGTGCATACAAGGAGTGGAGATTTCGAGTACAAGAGCTAGACGATGCAAAGGAGCGGGAGAGTGAGGCCAGAGACCAGTCCATTGAGCCTACCCTAAAGGCCACAACGCCTGATGCCACCGCTGCTAACACCGTGGCAAATCTTCTAGAACAGCCCATCCGGCGAGGTCACAGGTTCAACAGCGAATATGATCTTCAATTGGCACTGAAAGAATCCATGAAAGACGCTGAGGAAGCTCAGGCTCGAAAAGAGCGTGACGCTAAGAAGTCTGCACCTGACCCCGAGCGAGAGGCTGCCATATGGGATCAGTACAGTCTGTACGAAGTGCAGCGACGGAAGTTCACCAATACGAACTGGCAACGACAACCAGGCCAAGGCATAAACGTCTTCCATTACGACCCTCAACCGGACGACTTCACCGACGAGGAGCACCGGATTTTAGTCGAGAGCTACCATGATATGTACCTGAAGAAATGGGGCAAGCTGGCAGAGATTCTTACCCAGAAAACAGGGAAGGCACGGGATTATAAAGAGTGTATCAATCATTATTACACAACGAAATGGTCGAAAGAGTACAAGGGTAGGCGAAAATATCGAAAAGGCAGAAAGCCGCGAGGAGGTGGAGGCGCAGGTCGCGGTCGCGCGTCTGCTGCAAATACCGAGAGGCCAGATCTTTTTACAGACGACTTAGTTGACAAATCCTCCCAGTCCCACCTCAACATGACCACGGACAGCGGTCGTCCCCGGAGAGCAGCAGCTCCGACGTTTGGCGCGGAGAGTGAAGTGGATGGAGTAACGCCAGCGCCAACACCAGCGAGAGCTCGAGGCGCAGGACGGCAAGATAATGGCGATGCAACGGGCGAGAAGGCAGGGAAGCGGCAGAAGGTGGCGAAGGAGAAAGGCGGGAGAAAAGTCAAGAATCACCCTCTGGCCGCTGCAGCTGCTGGCTCCCCGGTCAAGCCGGAGAGGAAAGAAAAGCTTCTGGGGGTGAAGACAGAGGATGCATATGGTAGAGAGCGGTCGATTGAAGAGTCACGAATGCTTTCTAGCATACAGCCTGGTCCAGGGATGGACGATCACCTGGCCTACCAGGAGGAAATGCTTGCTCGAACCGGGCCGAGCGGTATTTTGAACGATAGACCAAGGATTCAAACAGCCCACTCGAGAGGTGGGCCATCTAGTTATTGGTCTGTGATGGAGCAAACGGACTTCAAAAGGAATGTCGCGCACTTTGGTACTGATTTCGTTGCCATCGCCAATCATATGGGCACGAAGACGCACACGATGGTGAGAAGAGTGTTTCCTGTCCTGTATACCTCAACTCTCCAAATTTCATCCTAACTGTATCAAGGTGAAAAATCAATACCAAAGATTAGTCGAGCAAGGTAATGCACCCGAACTGTTGCAAGCGGCCCAGGAAGCGGACCAACGAAAACTGGCCGGTGAGGACCTTGGTCCACCACCCACTCCAACTCCAGCTGTGAAAAGGCGATATGACCAACCTCAGACTACCGTGCCTCGAACCATTGCGCCTACGCCGGATGTTGTGGACCTGATCAACTCGCCCGTGTTACAGCCTGCTATCCCAGCGCAGACTTCGCCTCCCATGTTCCCTGCCTCGACGAGGTACCCGGCCATCGCCCAAGCTGCTCCCGTGCATACCAAACAGTCAGCCCAGTCGCCACCTAGTGAAGCAGCTCCGCATATTGCCCACCCACCTCAACCACAGCCACAGCCCGCCCAAGCGCACCAACAGCACCATCACCACCATGCCCAGCATCAGCCCCAAAGGCCAAGCCTGTCAGGCCCACGCGCAGGTTACTTTTCTGACACCCGTGCTGAGGCTCGTCCTCAGTCGCAATCCTCGTCCATATCGCAACCCACACGTTCCATACCGCATGTGCAAGACCACCTGCATAGGCACCAGTCCAGTCAGGAATCGACATATCGGCAATCGATCCATCCTCAGGACCGGGAGATGCAATCTAGGTTTGAGAGCCAACAGGAACGCGAACATCAATCTCGCTACCAGCAACAGCAGCATTCCCGAAGGATCTCTCAGGAAATCGCACAACAGCGCCAATACCAGGCGCATGCTACTTCCACAGCGCAGATCATGTCCCAATTGCGATCAGATCATGCTGGACATGGGTCTCCTGAGAGTCGCGCGCTGTCCCTACAGCCAAATCCCATGTATCCACCCCAACAGCAGCAGCAGCCGCCTTCTATTATGCAGCATCTGATTGACGCTCCTAACTCTGCTACCAACTCCATGGCTCATCATATGCCATCCAGACAATCGGTCCCAACTCCTCCGCCTAAGGAAGAACCTCGCCCGTACTCCATGCCACCACAATTACCTCCGAGCCAACCTGCACCGCCTGTTCCTCGACCAGCGCAGGAGCCCCGAAAGTCAAATTTGCTGTCCATCTTGAATCCCGAACCTTCAGAACCCGAGGAACCTCGCCCACGCAAGAAGCTGAGTGACCAAGGTAGTTCGTCACATACGCCAACGCCGCTGCAGAATCACCCTATTGCGCCGCCTCCGCCGGTTTCTCAACCGCCACGCAGAGAAGCTTTTGGCGACAGTGCTGCAAGCCAACCACCCTTTTCTCGGATTCAATATGGCCAGCCACAATCACAGCCTCAACCTCCTAGCAGGCCTCAAATTGTGGATCTTACTGGTCGCGATCCCGCCGCTAGCACGCGTCCGCGACAAAGCTGGCCCCCTCGTCAAGAATTCCAGCCCCCGCACACCCAAGGGCAAACCACGCCCCAAACCAGCTCTCCACACCCCGCTCACCCCCAGCCTAGCATCATAAGCGACTCCCGCCACTTCCCGAACCATCGTGCGCAAGCCTTTGGACAACACAACACCGGACGCCACGTCCCGTCCCCCCCTCCTGCATTCACACACTCACCTCATTCCCACACCTCCAGCTTCACTCACATCCCCCCTCCGCAATCCCGACATCAGACACCCCTCCAAGCTGCCCAAGCTGGCGTTGGTGCCGCCGCCGCTCAGATCCTGGCACCAAACCCGTACGGCCAAATCGACCCTCCAGGCTCCACCCCTCAACCTCAAGGACCCAGCGGCATGCGCCCCAGCCCGCACTTGCTCACTTCTCAACTCCAACAGCAGCAACAGCGCGAGCTCCAAGCCCGCCAGGAGGAGGCGCAAAGAGCACAGCACCACAACGCGGGCCTCAGCTACTCGAACCCCCAGACGCCCTCGGACGCGCACCCGCACGCTCAGCTCCGCAGCATCATGGACGAGCACAGCCGCGAACGCCAGAACAGGGCGCGCGAGATGCAGCGGATGCAGGAGAATGAGCGCATGCAGCGGATGCAAGAGAGTGAGCGGATGCAGGAGCTCGAGCACATGGAGCGTGAGGGCTTGCAAAGGGAACAGCAGCTTCGAGGCGGCCCGCCGCCGCCGACCGATCCGCGCTTTGGCCACTCCCAGCACACGCCCGGCCCTGAGATGCGCGGGGGGCAGGGGTACGTCCCGCCTCCGCAACCGCCACGGACGTCTACGCCGCTGGGGCATGCGCATCATCCGCTTCATCACCAGCAGCAGCAGCAGCAGCAGCAGCAGCATGGGCACTCGCACTCCCTTTCTCACGGGCTGGTTGTTGATCATAACCACGTCATCCTCGGGCGGCACGCAGACGAGCAAGCGAGGTATCGAGATCGAGAGCGCGAGCGGGAAGAAATGGCCAGGCGGGACGAGATTGCGCGTCGGGACGAGCAGCGCATGCGAGAGGAGCAGGTCGGGCGACTCCGAGAGGAGAACCTGAGACGGGAAGAGTTGTATCGCCGTGGTCAGGGCGCTGCGGGGCAGGGAGGGGCGATGGATTGGACGAGGGGGCTACCTGGGAGGGAGGGGAGATAAAGTGATCTTTTTGAAAGGGTGGGATTTGTTTAGGGGGGAGGAGGATGGTGTTGGAGGAGGCATATGGTGGGTTTCTTGTCAGGCAGGGGCTGGATTTACCCTTCTCAACCACTTTTTCAGATTTTTTTGTATCAAATCATTTTTCGAATTTTCTTCTTCTGAGCTTGTCGATGTCTGATGATTTCGATGTCCATGTCGAAGCAAAACGCATCTCTATGAAGTGTACGCTGGGGGTGGCTATTGTGTATATTTGGGATCATGTGGAGAGGTGGATGGGATGGGTTGGTTTGGTTTGGTTTGGTTTGGTTGTTTTGTATTTGAATGAGATTGGGAGTCGTGGAGGCGCTGGGAATGTGTAATTATAGCGGGAATGACACTTGGATGAGATTGAAATGGGGCGCAGGCCGTGAGGTGAACTGATGGTGTTTGATGTGGTAGACTAGAGAGTACTGAAGCTGCGGAGGGGGGAAGAGGTTGAAAAGGTACGGAGTGGGGTGCAGGCGGGCGTGGCCGATGACGGTGCATATGGTAGCGGACGCTTGAACAGTGGTGGCTATGGAGTCGTGGTCGTAGGTATTTGGGGCCGGGGATGGATGCCGTTTGTTTTTCGGCATGCCGAATTTCAGGGTCTAACCTCGAGGAACCGTATCTTTATATAGATGTCGGCCAACTGCACGTGCTTCCTCTATAGTACACATGTATAGCACGTGTATACACATTTCTACTTATTGTCTAACTATAAAACCCTGAACATACATCTCTTTAGTAGGACTAGGGGTAAAGACTGATGATGGCTAGGGGGTGTAAGACATGAAGCCAACAAAGCGCATGGCGGTGCGTGAGTGTTTGTGCTTATTTACGCGAAGCAACTATGTGGCGATTTAGGAGTGTTGGGATCAAAAACATCAAGCAATGTCGTGCCATGACAGTCAGTGTTTGTCCGGGGCCTTGTTGTTATCACATTTTGATGATAACGACCACTAACACTCGCCTCACGCTCGCTCCCTCGCAAACTATCGCCAATTATGACTGAAACCCTGGCTTCGTGGTGCTGGGCAGCAAGATGCGGCGATGACGAGGTGCACTAGTAAAAGCATCATTAGTTTCCAATCCATTGCGGCCCACCTCGTGTCTAGTTGAACTCTCAACCCCACTCTGCCCATCGCTCTTCGGTCAGGCTCCTCTTTTAATCGGCAGGCACCAGCCCTTCTCCATCACCGCCAACTTCTCCTCATTTGACCCAGCAGTCAAACATTCCATGAGCGTGGAGGATCCATATTTTGCTCAAAAGCAAGCCACGGCAGAAGATACCGTGCCGTGCTTGATCCAAACCTCCATAGCTCGTCGCTGAGGACTTGGAAAGGCCAAGAATAGAGGGACATTTATAGGCGAAGAGGCGGGAAAGATACTATTGAGTCAGCAGTCACGGGGATCAAGCTGAGAAGAAAAGCACGTTAGTATTGGAATAGGGGCGCACGAAACGTGAGTTGAGCTATCCTGCTCCAGTCACGTTGTCGTGCAAAATGTAAGATCTAAAGACCGCGGCGTCCACCAAAGCGACGATCCATATCACGGAACGGTCAGGGTCTCGATTTTCTGAGTCCTTCATATCTCTACAATACTGGTTCATAAAGACGACACAAATATCTCACTGCTCGGGCTCCACTTTTGCTCGCTTGATACCACCGTAAGGAGGGCTCCAGCTGGCACGTCTTTTGTGTATCAAAAGGTATCTCAATTCCAACGGCTTTGACATTTATATCATATCCGGACATGGATATCTCACCGCTCGAAATCCACCTTTGCTCGCTCGACACCGCTGTCAGGACCCCGGCGAGCAGGTCTTCCATATGTCAAAAGCCTCCCTCCACAACCGCCTCCATCAGCATCCTCACCAATCTCCTCAGCGCTAGACGATACTGCTCGAAAGGCGCCGCCACCCCTCCGGACGCCGCCGAATAATTCGCCTTGAGAACCGAAATCACCAGCGGTGCCCACCGCTGACTTTTACACACCTCGAGGCCCCAGAATCCTCCTAAGACATCCAGACCAAGCCCATTAGGTCCGAGTGCCTCAATCGGCACAGAAGCGAGGCGCGTGAAGAGATTGAGGTACGAGAAATGAAGATGGGGTTCTTCGGCTGCGATGCGGGTGTGGAGGAGCGTAAGGATATCCGTTGGGCTTGGTGATGCCTGACTAGATGCGTTGGCGGGTTGGAGTGGGAGTACGTGGCTGATGATTTGGTGCAGGGAGGCGAAGGGGAGGCACTTCTTATCGTCACGGTTGTGGGAGGCTTGCATGAGCAGCTCCATCAGCGGAGCAGGCTTTATTAGCCGTTTGCGGGTTGGATCGCGCTGTACGCGATCTGTTCGTGAGTCCCTGGCATATGCGAGCAGTTTCTCTCCATGCGCGATCCTGACTAGGCGGTGGAATTTCTCGGGGTCGTTGGTATCGGGTAGGAGGAGGAAGGCTCGGCCGTGGATGGAGATGAGGGTTTCCATATCCGCCCATGGGGTGGTGATAAGGCCTGAAAGGCGCCCTGCGTTGTAGAGGTGTGCGAGTGGGACGAGGTCCCAGGTCCCATTCATGAGCTTGATCCCGAGGTCATGGATTCTGCTGGAGAATTCAAAGGCCATCTGGCCGCAGATGAGAGGATGGATTCGGAGTAAATGCGGTCCAGGAGTTGGGCTAAGTCCGAGGCGTGCCTTGACAGCGGTGGTGCTGTAGCATTCGCTGCGCAGGATCCTGTTCACGAGACGAGCGAGACTCAACGGTTCTTTTAGAAAGAGTTGTAACATCTCAGGTGGCATTTCTGGAACGCGGTCTATGGCTTGACGTGCGGTGGGCCTATGTCCTTTGAAAGTCTTCAGAAATCCTTCCAGTGAGTCTTGTAATTCTTTTTCAAGTGGCGTTAGATCCCGTTGAAACCAAGTAGCTTGTAGTCCAAGTGTAGTGCTAATATCCATGTGGATGCGACAAGCAAACACCAGCCAAGAGGGAATTAGTTTGGTCTTGAACATGTCTAAGATGCCCCTGGTGAGATTATCCGAGTGCCAGATCTTCTGATTCTGTATATCTGGTGAGATTTGGAAAAGCCATAGTTCCTGCAGGAGCTCCAGTAGGCACGAATGGCCATCACGTAGGGAATGGCTCTTTCGTTGACCATCATTTCCAAGTCCGTGAAATCTCTGCCACAGTTTACTCCATTGCCAGCTTCTGGAATCATCAGCGCTACCCTTGATGTTTGTCGTGTAGGTAGACTGCCGTAATATTCGAAAAACATCTCCAAAAGGTAGCAAATCTGCCTCTTGTTCACCTTTTGTGTCGACCGAGGCTTCGAAGTCCGGCAAGTTTAGAGAAAAATATTTAGCAATCTCGGTGTAATTTGACAACCGAGGAAAAGTTGCTGCGAGTACGGATTCCTCGAATTGGACGAGCTCAAAGGCGGTATTTGTTGTCATGGAAGCATTCATGAGGCTAGTCCTGCCATCCCGATAGCCCACCCAAACTTTTTGAAGACGGCTCCTAAGTTCCTCAAGGAGACCGAAAAAGTCAGAAAGTGCGAGCAGAGAGTCATCCGTGTTGTTTTCCCCACTTCCGGGTGTATCGTAGGAATGCGCGGCTGAGTACTCAGCGTAAGAAATGTCGAGAATGCGATCGCTTACTGGATCTTCCAGTGACCCGAGCTCCCCGTTGGTTTCAGTGTAATTGTCTTGTGCACCATCAAACGCCAGGACCGGAATCTGTGATTCCACTATTGGTACAGGAGCTCGAGCTTCGAGAATCCGTATTGTATCCGCCAAGACATTGTTAAAATAGACATGTTTTTCCGTTGCTCGTCGGACTGATTCTATGTGAATCTCGGCGTTTTGCCAACGCGTGGTGAGTTTCCGCCGAATTTTCAGAGTGTCATAGAGACATGGCAGAATCCATGGGGGTATCTCGCATTCCGATTTGGCAATGACAGCGGCCTGCGCTAGGTAGTGGTGCGATTTCAAAGGACGCGCAGTCACGTATTCGATGCTGTTGTAGTCAACAGGCTGCTGCAGGGCCTCCCTGGCCCCATGAAAGTTGTCGAGGTAACGTGAATTGATATGATCAACGGTGCCAAGTAACCAGTTGACAGACCTCCGGTTCTCGATCTTAGATTTCCAATAGATGCTGAACGGTGGGAGTGACATATGGTACAATGTATGCCGTTTACATAAAATATGTGATAAGAATATAGATCACCAGAGGTAGTGGTGGTGGTGGTGGTTTGTTAATTAGTGCATGCTAAGCAATAGTAGTTCAGGCTCAAAACATGCCGGGGAACGGTATTTAATGGGTTTCCATGGCACATGGTTCTCGTGACGCTTACGTGCCATGGTTGATGTTAATTTGCGGACTAACCGAGGGGCAAGGAACACAACCTAAGGACGAAGCCACTGCAATTGCAATATCCGGAAAAGAATGTCATTGGACAGAAGGGATATATAGGTGAAAAGATAACAATTCCAACTATATTTGAAAAAGTCGAAAGAGTACCGGGACCGACCGCTCCAAACCATATCTGACTAAAACAAGGGAGTCCCTACCCGAGGAGCCCATGCCGCAGAATGATTAAGAAAGAAACGTGAGCTAAGGAAGATGAAGGACAATCGCGAGCATGCTAACGAATCAATATATGGGAATCGAAGTTGAGGAGTAGTAACAGACGCTGACAGCGATGAAATTAGACCGAATCTTGATAGAAAATGATCCTGATGCCAGGAGAACACGGAAAACTCATAGAGGCATAATATAAGGCAAAGGCCCGGCGGGAACAATCGCATGCGGGCCCCCAAAAGCCCTGGTGTATCCACCCTTGATCTGAGCGGGATTAGCCCAAACATTTTGTAACAAGCAAAGACTCAGGAACTTACGATATCAAACTTTGTCGTATTCTTGAAGGCACCTCCCTTTGTCCTATCACTCTCGTCCCAATACAGTCGTCTTAACCAAGCGTGCAGATTTGGGTAATCTTGGCGGATCATTTTGACGTTACACTTGAAGATTGTGTAGTATGCACAATCGAAGCGAACAATTGACGTGAAGAGACGGATGTCGGGTTCCGTGATATGCTCACCAAACAAATATGGCGAATGCCCGGGCTCTCCGAGGTACACTTCCAGCCGGTCAAGGGCATTGAACAGTTTCCAGACATTTTCGTCATACACCTGCTGCGAAGTAGCAAAGCCGATCCGGTAGACTCCGTTGTTGACCGTGTCAAACACCCAGTTGTTGAAGGCATCAATCTCCTTGATCAGGTGTGGCGGCCGAAATCCTCCGTCTTGTTTGTTGCTCTCGCGGTCTTGGAGAGGCAGGAATTCGTCGAAGGCGTAGTATAGAAAGCTTATGATGTCACTGCTCTCGTTGTTCACAATCGTTTCTTATATCACTGTCAGCCAATCGAGCATGCAAACTGGCAAAAGATGGCTGACCATTTTTGAGATCCCAAAGTACTGGAACTGTGATTCTCCCGTTGTAGTGCGGTTCGGCTCTGAGATAGAGGTCCCGCAGATACTTGACTCCATAATATGGATCTCTATCTGGGCCTCGTACTCCTGTGAACTCCCAGCCCCTCACTGGATCTTTGCCGTCCAGCTCAACCAGGCCGATGATGTTATCCAGTCCCTTCAGCGCGCGAACTATCAAAGCTCTTTGTGCCCATGGACATCCATAATGAAAATAAAGGACATATCGGTCCCTTTCTGCCGGGAATTGCTCGGAAGGAATAGTATGTCGAAAGGTGATTGCAGGGCGGTGGTGAGCGGTGTCGCCGTTTGCGGATCGTCTGGGGCTGCTGGTCTGGAATATCAATAAGCATGTGTAATAGAATAGACATATAGAGGACTTTGGCATACTGAGTGTACCGTCATTGCTCTGATTCGTCGGTCTGACCTCCTTTGTTCCTGTGTTAGTAGTCCACGAAGATCGCAGGGTCAGTCTTTATAGGTCTTCCATGCGCAATACGACATGTGTGCGGCGATATCATGGACAAAGGTCCCCGCTTCATGATTACAAAACAATCGAAACACGGCAGCAGCGCCATTCCTGATTACTCGTTAGTGTCCGCGGCGCATTCCTAATGCGATCCACCGCTCGGGGGCCCGAATTGCACTCTGGTATTCGCCTCGCGGAATCATGCCTGACATATAGAGGGTGGGGAGACGCGGATCGGATTTGAATGGAGAGGCGACAGCCTTATTAATCCAAAGCTGCAGGGGCTGGCGCCCTAGTTAATCCTGCCAAGGACTGACTAACGTGATGACGGACCGATCCAAAGTCCGCGAGACCTCCAACGTTGGGTCATTGCTGTCAAGACCACAGGAAAACACACAATTTGCAACGGCGCTGCAAAATTATCTCTCTGTTCTCATCGGCATTTCTTCCATCGGAACACCTCCGCAGGTCCACGAGGACATTGCAAGAATGTGAATACAACCTTAGGAAGCCCCATAGCCGTCATCAATCCGATTAGAGAGATAATCAAGCTTCAAACCTGCACCTCGAGAACTATCTCTAGCACTGGCTAGCATGGCAAGGTCGAGCTCATGCCCGAGCTCCCCTTTCAGCGGCTATTCCCAAAATCTTACGATATGCGGCTTCAGGTTGAAGGGCCTTGAACTTTTCAGTGTCAACTCCCTCTATTCACAAGCCAATATCAAAATCAAATCAACCGCAAGTGGGAAAGCCCGATTCCAGGGTTGAATACCCAAGGAGGGCCACGTTAGACTCTTCACACCACCAGTAGGCGCGCTGGCCAGGGGCTCTAGCCATATTATATTTAACGCGGTTTGATTGACGCTGGAAGATACCACGGCGTCTAGGCCTCGCCCAGCCGAGTTGGTGCCGGTGAAGGTGTTCCAGCTCAGACATACACTTTTATTTGTGTTATTCGTACGCCCATATCCCGCTAATTAGACACACAGACCTACTATTGAAACACAGATGCGCTGTCATCTCTTGTAGTGGACCACCTCATACGAGAAAATTCCCCGACACGGTATCAATATACTAATCACTCCCAGAGCGAGTCGAGCCCCCACCAAAGCGCAGAACAAAATGACAAAACAGTTCGGACACCCTACTACCACTGCGCTACCATACAATGGAGTCGCAATCTTTTATGGGATCGTGGAATGCCGTACGTCTGTCTCTATAGGTTAGTATTGGAGGACTTCAAAGATAGCATAAAATATAAGGATACCCAGGTAGTCGGGCCACGATCCTGCGTTTGCTGCGGTCTTGGCGGAGATTTACACGCAACCGAAAGACACCACCATCAGACACACGAGGCAAGTCAATCGACGCTGTCGCTGCTACAGTCTCAAGAAATAACGTGCTAGATCTTTTCTCTTCTGTGTTAGGGTCTTGGTGGCTAGAAACTCTGACTTGCGCCGCGCTCCACGATTCATCTACCCGCTACCCATTCCCTCTCTCATACGTAGTCTAATGGACATATCCTGCTGCTAGCAACGCTTCGAGCGGCATCTGGCCTCTTGTGACGCACTCTCATGCAATATCGCAAGCCCCTGCACCCTCGGCGCCCTCGGCCTGCAGCATAGTTACCCAGCGCCTGAATGCACTGCAAAATCTTACCACCACCTCACCGATTCTCACTTCGTAGTAGGTAGTATTGCTGCGGTATTGGTATGAGGCTGTTCCATGCCAGACGCCCCTTATCCTCTCCTACTAATGCCATGGCAATGTTACCTACGACAGAGTCCCGCTCCATCAGCAAGATGACCTCCAAGTAACTGCGTTAGACGTCACCCACCACCTAAGTCGTCAGACGAACGCCGCTCTCCGCGGAGGTGGTAGTGCAGAGCAACTAAACCCCAACGCACGAGCACTGCACCCGCTGTGGTGGTAGATAGAGACGTCGCCTGATCCTGACACTCTTTCTAGGTAGCGAGGGTCCTATGGGAGAGCTCCTCGCAGCGAGCGCTGGTGGTCCGACGAGACCAGCCGCAGGAGGGAGGGCGCGTATGGAGCGACAGTGGGGTAGTCAGGAGGCACAGCTGGCAGTATTGTGATGCGTTTCCCGGATTCGGTAGCACACATTTCTGATAAGTAATCACCATCATCGGCACCGGCACTACTCGTACACACCCATCTGCAAATCTCGCGCATACAATCCCCACTCGATACTTCCCCCCCGCAATCGTTCCCGTGTCGTCACCTCGCTTTTAATTCGCCCACATAACCTCACTCAGCTGCAACAAACAATCCCCCTCTGCGCGCTTCGCCTGCATCGCCACCTCGCGCCGTTCGCTCCCCAGCGCCTCCGAGTAGCACAGCTCGACCAGCCCCTTCAGTTCCTCGTAACTATACCCTAGCTCTTCGTTGTTTGTCTCCTTCGCACGCTTGATGATCGCGTCCGGCCCCGCGGTGAAGAAGTCGAAGTAGGCGGCGGAGCGGGGTAGGAGGGCGAGAGCCTCGATGTTCTTCAGGTTTTGCTGGAGGACTAGGATGTTGAGCTGCATGCGGCCGCAGCCGGCGGCGTTCATGCGCTTGATGTTGTGAGAGGAGAGGTGTAGAAGCGCCGTATCCATTAAGGTGGCGAGGTGGGTGGTTATGAGGCTAGTGGTTTGTGGTTAGGGGTTTTTTGCTTTTTACCAGGGAAGGGAAGGGAGGGAGTGGCGTACAGGTGTTGCGTATCGGGCAAGTGGTTGGAAACCTCCTCATCGAATACGACGAGGTCGCCGTTCAGACTGATTATGTCGGGGTCGGGGTCGTTGACGACTTGTTCGAGGAGGTAGTCTTCTTTGATGGAGAGGCGGAGCTGGTGTAGGACGCGGCAGCGGATTTCAAGGTGCAGACAGCGCAGGACTGTTGCGGCGAGCTGTTGGTAAGAGTTCACGACGCTGTCGAATTCACTGTAAGGAGTTAATGTTGCGCTTCGAGTGAAAATAGGGTATTGCGTACGTTGCGGTTTCTTCATTGAGGGGAAGGTAGACGGCTGCTCCTTCGGAGCGAGGCTCGGTTGACTGGACCATTGTCCAGCGTCGATTGTGCTTGGGTTTGCCAGACTCTCGCCGTGAAGAGTCGGTGGCTCGGTCGCTGATTAGTCGTAAGTGGGCGACCTTGCTTGCTAGCCACTTCATGCTGGTGTGTAGTAAACAAAGGCTAGCAATGTTTTTCCTATCCAGGATCAGATCGTATTCCTCGAGCGGTTCTGTGTCCGTCTCAGAAATAAGGAGAGAGATTTCCTTCTCCAGACGTTCCTGGGTAGGAACAGAGAACAGAGAGGAGACTATCTCTGAAAGTTCTCCATTCTCTGCAAATGATGCGGACGCCTTGAGTCGCCTTCCTGTTTGCGCCTTGGCCTGACTTCTAGTGACCAAGGCTTTGTACCAGCCGCAGCACTTGTCATAATATGTGACCATTTGAGTGATGATCAGTTGGCTGAAGGCTTGATCATGAGGCAGATTGTCCAGCATTTTGCAGAAGGCGGTAATCAGCGCGAAGAATTTGATAGCACCCTTTGGAATTTAGTAGTGTTTCATCGTGTCGAGAAAGTTTTTTGATAGGTACCTGGAAGATCGGCTTCTTTGAGTGTTGTGCCCAATGTCCTTCCTGCTGGAAGGCGTCTAGCTCGATGAAGGTTTGTGCGCATAGATCGACAAGCGTCTCATCTAGTTGCGGGTGGAATACGTTCACCAGGAAGTCATCTAAGAATGATGTCAAAGTACTCATGACTATGTCTGAGCTCGGTGGGACAACTTCCTTCAGGCGATTGAGGAAGTCTAGAGACGGAGGAAGAAGAATTCCCATGTTGAAAACGCTCGGCTCAACGAGCAATTTGTGCCCTGTAGCACTGCCATCATGCATCGTACTGTTATTAGCGTCAGAGATCCCGTCTGGCCTTTTCGAATCAGATACCAGCCCAGGAACGGAAGACTTCAGAATGAACTCAAGATCATCTCTTTCCGTAGCCAGCTCCGTCGACTTGACGTCCATGTCGGATAGTTTAAACATCCTCTTTGACCGATCACGTGGATTCTTCTGAAAAACACTGCCACTAGAAGTCTGGCCTTGGCCAGATCGGTAGGCAAGATCTCCATCCGTTGCGAGATAGTCATGCAGAAGAGAGCGCATCTAGTTGGTCAGGTAAGCAACAGCCTCTCCCGTCAGAGTGGCACACATACCTCGCTTTGGTAAAGCTTCCACAGTTCCTTGAAGCCTCTCGTCAAGGTACCGGCATCGTGGAATCCTTCGCGGCGTGATATTCCAGCTACAACATCATGAACAACGCGATGGCCCTCTGCGATAGCTTCGAACCTTGCATATAATGTCCAAAGAAGATCATTCAGCAACGTTGTTCGGGCCGTATCGCTCTCGATGATGACATCTGCCTTCCCACGGGCCTTGTTCGCATATGCACGAAGTGTGCTTGGGTGACGCTGTGCGACTTCGTTGTTCGATTTCTCTACGACCTTGAATAATTCAACGGGCAAGCGTTGTTCAATGGTGTCGATCGCAATTTCAAGGCGATTCATCTTGTTCAACGCTTCTACTATGAGTTGGATATAATGAAAGGTATCAGCTTCGGGGTTGCGCGATGAATCGTCTGTCATCTGTTGAGCATCAGCTAGCGCTCATGGTAGAAGGCGAGATTGTACAAACTGCCGCAGAGGTGTCCAAAGCGTCGAGAAAGTTATAGAGGGACCGGCCTTGCGAATCTAAAGCATGTTAGCCTTTAGACCAGGGTACTAGAGAGCGTCCGTACCAATAATGGGGGCCCCGCTGGCCGATTCCGTCTTGGCTTGGTTGTGTGAGTAGACCTTCCAGCGGTCTTCACAGTATGGCGATTTGAGGTAGAGGTGGCTGTGCAGCTCTTCAATCAAGATATCGGTCAAAGACTACTATATGTTAGTGAAGTCTTATCTTCGTTCTTAGAAGCAGACGTACATGTTCTTGATTGCTAAGATATATACGTAGGTCACTGAGTGCCCCGATGCCCTCCATCTCTGACTTGCGAATCATTTTTAAAGCATCCTGTAAGATCTCTACGGCTGTGAGGAATCGCTTTTCTGATATTCGGGCCTCCAGTTTCCCGGGAACAACTTGTAATTGCTCACTATGGGTTGTCAGCGCCCGTTCGGAAGGTCTTCAGTCTGGAAAGGAGGACGTGCATTGTGTTCAGCACCTGTATCATGCCATCGTAATTTTGAGACGAGGTCGCATAGTCCTTCAGCTCTGGCTTCGTCGTCGACAAGTGCGACTTGGCCTGGATGAGGGAGGCTTTGAGGGTTCTAACGCGAGTTTGTGACATCTGCAGGCTCGACTGAATCTTATGGAATGTGCCGATGGAGCTGTTGAAGCCCTGATGATGCTCTGAGTTGACTGGTTAGCCACCAATCCGGGCGCAGGGGAAACTCAATTACCATTCACTATTGCCTTCAATGAGCTTTGCAGCCGTTGATGTGTCTCCCGAAACATGTCGTATCGGCTAGCAAGACCAAGGGAGCTGGAGTCAAGCAACTTGAGGGAGATCTGCACAGGCACGCATTTGTCGTCGGTCATGAACTCCCAGTCTCGTTTTATATACTCTAGGACGTCTGATACCTATTAGTATCGCTAGATCAAGGCAGAGAGCAGTTCGCCCTTGAAGTCCGGGCTTGACCTCAGCACAGGCTGTCGATAGCAGCATCACTGACCCTGAATCTGCTGGTCAGCCGAACGGCCACCGCCTGGACGACTCCTGCTCCGACTGCGATTGCCCCATTGCCTGTCCCCGCTCCTTCGATGTGCTTGGGTCCGCTCCAGGCTGGTTGGCCTGGCCACAGCAGGGTCCTCCGGGGAAGGGTTACGGTTGAAGCCCCCGTAGCCACCAGCACGTCGGTCTCGATTCTGATCGGGTCTATTCTGGGGAGGCGCCTCGCTGTCTGGCTGCTCGTACTGTCTAGCAGTGCCCTCATCGTAGTATCCGTTCGTGTATCCTCCCGAGCCATTGGCGCCAGGCCGGTGTGGAGGGCGTCGTGACATGGTGTTGCTGTCAGCGGTTGTCGCAAAGTCTGAGAGATAGCACCGGGCAGCTCATATTGCGCAGCTACGTAGCCTGCTTCCAATCGTTTTCTGCTATCGCAGTCGGTGGTGCGCGGTAATCGTCTTTAATTTCTGAACAGCTGTACTGAAGCTGCGGTCATGTTACTCGCGTTGCGGGAGTCTGCTGCAAACCAGGCAAACACCGCACAATGGGCCGACGATCTGCCGGCTTGGCAGCATGTTTGGAGGTCGCGATGCATTTCACCTCACTTTCTTTCTCTCTTTGAACCTCAATTCCACCGCCTTCACGCCAGACGCTCCGGCATGAGAGAGCGCCTCACGATCCTTTAGGGGCTATTGTTGCCTCTCGCTCACCACCACTCCATCTCCAGCCTTGCCTGCGCCAGCTGCGACAGCTCCACCATGGCGACCTACCAAAACGGGATCACGAACGGCATCAACGGCCATGGCCCCTCCTCTCACCCGATGCGCTTCTCCGATGTCCCCAAGGCCATATCTGTGGCTGTTGCCGAGGACGAAGGCCCCATCGAAGTCGAAATTTCTCTGGACGATGATATCCAAGACGACCCGACCGAGCTATGCACACTCCTAGAAAACGAGACCGCGGCAAAGAACATGTGGATGATCGTCGCGCTTGGGTATGCAAAGCAACGCAAAGTTGATGTCGCTGTCGAGGTCTTGACGAAGGCGCTGGCGGCGCTGGCAAGAGGACGGCCGGATGACCGACTCAGTGTCTTGAACGCGCTCTGCTGGATGTACCTCCTGAAATGTCGCGAGGCACCGAGGATCAAGCCAGGTATGCGACTACTTCTAGCGTAATACTGTCTCCAGTCCATTGCTGGAGGTTAGAATCAGCACTTACTAATTGCCTCTAGACAATCAACTTGCCTCTGAAGCGCGTACCAAGGACTTCTACATTCAAGCGGCTACCAGTACCTTGAACGACGCCTCTCGGATCAGCCCTTCATACCCTCCTCTCTTTCTAGCCCGCGGCGTCTTATACCTCCTCAGGTCATCTCTTCAGTCGTCGAAGTCTGGATCGGCTTCCCAAATCAGTGCTGAGCGCATCGAAACCCTCAAGCAAGCAGATAAATGCTTCGGAGACGCGCTTCGAGCCTCCGGCCACAAGAACATCATGGCCTTCATGGGCAAAGCTAGGGTGCAATACTCTCTGGGTAAATACGGTGAAGCCCTAAAGCTGTACCAAGGCGTGCTGGAGAAGGCGCCCGACGTAATCGATCCTGATCCTCGCATTGGAATTGGGTGCTGTTTCTGGCAATTGGGACACAAGGACGATGCCCAACGCGCATGGGAACGAGCTATGGAGCTGAACCCGAAATCGAAGATTGCGCTCATCTTGTTGGGGTTGTACAATTTCCATCGCAGTTCGCAATACTCGACCTCCGACCCCAACTTCGCCGAGCCCTACAGAAAGGCAATAACCCAATATACTGTTCCGGCGTTTAAGATGGATAACAAACTTCCGCTAACATGTGCTACCCTTGGCGGATATTACATGATGAAGAGAATGATGGACAAGGTTGAATCGCTAGCGCGAAGGGCCATTGAGCTTACCGACGTGAATGCCATTGCCAGTGATGGATGGTATTTGCTTGCGCGTAAAGAACACTCCAATGACGATATCGCCAAGGCTTACGACTATTATTCGAAGTCGGATCAGGCTCGCGGGGGTGATGAGCGTGGTTATATTCCCGCCAAGTTTGGATCCGCGCAGATTCGGGTCCTTATGCAAGACTACGATGGCGCAAAGTTCCGCCTAGAGAAGATCGTACAGCAGGCTAAGATCCCCGAGGCGCAAACTCTCCTAGGAACGCTCTACGCTGAAGACGTCTTTTCCGCGCAGTCAGCAAAGTCCAAGGAAGAGAAGTCCAATGAGATGAAGAAGGCCCTGACATATCTTGAAGCTGTCCGCTTGGCTTGGGCAGATCCCAAAAAAAATTTGTCAGCTGACTCGTCCGTCCTTCTCAATCTCGCCAGATTGTACGAAATCGACCATCCCGACAAGAGTTTGAAATGCCTGGAACAAGTTGAGCAAATGGAGATTGACGACATCCCCGACGAAGACAAACCTCAAGGCATTGACGATGAGGCTGAATATAACGCTGCCCTGCGCGAGTCTCTCCCGCCTCAGCTGCTCAACAACATGGGATGCTTCCATTACCAGTCAGAGAAGTATGGTCGTGCTCGTGAGTTGTTCCAAACCGCTTTGAATGCTTGTGTCAAAGCAGGCGACAAGGACCAGTCAATCGATACCGACGCGCTTGTCACGACTATCAGCTATAACCTAGCGCGAACCTATGAGGCAGAGGGGATGCCTAACGAAGCGAAGCAAGTCTACGAAGGCTTACTTGATCGACATAGCGACTACACGGACGCTGTCACTCGACTTGCATACATCGCGTTACGGCAAAGCCCGGGCGACGAAGGCCCGAAAGCGATTCAGAAACTGTACCGCGAAGAGCCTTCCAATCTCGAGGTCCGCGCTCTCTATGGCTGGTATCTAAGCAAGGCTAAGAAACGGACACCGAACTTCGGTGAGGATCAGGAGCAACGTCACTATAAGCATACTCTGCAAAGCTTCGACAAGCATGACCGGTACTCACTGACAGGCATGGGCAATGTCTATCTGACGATCGCTCGTGAGATGAGGAGAGATACTGAGCAAGACAAGGACAAGCGGCGAAACATGTATTCCAAGGCGGTTGAGATCTTCGACAAAGCTCTGCAACTCGATCCTCGCAATGCCTACGCAGCTCAAGGTATTGCTATAGCTCTTGTCGAAGACAAGAAGGACTATGCTACCGCACTGCAAATCTTCACGAAGGTCCGAGAGACGATGAAAGAAGCCAGCGTCTTCATCAACCTTGGACATACATATTGCGAAGTCAAGCAGTACGCCCGCGCCATCGAAAACGTAAGTTACTGATCTCTCAAAACGTAATCTGTGTATTAACAATGTATAGTATGAAGCTGCTTTGTCAAAAGACCGTGCTAGGGATCCTCAGATTCTAGCTTGTCTCGGTCGCGTGTGGCTGCTACGTGGAAAACACGATAAGAACATCAAGGCAATGAAGACTTCACTGGAATACTCTCAACGTGTAAAAGTCAAGATTCCTTTGTTACAAGATCTATCTTACTAATTCTCTCAGGCCCTCGAAGTCGCTCCAGAACAAGTTCACTTCAAGTTCAACGTCGCATTCGTCCAGTTCCAAATCGCACAGCTGGTCATCAATTTACAAGAATCGCAACGAACGCTCGAAGAAGTCGAGGCGGCATCCACTGGTCTAGATCAGGCCATTGAGTCTTTCAGCGCTATTGCCCAATCTCCCAATCCGCCTTTCCCTAAACATGACATTGAGCAGCGCGCTAATATGGGTCGCAACACAATGCGTCGCCAGATTGAGCGTACTCTCCAGCAACAGAGAGAGTACGAGCAGAAGAACGCAGACCGACTTAAGCAAGCTCGAGGAGTGCGGGAAGCGGAAATGAAGAAGAGAGAGGAAGAGAAGCGCAAGGCAGAGGAAGCGAAGGCTGAGGAGAGACGCAAGGTGGCCGAACAGCGACAAAAGATGGAGGAGCGCGACCGAGAGTACATTGAGAGGCGAAAGGAAGAAGAGAAGAGGCGACAAGAGTTTGTTGCGCAGGATGAAGTTCGCAAGGGTGAGAGAGGCAAAGGCAGGCGAGGTGGAAAGAGGAAGAAGAAGGGCGACGCCTCAGACTCGGACACCGAGGGTGGTGACACCGACGCTGGTGCTCGTAGGTCTAGACAGCGGAGCGCCATGACGTCGGCTACACCAGATACCCAGGATGAGCGACCTCGACAAAAGAAGCGCAAATTGGAGCGGAAATCCAAGATTGCCAGCAAATTCAAATCTGACGAAGTCATTGTCGACAGCGGCAGCGAGGACAATGCGGACGTGGCTGGCGGTTCTGGGAAAGCCGGCATTGGGTCCGACCAAGAACAGTCTGCTGCTCGACCCCGAAAGGCAGCCCGTATCATTGATGACGATGACGATGAGGACGAGGATGCGGGGGTGACCAAACCTACCGGCCGTGCAGCGTCGGATGAAGACGAAGAAATGGTAGAGGCCCCGGCAGAGAACGGTGGGAATGCTGGTGGAGAATCGGAGTCAGAATGATTGGTTCTCTGGCACTCCAGGTTTGCCCATTTCTTTACTTTGTCTCTGAGCATTAGCCATCGGCGCAACCGGCATGGTTTGATTTGGCGGGGCATGGCATCTTGTTCCAACAGGTGGAATAAGCGATATCAAGGTAGCCTCCTTTACATTTGTAGGATAACTTTTGAGCGCCAAATACGAGAAAGTTTTCACACAGTATGCCTATCGCATACCTAGTTATTGGCATTTTCACTTTCGGAGTACAACTTGAGGGATTTTTGACTTGACGTTGATGTAGGCGTGGTGGAAGGAGGTTTTTCTCCGACAAAGTGGTGAGATCAAGTTCCACGGTTCCCTGCCTCCTTTCCTCAATAACTCCGCTCGGCTGACAATTTTAAACAGGAAAGTGGTAAAACAAACTGTAAATAATATGATCTCGAATTGCCCATACGTATATACTCTTGACAAGTACCCACTTCAACCTTTACAGAATGGAGATGTTCCCGACTTGACACACCCGTGGATCAGCAACGCCCGGTGGGGCCCTGCCAAAAGCACCCATTGGTGCACGCTGAGAGTGTCCAGCAACGAACAATCTATTGTTAGTCAGGGCGAGAGGGTAAGAACTCAATCTTTGAGCTATTACGACAAAATGACAGACGATGCATCTATCAGCAAAAGCGCTGTTTAAGACAGAGCTAATAACTTTCCAGTGTGCTGCATAACAATTTTATTGTCGAGGTCATTGATGAATGTCTCGCTGCTAGCTAGTTCTATCAGGCATGCCTACGAGAATAATTGCCTGCACTCATTAGAACGCTCTCGGAAATTCCAGCGCTTACCCAAAAATACCGCCCATTATACACTTTTGGCAACAGAGAGTTTCACGCAAGTACACGTAGCCTTCCCGCAACGACTCATCTCGCCTGAGCAATTCCATGGCGTTAGGGTCCACCACCAGTCTCATGGACATTCTTTTACACATTCAGTTCTTCATATATTCTTCATTTGCTTGGTAGAGGATTAAAACAACGAGATTCTGGCCACATACACCATAAATGGCACCCCTCGATCTTCGTCCCTCCAAGAACTTTTTACTCGTTTTGGCGTCCTAAAAGCTCCCCAGAAGCCTGCTGCATCTCTTACAGCGCCTTCTTGCAACATGGTGAACGGAAAGAGGTGGGCTCTCAGCAGCCTCCTAGCGATCTCTGCATCGGTAAGTCTTGCTTTTCTTCACCTTTGCGTGCGTACGCGCGACACGTTGCTGTCGATTGACTCGACGGCCGTCTTGCATTATCACAAGGGCGGTGCCTTTGAACCTCATTGTCTCGCGGGTGGTTCACAACTTGCTCGCCCTCGCAGCAGATAGTGCTAGAAGCCCAGCTCGCTGCGCTGATCTCCTTCAGTCTCTACTCTCTCCTTCTCCCTCGCATAGTGCTAATCGACTCTAGATTGGCCCAGCCAGCGCCAGCAAGCAATTCTCCAGCGCCGCCACTACTGCGGCCCCGGAGGCCTACACTCAGAGGTACTACGGCGCCGCAGGCATGCCGGCTGCCCAGCAGGCGTGGGGTGTCACATCAGCCCCAAGCTACGAGAAGCATGGCCAGTCTACCTGTTCCGAAGCCAGGACGCCCACTACCCATTACCAGGAGCGTAGGAACGGGTGTTCGCATGGAGGACCTGTGAACGAAACCTCACATGGAAAACTTGGGAACTGCTGCTCGCATGAAGGACATTTAAACGTAACTTCGCATGGAAATCATGGGAACGTAACTTCGCATAGAGGACATAAGAGCTGGTGCTCGCATGAAGGACATAGCAACGTATCTTGGCATGGAGGACATGGGAACGGATCTTCGCATAGAGGACATGGAGGACCATGTTGTGGAGGACCAAGTTGCCGCTCAGGCTGTGGTCCTGGGGGGCACGGCCCTGGCGGTCCTGGAGGTCCTGGCGGTGAAGGCCCTGGGGGCGATGGTCCTGGGGGTGGTAATCCTCCCGTCACAACCATCAACTCCGCCACAACCTCCACTACCGTCACTACCTCGTCTTCGCCCAATTACGCATTTCCTGTTCCGCTGGGAGACAACACCAACATCAGCTGCCCTAAGGATAACGCCACGTGCTACCAGACAGGTAGTGGTCAGAGATACGTTATTCTCTGCAACGTTGACATATATGGCCACGACTTCGAATTAGCCAATTATCAAACCTTCAACGAGTGTCTCCAAGATAACGATACCGAAAGCGAGGATTGTAAGGCTGTTACGTTCGTCCCAGGTGCCACTAAGATGGGTACTTGCCATAGCAAGGAAATGGTTCAAGGAAAGGCCAGTGGACCAGATCACTGGAGTGCCGTGCAAGTGGACAGGTGCCCGGCTCTGGACACCTACCCCTCGAGTGCAACGGTCCATCCCGCAGGTCGCTTTTATTCCACCTCTCCTGCCGGAGCCTCGACCTCTTCGACCACCTCAAACGTTTTTTCTTCCACCTCTCCTGCCAGAGCCTCGACCCCCTCTTCGACCACCTTAGAGACCACCTTAGACCGCTCTTCTTCCACCTCTCCTGCGGGAGGCTTAACCCCCTCTTCGACCACCTCAGACCGCTCTTCTTCTACTCCTTCGCCCGGAGCCTTAACCTCCTCTTCACCCACTACTTTGTTTACCTCTTTAGTCAGAGGTTCGACTGCCTCTTCGCCCCACGGTCCAGGCGGTGCATGGGGCACTTCGACTGCCTCTTCGCCCTACGTTTCAGGCGGTGCGTGGGGCACCACCGTAGCCACAGGCCCCTCCGGTAATGCTATCCCCCTTTCTTTAAATAATCAAGCCGAGATCAGCTGCTCCCAGAACCACCTCACTTGCTATCAAGCAAAGAGTGGGAATCACTATGTGATTATCTGCAATATAAACTTGTACGGCGGGACTACCAGTCTTACAGCTATACAAGTGTCAGCGAGTGTCTCTTAGACTGTGATCTCGAAAGCGTTGATCGTACAGATCTAACGGACGTCCCAGGCTACACCCATGATACCGGCGGCTACTATACCAAAGATGTTCACAAGCCACGGGTCAGTGGAAACACAGACTGGAGTGCCGGGCAAGTGGACAAGTTCCCGCCCCCGCACAATTATAACTCCGGTATAGACAAGCACGGCGCCGCCCAAAAATTTGCCGCCAGGTCGCTCCCGCCCTACACTCCCTGGACAGCTACCACCACAACAGCATGGGATGGCGAGTCAGTTCGGCAAAAGTATACAAGCTCCCCCACCGTTTCCAAGACCGAGGCACCGGAACCAGGAGAGACTCTGACCAAACACTGGTTTTGTGAGGACAGTGACTCGTGGGCCGGCTCCGGCAACGACGGATGCTGGGAATCGGACGATGGCGAGATCTACGTCATCTCCTGCGGCATTGGTTTCCCCGCTAGTGACATCGTTGATGGGACATATGACAACATCTCCCGGGACCAATGTTTTACGAAGTGCGACGAAGATAGGGAATGTAAATTGTTTACGTTCGTTCCAGGAAAGCAAGCCAAAGACCAGAAATCCGGGCCTAATGGCACCTGCTACACCAAGTGGAAACAAAACCCGCCAACCCAAGACACTGCTGTCTGGAGCGGTGCGAAGGTCAATAAATGTTCTCTATCCGACAACACCTATGAACTGGGTGAAAAAAAATACCAGGGCTCGGCGGACGGTGCTGTCTTGCTACCACTTTGGTACAATATCTGCAATCCAAGGAAATCAGACTTTAGCATCGGGAAGGGCGGATGTTATCAGACGGATGATGGCAAATTCTACAACGTCTCCTGTGGCTTTGAGTTGAGTAGCAGTGAACACCTTACCTCATTCGACTTCCAAACGAGTGGCGAATGTGTACAAGACTGTGTTCTCGACGCCAACTGTATGGGCTTCACGTACCACCCAGGCAATGGGGATGAGGGCAATTGCATTTTAAAGGGCATGAAGGATAGTCTCT
Source organism: Mytilinidion resinicola (assembly GCF_010093595.1). Lineage (NCBI taxonomy): Eukaryota > Fungi > Ascomycota > Dothideomycetes > Mytilinidiales > Mytilinidiaceae > Mytilinidion > Mytilinidion resinicola. The sequence continues at coordinate 1,167,912 of NW_022985444.1, forward strand.
CACCGCCGATTGAAAACCCCAATGTCTGGAGTGGCGTGTCCGTCGAAAATTGTTCTGTTAACCACTCTCCCCTCCTCCCTAATCCTGACATCGCCAAATCAGCCGTTTCGGGCGCCACCTCGTTGTCTTCGTCAGCACCAACCAGGACTAAACTCTTTCGGCGTGGTGCCTCATCGACGAGTTCGTCTACCATTAAAGTGGCTGCCGAACCTAGAGTGTCAGCCACCTCATTGAAAACGCACAAGACCCCACTAACCTGCCCCGAGGCCAACGGAAAATGCTACAAGAGCGAGGAAAGCCACCTCTACACCGTCCTCTGCGGCCGCGACTTCGTGTCCACCTACGAAAAAGACAAGAAGTCGTCTGAAGTAAAAAGCATGAACGAGTGTATCTCCGAATGCGACCAAAAGCTCAAAAACCTAGACGAAGTCTGCGGCGCCTTGACCTTCACCTTCAACGTCAGCGCACCCGAGACCGGCGCCAGTTGCTTGACCAAGAACAGGGACGTTAGTAGAAAAGAACCCGAGTACGAGCTGCCTCCCATAGCCGACTCCCCTAGGAGTGCAGTCGCCATCAGGGTGAAGGATTGCCCGCTCATATCCGACGTGGAAAAGGGCAACTGGGGGATCTCTGGTAAGGACGGCGTCATCTTTGTAGACCCGTTTTTCCCCCACTTGAACTTCTCTGATGTGCGGAACACGACTAGCAAGTGCTGGAAGAGAGTGGGGGATTCGCATGTCTCGGTCCAGGTATGCTAGACTGCCTGTGCGACGAATAGAGCAGGGCCGCTGTCGAGTGGTACCCTCACTTTCAAATCGACACCGGATGTCGGGCTGCTCCCCTCCCTCATCAGTACCAAACTAATGCCGACGCGTCAAATAACATCCACTCGAAGAGTCGAGAAACAAGGTCAAGTCTTTCTTTGTTTTCTTTTGTGGAGGAGAAGGGGTGTGCTGTTTGGGAGGTATCTTCCGAAAGCACCTACCCCTTTGGGCGCACGGATCGGATCTTAACATATGTGTTCATGCTGTTTGGCTAGATTCTAGATTGCAAAAGTGTTTTCATGCGGTTTTAAGTCTTACTGGGTTTCTAGGTAAGATGTAATATCTTAAGAATCTCTCTAGGTCTGTTGGTTGGTAGAGCACACAAACAAAAGCTTACATATGGTACACGCATCTTTCTGACACGGATTGAAGCCTCTCAACATACTGACAGAGACCTGGTCAAAGACGACGGGCGGCTCGAAAATCCTCCTTCCCGGCGGCGGCAAAACAAATTTGCGAGTCTCCCTTTCTAGCAACTCTTGGCAAACCGCGAGGGGCGCAAAAAGTGTGTAGTACGCAACCCCCCCTCTAACTTAACCACTTGGCCCAGCGGCTTCTCCAAAATCTCTTCAAAAATCCCATCTGGCTAGGCGAGTGACGTCCCAGTGTCAGATCTGAGCTACGACGCGTGCTTGTTGAGCTATCCGTGAAAAGACTCAAACACGGCGGATAGCTCGAAAATCCTCGTTCTCGGCGACGGCGAAACAAAGTTGCGAATGCTCCAAGGTTCTCTTCTGGCATCTCTTGGCAGTGGAGGAGCGCGTCACAGGTTTAATCTATGTACGCCTCTCTGGTTCTTTTTGGAGTGGCCTCGCGAGTTTACCAGTTGTCCAAACTGCTGGACCTCTTGCTGATTTGAAAGTCTGGAGATACCTTGAAGTACTAGAGAATGGCAGGAAAATGTACGGATATAAGGAGGCATTTTACGATGGTCGGGATATTTACTGAGTCCATCACTAGAAGCTACACCAACATACAGTTCTTGAATATAGTTCGAGGCCCCTTTCCGTCATGTGCTCATTTCAGATTATGCACAAAGCCTGAAGCCCATTAGTATAGCTTGCTACTAGAAACTGGTGCCCCAATACCGCAGATTAGCCCAGCCTTATCTCGCTTCCCCAAAGATGACCCATGACCAGCCTATGTATACTTCTCAGGACTGTCCAAGGTGGCTCACCAAGCTTATTGGCGGTTGAAGATGATGTACTTAGGATTCTTGGAAGTGTGTTGGGGCAACTCTAACGGTAGCGAGAATGATGACCCATAGCCAGCTTATTTATACTTCTATGGCACTGTCCGAGGTAGACCGTAGCCTACCAAGTTTACTGAGTGCCCAAAATGATCTACTTGAGATTCGTGAAAGTGTGCTGAGGCACCTCTGACGGTGGCAAGCAAGTGTGCACTCCTATCGGCCCCTTTTTATTGCTCACCCGTCTGATAGCCACCGATTCGCCGTCCCTATCTGTCAGTGAGAAGAAAGATAACGACGTCACAGGTCACACTGCCCCTCAGGCCTATAAGAACTCCCCTCCTTACCTTCCACCTCCACTCCTCACCTCACCTCCAACAACTTCCTTCCTCTACACCACTCTTCAACAGAACTCAACCAAACCAAACACTCTTCCATCATCTACAATCCACTATCACTAGCAATCATGAAGCTCACCACCCTTCTCGTCGCCGGCGCCGCGGTCATCGGCCTCGCCGCCGCGCACCCCGTCAACGAAGCCCGCGACGACTGCAATCACAGCTGGTGCGGTGCTCCGTTCTGCTACCCGGAGTGCGGCCCCAATGGCAAGGAGAAGCGTGACGTTGA